>NW_015505397.1:1463264-1469802 GCF_001515645.1 Sinocyclocheilus grahami | reverse complement strand
CGAGAAAGTTTCTCATTATTATGAGAAAATAAGTCATTACGAGAAAGTTTCTCATTATTATGAGAAAATAAGTCATTATTTCGAGAAAGTTTCTCAATATTATGAGAGTTTCTCAATATTATGAGAAAATAAGTCATTATTACGAGAAAGTTTCTCATTATTATGAGAAAATAAGTCATTATTACGAGAAAGTTTCTCATTACGAGAAACTAAGTCATTATTACGAGAAAGTTTCTCAATATTATGAGAAAGGTTCTCAATATTATGAGAAAATAACTAATTATTATGAGAAAATAAGTCATTATTTCGAGAAAGTTTCTCAATATTATGAGAGTTTCTCAATATTATGAGAAAATAAGTCATTATTACGAGAAAGTTTCTCATTATTATGAGAAAATAAGTCATTATTACAAGAAAGTTTCTCAATATTATGAGAAACTAAGTCATTATTATTAGAAAATGAGTCATTATTACGAGAAAGTTTCTCATTATTATGAGAAAATAAGTCATTATTACGAGAAAGTTTCTCATTATTACGAGAAACTAAGTCATTATTACGAGAAAGTTTCTCATTATAACAAGATACTAAGTCATTATTACGAGAAAGTTTCTCATTATAACAAGATACTAAGTCATTATTACGAGAAAGTTTCTCATTATAACAAGATACTAAGTCATTATTACGAGAAAGTTTCTCATTATAACAAGATACTAAGTCATTATTACGAGAAAGTTTCTCATTATAACAAGATACTAAGTCATTATTACGAGAAAGTTTCTCAATATTATGAGAAACTAAGTAATTATTATGAGAAAATTAGTCATTATTATGAAAGTTTCTCATTATTATGAGAAAATAAGTCATTATTTCGAGAAAGTTTCTCATTATTATGAGAAAGTTTCTCAATATTATGAGAAAATAAGTCATTATTACGAGAAAGTTTCTCAATATTATGAGAAAATAAGTCATTATTACGAGAAAGTTTCTCAATATTATGAGAACGTTTCTCAATATTATGAGAAACTAAGTCATTATTATGATACATTTTCTAGAAATAATGAGAAACTTTCTCGAAATAATGTCTTATTTTCTCATAATAATGAGAAACTAAGTCATTATTACGAGAAAGTTTCTCAATATTATGAGAAAATAAGTCATTACGAGAAAGTTTCTCATTATAACAAGATACTAAGTCATTATTACGAGAAAGTTTCTCAATATTATGAGAAAATAAGTCATTACGAGAAAGTTTCTCATTATAACAAGATACTAAGTCATTATTACGAGAAAGTTTCTCAATATTATGAGAAAATAAGTCATTACGAGAAAGTTTCTCATTATAACAAGATACTAAGTCATTATTACGAGAAAGTTTCTCAATATTATGAGAAAATAAGTCATTACGAGAAAGTTTCTCATTATAACAAGATACTAAGTCATTATTACGAGAAAGTTTCTCAATATTATGAGAAAATAAGTCATTACGAGAAAGTTTCTCATTATAACAAGATACTAAGTCATTATTACGAGAAAGTTTCTCAATATTATGAGAAAATAAGTCATTACGAGAAAGTTTCTCATTATTATGACTTACAGAATTATATTTTTTTATTCAGTGGCGGAAACGGGCTTCCATAGTTTTCTTTACAACTTCGAAAAATTATTTTTTTCCGTGTGTAACTGTCATAAAAGTGTGTGTTATATTTTGTGTGAGAGACAGATGCGAATTTAACCATTATCAGTGAAAATTAAATAAGATTTGAGAGCCAAGGGAGATTTTTAGCAAATACTCTGTAAAATTATTTTTCAAAATTGCAAATAAAATTATTGGAGTACATTTTACAAGAAAATACAATTTCTGTCTTTCTATTTCAAAATTTCATGTTGAATTCAATTTTGCTTGCCATTCCTTTTCTGACCGAAATTCTGCAATTTGACACCGTAATTCTGAGTGTTTTTTTTAAGTGAATCCTACTATTTTTTTTTCTTGTTGTGGTGTTTATGATTTGGATCTTTTCCTCGCATAAAGTGCTATTGTTATTATACTTCTGTGATGCTTTTTGGCCTTACCATCCACTTTCATTGTAAGAATGCATGTGGATGAGTGAACGGTGACAGTTTTCATTAATATGTGATCTATTCCTTTAATTAAATGTTATAATCTATCTCTCACGCTCTATATGAGACATCAAACAGTCGATCTGATGTCATGACCGCTGAGAAGCGTTTCTGTGTGTAATCTCGCCCGTCCTGCCGTTAATGGCTCTGAGAGATGGTTTTCTGTGAGGAATTATTAATATCTACGTCTGTCTGAATTAAATGCGTTCATCATCTCGTCTGGAGCGGAGCGAAGTGAATGGTGACTGCTGCTGTTAGCGTTTATCTTTAAAGACGAGGACGACCGTCAGCAGTTATCCTTCACACTGCACGGGAACAGTACAGCGGCCTTTAATGACTGCGACAGCTCGACACGTCAGCACCAAAACTCACCTTTCTATCAAACACAGAGGACTAGAACATCTCCAGCTTTTCAGTTTAACCCTGTGAAGACTCACATATGAAATAATAGTCTGAAAAATGGCATTAAAAAAAGACCAACTTACTAATCAAAAATATGCAGTTTGGTGCAGATGATGATGTTTATTTGGCCAAAAACTTTGAGATTGTGATTGTAATGCAAATCAATGAGATATTATACCTGTATAGCCGATACTTACATTAAATGATATAAATATCAGTTGTCACTCTGTATCTCCAATAATGTCTTAGTAAAATTATTTATTTATTATTTAATTGATTTAGTATTTAAATGCAATACAATGATGATTTTGAGATAAACAAATAAATGTTCCTCAAAAGGTGAGATTTTAGATGTTTTATGTTTTTAGATAATTAAGGAAAGCTAAGTTGCTTCAGTCTAGTAAGTGTTTATCTTGAAATATTATTAACAGTATCAAAGTTATTCTTATGTTTACTTGAAAAAAAATCAGTAAAAATGTAAAAGATTTAGTATAATTTGTATAATTATACTAAAAGGCCTTTTACTTGCTAAAAAAATGTCTAAACTATCAATCAGATGACAGAAGGTGTGTAATAGATTGTGTGTGACAGGTTTAACAAGTGTTGATCATGCTGATCATTTAGAGGCCTTAGAAATTCATTGATCAAATATGATACAGTACCTTTACAGGGTGAAGCTGCAGGAGTTTTACATTGTGCTGTAGATATGGAAATCAGTGTAAGTTTGAATGTTAAACATGGTTGGATTTCTCTCACAGTAGTCTCTGGTAAATTAACCGTTTGATTTTGTGGAACTAAATTGGACAACTAGTTAATTCAGAGAACATGCTGTTTAACAGCAGCAGCTTAAAGAGAACCTCACCTCGTTAATATTCATGAGCTTAGTTTTGACTATTAATATCATCTTAACCAGTGTTGCTTCTGGTTAAATGGTTAGTACATGTGTTGTCTTGTTTAGACTCTAGTTCAGTGGCTCTCAAACTTTTTGACTCAAAGGATCCCATTGTCCAACAAAATGATAAGATATTTCTGGTATTCCTGCTGTAATTAGCACAACGCTGCATGTTTTCAAACCGTTTTATTACCAGAAACTGGGGGTGTTGATATAACAAATTAAATTAAACACTTTGTACATTTTGTAATTCCAGAAGATTCTGATTCTGTATGTCCTTACAAAAAAAAGTTATTGAAGGGGAAAACATAAATATAATTTCAGTCCACTCTTTCTTTCTTTCTTTCTTTCTTTCTTTCTTTCTTTCTTTATTTGCATTTTTCAGAAAATAAGTCACAACTGACTATAATTGCACCAGATCAAAATTTCATATTTGAGAGGAGAATTTTTTTTTTTTTTTTAAATAACCACATTTTATTGGTATATTTTAAAATTAATGTAAAATGCTGGTAAATAAAACGAACTGTTTACAAACCTTGTAAAACTATAAACATGTATTTTAGTTATCCTCAATCCACAACAAAGGTTTTAAATTTAATGGTATTCAGAACAGAAAAAATTATGAAATATAAAACAAACATAAATTATATTGGTGTTCATTATAAATATCTAAAAAAAATAAATAATTAGGCCTTGGTCGTTTTGCTCGCTTGCTGTTAATTGAATATATAAATTTTGAAATATAAGTCGCACCACATTTCAGATGATTATAAAATACAACATATAAAACAAACACAATATACAATATATATATATATATATATATATATATATATATATATATATATATATATATATATATATAATTGTTATTAATTAATAACAAATTTATAATAATTGTTGTTTATCTTGATTGCTTTGATTATTGTTGAAGTGTTATGAAAGTGAGAGAGAAAATTTTTTTTAAATGCAAGTTTAAAAGCAGATATCATAGAAAACATAACAGCATGAACATGGACAGAGACTCATCCTGTTTTCACGCTTAGGTTTCACACCGCAAGCGTGAGCAGTGCAACATTTTTTCGACGCGCATGTTAACAAATGAGTGCATTCACACCGGGAGCAGGAGCAGCGCGTGAGAAGCGCTCAATTAAAGTGACAGCACACTTTTGATGGACAAAATAAATATGATTTCACACAAAAAGTGCTAAAATGCACAGAATGAGCATGTCTAGTGTGTTAATAAGAAAATTCAGAAACAAGAAAATGAAGAATAAAAAATATTTATAGAAGACTTACCCATTTAAACTTGTTTTTAACTATTCAGTTTTGGTGTAAGTGCAGTGTATTATTTAAAAAAAACATTATAAACAGCACATTCTATATCGAAGTATGACTGAAACTACATGATCGCAGCGGTTTTATTGGTTGTGTTTGTTGATTACCATTTACATGCGACTCTTTAAAACTTTTAAAACTTTAAAACTTTCAAGTTTATAATTGACCAACTTCTAAAAACAAATTTATAGTTGTCTTTGTTCAGATTCTCTGAATCTGCAGTGACGATGTAGTTACGCTGACGTGAAAGCTGACGCTTGCAGTGTGATGTTATTGTTGCATTCCTGAGCTCTTTATTTGTAAACTCAGCAGAAAGACAGAGAACCAGGCCTGAAACATGATTTACACAAGTACATAGACGTGACTGCTTGCCCACTATATGTACGTGTTCCTGTACGTGGTTAACCTGCATTGAGTTAGACTTCAGTTAGAGTCAGATATCTGACATTAAACTAGATGCGATTGTGTTGTTAACTCACTTAAATTTTAAACTTAGTTCATTTAAACCGTTGGTTCATCGTGACAGTATTTGATCAGAAAGACAATCTGACCACAGAAGAAGATGGAATGCATGTTTGCATAAATGTGTAGAATATGTTTCTAAGCACACAGACACAGCACAGTTCTATTTCTAGAGTTGTCTTTTTTTCTTCTCTGCTCTCAGATCTGGGTGTTTATCTGAGGAACAAGGACAGCGGTGTGCATGTGTGTGTGTGTGTGTGTGTGTGTGTGTGTCATCCGTTTCTATCAGTCAGGTGGCTTATTCTGAAAAGCCATTTCCTCCTGACACTCACCAATTTCCAGTTTGCAGCTTTGCGCTGATGTTTGTGGAAATAGAAATGACATGTTTCTGTCACAAAACTATAACAACACAATTCAGCTGAACTACCTCACTTTAAACACTTCAGTTTGACTCCTGCAGACTTCCACTTTTGTATTGAAGTTAAACATGTGCATGTGCTGTGTAAGTATAGTAATATTTGAAGATGCTTTCACTGAGGTCCTCTCCATAACCGCAGCAGTGTGATTGCACATTCATATCTGTGTGTTCAGTGCTGGTCTATTGTTTCCGAATTGTTTGTTTTGTGAATTTGGCAGGCGTTAAAAGATTATGAAACTATAGTGGCTTGCATTTACATCACACTCTCTGATTTTTCTCTCAGCCGTTTCATAGATTTACTGCAGTCTCCGTTTCAAAGAGTCTCAGTCAGCTTGTTAATCTTCAGCTATTTCTGAAAATAAAATCAACACTTTATTAATGTTTTTCCAGTCCAGTGTATTTACTGGCCACACACACAGAGATACACATGCTAAAGGTAATCTCCATAATCCTCCCCACTGGCACTGTGTGTTTCTGCTGCTTCATGAATAGTGTAACCAAAGTTATAATTGCAATACCCACACACACACACACACACACAAACACACATACAGATATGATGCTATGTACAGATATATCAGTAGAATAGAGGAATTACACTGTGTTATCTGGTTCTTGCTCAGAGGTGTGATTCACACAACTACCAAAATAATCCAAAACTTTCAAATATTGAGACACACAGGTTTATATAGAGGAGAATATGAGTGTGTTACAGTGCTGTAAGACTGAATATAGACCAACAAAACAAGACTTTGCATTCACAATTAAATAGCTTCCTTTGCAGTCAGTAGAGCTGTTGCTTCAGCTTCAGCTGACAGATGCCCTGTTTTAAATCATCCTTTAAAAAATAAATTAAATGCATTTGTATAGATTTATTTTTGTAAATTTTGTATATATGTGTATATAT
>NW_015505397.1:1455524-1463116 GCF_001515645.1 Sinocyclocheilus grahami | reverse complement strand
TATATATATATATATATATATATATATATATATATATATATATATATATATATATATATATATTTAAAACAACTCCTTGCAGCTTGTGATGTTTCTGGCTTACTAGCTTCGATATTTGACCACTGTTTATGATAATAATTGGTTGCAATGACACGTATAGTTCTTATTTCTACCAGGAATGCAAAATCAGTCAGGAGTTAATGATATTTTGAATAGAATAACAAGACACAAACCTGTACATATTCAATCGCGTTTGCTTCCATTTATTTTGATCAATGCTTCGCTACACAACATACAAACTTTTTATCCAAAAGTGCACACATTATGTATTCAGACGTTTACCTCATATTTCTTTAAATAGAATAGAACCATCATTTCTTAATGACTCACAGAAAGACGATTCTCTGTCGATCCATTAGTCAATATTGCGTGCTCATAATTCCCACATTACGGTGATGGTAAACTTCTGCATTCTGTCTCATAATACATTTATGCATCAGTTTATTATATACATTATCTGCATTAGGTCACAGTAAGAGTGAGTTTTGAGCAAAAATTATTGCAGTATTTTACTTAATAAAAAATATTTGTATTTTTGGTATTTTATATGCGCTGTTGGTGGTTGGTGGGGTAACATCACCCGGGGGGATTTTTTTGTTTGTTTTTGTTTAAATAGTTCAGCAGAGGCAGGGATACATAAACCAGAAGGAGGGAAATCCCCCCCACATTCCCCCTACAAATCGCACCCTGTACACACATACACACACACACAGATATATATATATATATATATATATATACAGTATATACACATATAAAGTGTGTGTGAAAATGAAAGAAGTCGTCTAGTCAGGATCTCCCAGCTGATTGTTCTGTGAGGTACTTATGTTAGTGTTATTCTAGACAGGATGTTAGTGTTATTCTTCCAGTTTCTCGATAGTTCAGTTTTGAACTTTTTTTTTCATGGTAAAACATTCCAATGTCAATTAATTCACAGGGAGTCACATGACCTTATTCCAGCGTGGCAAATCACATTGAGGAAACGACATCAATTACATATTTCTTCTGGATAGCAATAAGATCTCAATACGAATTTCCTATTAAATGATTTCAGCTGCTCTACATTCAAATTATAGCTGTAGACTCTAATTAGTCTACAACTAGTTACTCTTTTAGGTCTGGAATTTTATGTGAAACATGTATTTTATTGACAATAAAAGTAAACTCCATTAAGTTTCCATGAGCTGTGAAAAAGATACTTTTGAGCAATAAAATGCCCATTCTGATCTCTGACCTGTGTCTGTTTAGTCTCTCTGTATGGGGACTGTAATTGTTTCTTTATAAATAAGTTTGTAAATAGAAATGTATTTCGTTTGAAGTGCTGAATGTAATGGGAGTTCCTCAATGTGTGTGTCTGTGTCTCCTGCACAACTATTGTGAGGTCAGACAGAAAATATATCATCAGCACACAGGCGTGCTTATTTAAATGTGTGTTTGTGTGTTTCTGTAGGCTGCAGCGATGCTGACTTGAGAAGTTTAGCATCCAAACTCAAAGACTGGTTCGGGGTTTTGCACACGGACGCCAACCGAGACCTGAAGAGCACCACGAGTGACACTGCACAAGGACGTAAGTGTGCTTATATATGGTAAAAATGTGTTCAGTTCAAGCTCTGAGCCACTTTATTCATGCTTTTCTGTCCACTATAAAGGGCTGTCCTTAGCTGATGCAGGGTCCGGTGCGGGGCCCCCTCAGTCCGTTCACAGTTGCGTTCTGGGATGGGGCGGGGGGAAGAAGGGGGTTGTCCCCTTCGATGCATTCGCCGCAGGGCCCCCTCAAGCGTGGGGCCGGTGCGGCCGCACCAGTTGCACCCCCCTAAAGATGGCCCTGCCACTATATGTTATTTATTGTAAATTTGACTTATTTTACTTGTTAGAACCAATATACCACTTACTATACTACTACCAGTTTCTGTGCTAGCTGAGCTTTACATATTTTTGTATTGGAAAATAAATGTTGCATTTGCAACTAACTTAAATAAGTTTAAGCTGAAGTACTAAACTTACTAAAATGAAAATACAAAAGCTGCAGATCTTCTGGCATTAATGGTTTACTGGTTTTAAGGGGTAAAATAAATAAGTAAAGAAAAATAGAAATGTTGCCAACTGACTTAAAAATGTTGAAGTACTAAACTTACTAAAAGTAAAACTGAAATAAAAAATAAAGCTATATAAAATATAAATAAGTTATAAAATGGCAAAATAACATACTATTACTGTAATAAATTAATGGATGAATTATCATTTTAATTCACCCTTCACTCAGTTTTATTTACTGATAATCAGTTATTTACTGTATATATTTATATTTATTGTGTTATATTTATTGGTTTTAACTGGTAAAATAAATAAGTAAAATAATAAAATTGTCCAATATCCTGTGTCAAATATATAAGTAGATTTTAGAACACATGCAAATGAATTGAAAACATTATATATTATTCTCATTACAGTAATGTTATGTTCTTTTGCCACTTTTTACTTTATATATTTCTGTATAGCTTTGTTTTTATTTTAGTTTTAGTAAGTTTATTACTTTAGTTTGTTTCAGTTTATTGCCAAGGCAACATTTCTAATATTACAAAATGTGTTTTTTGTTATTATTTTAACTGTTAAAACCAATAAATATAACGTAATAAATCTTAACACAAAGAAAGTTGAATTGAAAAGATTATTATTAATTATTATTATTATTATTATTATTGAACCTGACCGTCTCTTTCTCTGTCCTGTAGGTTTTGACACCAGCATTTTGCCCATCTGTAAAGATTCTCTCGGGTGGATGTTCAACAAGCTGGACATGAACTATGACCTTCTGCTCGACCAGTCAGAGCTCAGTGCCATTTACCTCGACAAATATGAGCTGTGTATGCGGCCGCTGTTCAACTCCTGCGACTCCTTCAAAGACGGACAGCTGTCTAACAACGAGTGGTGCTACTGTTTCCAGAAACCTGACGGTGAGTTTGCAAAAATTATGTAACATACATTATATTGGGGAGCATTTCACAATGGAGAGCTTAGTCATAATTTGAATTAGTAAAGTTATAGGTACTGGAAACTGTTTTAAATGTGTTTCTTCAGGCATGCCATGTCAGAACGAGATGAACAGGATTCATTCTCAGAGCCGAAGGAAGACTCTGATAGGTGGGTGGATTTGATGAACAGCTGTTAGCTCCTCCCCCTGAATCCCTCTGGACCAATCAGCATCAATAATCCTACATGAAATGACTTGTATTTCTGTGTGTCTGTAGGGGCGTACGTGCCGCGCTGTACTGAGGACGGGTATTTTAAGGCCACTCAATGTCATGGCAGCAGCGGTCAGTGCTGGTGTGTCGACAAATATGGCAATGAGATCGCAGGATCCCGCAGACAGGGAAACCCTAACTGTGGTACAGGCACTAAAACACACAACCTAACCTGTGCTTCACACACCAATCTTGTTTTAGTATTATCTATATACTATTAGAGTATTTATTCATATTTAAAATGAGCTTTTTTGTCATTAATATAAATAATCATTTTAATTCATTTGAATAATTTTGTCATGTGATTTTGTCGTTTTTATAATTTTTTGTCTGTATAGTTTTATTTTATTTTTATTTCAGTTTTTGTAATTGTAGTATTTCAGTTAGCAACATTTTGTGTTTGTTTTATATTTATATTTAATTTCATTTTAGCTTTATTTCACTTAAAAAAAATGAATGGTTTAAGATTTAGTCATTTTATGTGATTTTGTCATTTTTATTCGTTTTTATTTGTACTATTTCTGTATAGCTTTCAATTGTTTTTATTTAGTTTTTTATCAAATGTTTATATTTCATTGGATGGATGGATGGATGGATGGATGGATAGATTAACAATAACAACACAGATATATAAACACACATTTTGATTCCTGCAGCAAACTCTAGATATGTGTGTTTCTGAATTGTTTTTATTTAGTTTTTTATCAAATGTTTATATTTCATTGGATGGATGGATGGATGGATGGATAGATTAACAATAACAACACAGATATATAAACACACATTTTGATTCCTGCAGCAAACTCTAGATATGTGTGTTTCTATCGTCCGAAGCTGCATTATTCAAAAGTATTTATTGAGTTCTCTGTCAAAATGTATAAAATATCATATTTTATATATAATAAATTATCTTCCTCAGAACACACATGCGATGCGCCTGACACCTTCTCTTTCATCTGCCTATGTGTGTGTGTGTGTGTGTAGAGGAGGATCAGGAGACGTCTGGAGATTTCAGCAGTGGCGGCGGCGCCGTGATTCTATTGGACGATCAAGAGGAGGAGTCTCCACAGCGTGGGCGGGGCCGACAGAAAGAGAGACAGGGTCGACTCCACCCCCACGGGGCGATCGAGGACGACGAAGACGGAGAGGATGACGAGATGGGCTACGTCTGGTAGCTCCGCCCACCCATCTTCCGCTAACTAACCAGGGACCCATGTTAAAATGCACAGTTCTGAAGCCATTCCAGCTCCGCCCCCTCAGACACGCCCCCTTCTCCTCACTCTGGATCTAAACTTGTCCCTCTCATTCTCTCTTTCTCTCTTTCCTCAGCCGCCTCTTCATGTTCGGCCTCTGTTTTCCCTCGTTCAAACACTCCTGGATCACTCTTGTGTATTCTAGACCAGCTCTAGACGGTAGACGTGCATGACGAAATTGTTCAGCATTTCGGGGGCTTCTTACCACTTCTACATAGAATCTTTTAAAAGGGTTCGTTCTCAGTGGTGATATGCATGAACGCCACTGCTGAATGCAGGAGAAGATGTCTGAGACCTACGAGGGCAAGAATCAGGTGGGCTTAAGCCAAGCGCGCACTACAAGACTGAAGCTCATCGCTCTTTCATGTTTTAAATCTGCCACAAGAGGCTGCAGATCGTAGCGAATTTGCAGCGTAGATGTTCACTCTGTGTGAGAAACATTACAACTAGTCACAGATGCTACAGTACTAGTTCAAATCTAAAATCTGAGCAGAGAGCAACAGCAACGACGTAATGAGATTGCAGGAGAGCACAAAAGAAAATGGTGCATTTCTCCCAAAGCACTGGCTCATATTTTCTTTATCTTTTTTGCTGCATGCAAAAATGACCTGAAGCCATACCTTTTGTGTGAGAATGAGAGAGGTTGTGCAGGATGATCTTGTAATTGATGCATGTAGACTGTGATTAGTTGAGTATAATGTGCACAAAAACAACGCAACACAAGAAACGATGTAAATGTGCACAGAGCGACGAGCTTCAGTCAGGTTGTGTGGGCTTGACTTCATGCTGCTTTCACGTCAGTTCACAATTACTGTAATTATAAGTAGCAAAACCCATCCATTTGATTGTGAACTTATAGTTGAACTTCACTGCAAAAAGTGCTGTTCTTCCTCTGTGTTTTTGTCTTTTTTTATAGTACAAATTTTATTTCAGTTAGTTGCCAAGACAGCATTTCTAGTTTTTAATTGAGTGTTTATATTTGATTTAGTTTTTTCCTTAATTTTTTTGTCATATGTGTTTGTCATTTTATTTTATTTTTTATAATTTATATTTTATATTTCTATATAGCATTTTATTTTAGTTTTGGTCATTTTAGTTCTTCAACTTTTTAATTGATTTCAGTTGTCAAGGCAACATTTCTAATTTTCATTTACTTGACATGCAGAATGACATAAGATGAGGTCAGAAAATCATATTTATTTTAATTAACTTGACTTTGAGATTCATTTCTGACCCCTGATGGCAGATATTTGTTCTTTTTAAAGCATGAACTCACTTCATTTTGCTACGTTTTTCTGAAAACAAGACTTGAAGTGAGTTTATGCTTAAAACAAGAACGTATATCTGCAAATGGGGTCAGAAGAATAAATTTTTCTGACCCCATTAGCAGATACATGTTCTTGTTTTAAGCATGAACTTCTAAAGCTTTTCCAATTTAATCATAGGTATCTCAGAAAACAAGACTTAATATCTTATGTCGTTTTGGATTTGGAGTAAATGTATCTTCAGTTAAGAATGTTTAGATGTTTGTACTGGAAAACAAGACAAGAATACTGAGGAAGAACCACTTTTTGCAGTGTTGACCATTGTGACAAACAAATAAAATGACAACAGTTATTTGACTGCCTGTTTGATATGATTTTATTTTATTGCAGGCAGTATCACCTGGAGCTTTTTCTTAGTTTTTCAGTATTTTGCAAAAGAATCTGAACATAAATGATTATATTTACTATCATGGATGCCATAGTAAGAAATAACATCTGTGTCCAAGCATCTGTGAACAGAATCTGGTAATTGCAGTAATTCCGACACGATGTGAGCGCAGCGTTGAGCGCGCCGGCCCTGAGCCTGATATTATTGTTTGTTTGTTGTCTTCAGCTGATGATTTAGTTTCAGAGTCCTTCATTCTGTTCTGTTCTGTTTTTCTTTCACCGACTCAGAGTGTTTAAGTGGATCGTGACCTTTGTGTGAGCTCTCTATGCGATATGTTCACTGAAGCTGGAGAGTTTCGGCATGACAGAATTCAGAAGCGATCAAATGGCTCATCAGCCTGACCTTTTCAAACCATTACCGAACGCTTCCTCATGCTGAAAAACCAAAGGCGAATAAAACAGCATGACGGCTGTCGGCAGATGAATTTGCCGTCGTTAGCGCATCCGTGAGACTCTGGGCCCTGGAGTCAAGTTCGCCTCCAAACTTCATCTCATTTTGCATTTGTCATTTGATCAAAATAGTTTGATCCGACCCAGTATGTCAAGCTTGAAACAGCTTTATAAGCACACATGAGAATCATACGGCTGAATCAAGGCCTTCTGACAAGCTCCGCTTGGTTGTTTTCTGCTTTTGATTTGCATACAGTTCTGAATTTCTAATTTTATTGCTGATCTCACTTGCTCAGCAATCCCGCAATCCCCTGCTTAGCTCCTATAGTGAAGGAACTGGAGCTGTTAGACCGGATCAGATGATGCATGATCCTCCAACACTGCAGAAGAGTTTAGTGCTGATATCAGATCACAGCAGCTTAGTTCTGTTCCTCTGACTATATTCACATGTTCGTTTCTCATCTTTCTGGCATGTCTTTTGTCGCTCATGTCAGCGGTGAGTTCTCCGCAGAAGGAGATGTCTCACTCTGTGATCATAGACACCACTGCAGATGGATTATATGCAGAGGCGGACAAAGTACTCAACTCCATTACTTGAGTGAAAGTACAGATACTGCTGGTCAAACATTACTCCATTACAAGTAAAAGTTGTAAAGACCGATTTTTACTTAAGTAAAAGTACAGAAGTACTTGCTTTTAAAAGTACTTAAGTACCAACAGTAAATTTCCTTTTTTATGTCAATGCACTGTTTTATTGTTGTATGTAGTAGTACTTACAATACTTCTGAAGCAACTTAGAATACATTACACCTGCTGAATACACTGACTAGCTTGTAGTATCTTTGGAATAAAGAGCTTTTAGAATGTTAAAAACCTATGGGGGAAAAAAACTAAACAAAAACAATTATTGAACACCCCTACCCACCCCCACAAAA
>NW_015505397.1:1452794-1455000 GCF_001515645.1 Sinocyclocheilus grahami | reverse complement strand
CCCACAAAAGCAGTATGTACACAGTTCTGACAGTGTGTGCACACATCTATGTGTAGCCATTCATCCACATTTGAACAGAGTGGACAGTGAAATCCTGTAAATACAGAGTGATAAGGAAGGGGGAAAAAAATCAAACCTGCTTTAAAACCCAGCAACACAAGCTGTATAACTTTACAACAGCAACACTGCTTTAACAAAAAAGCAAAACAGCAAAACTTATTTGACATCAAAACAAACATTGCTGTACAAATGCTGTCTAATCGCTCTCACGGTACTTTGATGTCCCACACAGAACAGTCTGTGCAGTGCTGCTTCAAGTCCAACACCTATTGTGTTTTATTAGGAGACGCACAACAGTTCTTCTGTGGCTTTATAGGTAATATTTTCACTTACACAATTTAGCAAAATCAGACAATATTGTGTCTAATATATACCACAATATTAACTTCTTATTATTGAATTGTTGTAAATAAATATCACATTTGCAACTGGTCAGTGTTCAAAAAATGCTGGGAAATCTCTTCATGTAGCCCTACAAGAGTGATTACTGATAAACTGTCTGAAAAAAAGAAAGTCACGTTTTAGAGAAGAAAAAAAAGCACCCACTGACTTTCAAAGCTGCTTCAAAGTAACCACTTTCTACTTCGAGGACCTTGATAGAAATGTAGTGGAGTGAAAAGTACAATATCTGTCTTTCAAATGTAGTGAAGTTAAAGTCATAAGTTTCCAGAAAAAATAATACTCAAGTAAAGTACAGATACTCAAAAAGTGTACTTAAGTACAATACTCAAGTAAATGTACTTAGTTACTGTCCACCTCTGATTATATGAGGCGTTTTGCGCCCAGAGGGGAAGTTTCTGGGTGCTCCTGAGGGATTATGGGTAACAGAGGAACGAACTGATGGGCTTATGGCTTCCTAACACCTTTTTATTCTCTTCTTTTTTTCTCTGTGTTCCTCACTGCACCTTTTCATTTCCATGTAAATGGTGGTATATCTTGAAGTAAGAGACACATTTAATAGATCAAGATGAGTAAATAAGAAGACAGAAATAATTTACTCACCCTGATGTTGTTCCAAACCCGTATGAGCAGGTTTTTAAAGAAAATTTCCACTGCTTTTAAACATTACAGGGAAAGCAGACTAAACAAAACAACAACAACAAAGATATAAAAGCATCATACAGTCTTGAAATTAAAGGTTGGCATCAATGGTTCCATGAAGAACCTTTAACATCCATTCCACAAAAGGTTCTTTATATTGGAAAAAGGTTATTTACACAAAGATAAAATGGTTCTTTTAAGAACTTTTCATTAAAAGGAATTGCATTTCTATGGTATTTAAGAAATACATCTCTAAAATCTCATTTGTGTTTTATTAAATATGTTTAAAACTTGAGATATGACAACAGACACCATTGGTTTTCATATAACTGGAGAGATCTGAGAGCTGCTAAAAAGCTAAATCATGGAGGTTTGGAACAACACTGGAGTTCTTTCTTTGACGGTATTTCGGGAGGAACAATTTTTTATTTTTTTATTTCATTAATAATTAGGAAATATTAAATAAAAAAAACTAAACAAAATAAGAACTATTACTATTGTAATATCTCAATTTAGAATACAAAATTGAGTATTTGAAAAAAGTTATATTATTAATAATAATATATTGTTATAAATAATAATATAAAACTGTAAAAATTACAGTGCTATTTATGGCTTTCTTAATTTCTTCATTTTCAAAAGCTTTAAAACTTTTATTTTGGCAGAAAACCACAGAAAGCCCTTTTTTTTGGAGCTGCTCACGTGTAAATGAACACAGCGTCACGCTTCACTCTGACTGCTTCACACACAGCACATTTATATTGTAATTAAATCACAGCCTTTTTGATTTAAACTAAGCCATATTGTGATTTTGGTTTTATTTCGATTAATCGTGCAGCCCATATGAGCATAAAGCAACAGAAAGTCCATCTTTCCTTCATTCTGACTCTCTTTCTCTCTCTCTGTCTATCGATCACATTCTCAGATTAAATCAGTTGTTGTCTTGATAAGCTGAGAGCATCACACACACACACACACACACACACGCACCCCCGTATCTGATCTCTACAGAACTGCATTATGGACTTCTGATGATAACAATGACCCCCCCCCCCCCCCACCCCTCGGTGGCTTCTCACTCGCGCCACTCCTCATAAAATTCCCC
>NW_015505397.1:1445245-1452615 GCF_001515645.1 Sinocyclocheilus grahami | reverse complement strand
AGAAAGTGTTTTGGGCTTCTTGATAAAAACAACCCCCCCCCCCCCCCAGTGCTGCTGTGTGTCTGATGCCTGGCCTGCAACTGTAAACTTCCCCCGGCCCATCCTGCCCACTTCCTGTCCTGCCTCTGCCTGCTTCGCTCCTGTACAAAGGTGCAATAAAAGCTTCATCACAATGTTTTCACATATTTTACCACACACACACACACACAGGCGATCTGACCACTCACACCTGCAGCTACAGATGAAACAGTTGATGGCCATATTTGCAAGAGTTTCCTTTGTTAATTCTATATATTTTTTACTCTGTAAAGACAATAATAATAATTAATGTGTAAAAAAAACAAGAAAAATGTTGAATGTTCAGCTGGAGATGTAATTAATGACGTCATGTGGCTTTGTCCATTTGCCTTGCCTGAGTCTGGATGTGTAAAAACCCTCCTGTGGTCCTGAGTTCAGTGTACAAACCCTCCTCTCACGATCTGTCTGTCTCTCTATCTGTCTGTCTTGCTCTCTTTCCACCGTCAGAGTGCCGCTGTTCACACCGGATTCAGTGTTCAGTCTGGCCCGATATGGGTTTTTAACAGCCAAAACCGAAAACTTGGTGGCTGATCAAATTTAATAGTGGAAAATGAGGTGAACACAACATTGTTGAAATGAAATAAACATATAAACTCTTACAAATAAAGGTTCTTTATTGGCATAGATGGTTCCGTGAAGAACCTTTAACATCCATGAAAGCGTCCATGGATGATAAAGGTTTTTCAAAAGAATAAAAAGGTTATTTTAACTCCTTCCCCGCCATTGACGAGTTATCTTGTCTTTTAAAAGAAAACGCTTCCGAGTTTTTAGCAGCTTTCCGTGTTTTCACTGTTATACACTCGGGGGGCGCTATTAAGCATCTTCTGAATGAGTACAAAACCTCCCGAACAAAAACACACATGAACAGGACGGAGAAATGAGCGATCTCTATGTAAACAGACGCATATGAAAAATTATGCGATCATCAGCAATAGACAGCATATAAATGAAAACGGCATAATGTTACAGAGAGAAATGTTGATCCAGGAAGTGGAATGTCTGTGCAAGCTTTGGAGGTGTTGATGGAAGCGATTTACTGGATTTATGCTTTGATAATCGTACTGAATATTACCCAGATGTAGTTTTTGATAAAAATTTGATTTTCTCACCGTTTTGCTCAAAATTATGCATTTTTTATGAAACCTACCTAAATATTGCTTTAAGTTAGAATAAAACAGATTATTTTGTTTAAAAGTAGAGGCTCTGATCTTTATTTTGGTGTATTGCATACTCAAATATCCATACGGCAAAATATTCTGGAGGTCATCAAATTTGAGTGAAAATCATCAAAATCGCTGGCAGTGGCTGGCAACTTTTTTCAAAAATGCTGGCGGGGAAAGAGTTAAGTAGAAGGTTCTTTGAGGAACCACAAATGGTTCTGCTATAGCATCGCTGTGAAACCCCCTTTGAAATCTGAGTGTGTTTTACACATTCTGTGCTCAACAATCACTAAACCACAAAACAGAACAGTTTTGAATTGACCACCCAAGTAGACATTGTTATTGGTCCATGATCTCAAATATCAGCTGATTAATCCCCCGTTCTGGGTCAGATCTGAAAGGTGAACCTGCTGGTTTTGATTCAGTAACATCAGACATGTTTCAGATTCTCCAGCCGAACGCCGGCACCGCTTCGGTGGTTTCTCTCTGTTCTCGTGTTTTCCCGTCATTTTCCCCTCCTGGTCGAGAGTCCCAGTGGAATGTTCTTGTTCTGGGCTGATTTATATGCTCTGTTCGTTCGTTTTATTTCTCTCTCTTTTTTCTCTCTCTCTCTTCCTTTTTCTATTTTTATTTTTAGCTGTAAAATGATTCCTTGAGAAATTGTTTGTCTGAATAAAACTGGAGTTTGTCCTCGTCCAGTTCTTCTCCATCTGTGAAGCTCTTTTCTGCTTGTGTGTCTCTGTAGGAAACTGGTCGCTGTGAGTCTACACAAGATTTGAGAACTAGTTCTTATTATAAATATAATAGAATTGAACAGTTTTCATTGTGTTCGGTTCCATTAGCCGTTTTTGAATGTCTGAAACGTTTAAATCCATCAACACAAATATTTTTCCTCGATTTGTGTATTTATAGCAAAGATTTTAGAATTGTAGACGTGTCACTCGTATAGTTTTGAATGGGGAAAAATGCAACACTCAATATGGCCGCTCAATCGAACGAAGCCCCGCCTTCTGAGCAAAAGAGCCAATCGCTAATCAGTAAAGACATCGCATCACTGCACCTGTCGTTAGAAGTCGCGGTTGCTATAGAAACAGTCAGCGTTCTGAGATGTGCGCTTAGGACTGCGCATGCGCACTGGCTGGTCTAGCCTAAGAAATAAGCTTTTATAACGCTATTTGAGCAAAATAAACAACATTTATGATACAGCTGTTGTCAGATTTCATTGGTGATTTCAAATATAAAATGTAACCATAAGTTTGGAGAATTGGATGTTTCCCCATTCAAAGAGATAGGAGCTGCACTTGGATGCCCGAGAGACGTTTCAAAGATGGCTGCCGAGTGACATGACTTGCCTTAAAGGGACTTTGTTTATAGTCACATTGAAACTGAAGTAGCAGTAAATAATTTTTTCCATATTGTGATGTACCTCCAAGTCTAACAGATTTTCGAAATAGAAAAAAATGTAGGGCGGGACTTGGTTCTATGCATCAGTTGTTGATTGGATGTTGATGGATGAGATGCAGTGTGGCACTCGAAAGTTGAATGCAGATTAAGATGAGTTTGCAAGCACAAGTTTTAAGTGGACTGTATGATTGGAGAAGTCATAGTTTCAACTTTTTATCTCATATTTTCATGATTTCAGCTTTGTATCATAATTTCTATCATTTTGTCTCATAAATTCTGCTTTTTATCTCACAATTTTGACTTAGTATTTCATAATTTCAACTTTATATCTCATACTTTTAACCTTTATATTTTATAATCTCATAATTCCACATTTTTGTTTTATAATTTGGATTTAGTATTTTATAATTGTATCTTTTTATCTCATAATTTCAATTTAATAATTTCCATTGTTGTTTTGTTCAAGTGGGATAAGTGACTGGGGAAGTCATAATTTAAACTTTTTAGATCATATTATTTACTTAGTATTTCATGATTTCAAATTTTTATTTCATAATTTCAATATTTTAATAATTTCAGTATTTCAAAACGTTTTCAACTGCTGTTTCACCGGAAAGTCCATTTATGACATTTTGGTTTAACGAGGCCAATTTCTTTCTTTCTTTTTCTTCTGTTTTTGCACAGATGAATTATACGTTGTAAGATCTATAATATGCATTATAAAAAAAATATTTAGAATTTTTATTTCATGCTGACTTTCATCACTATCACAGCTCAGGTCAGTATTTGGCTCGTATCTAGAAAAATACAATCCGTCCACCATAACACTGAAACCTTAATATCATCAATGATCTCCATGTATTGATTGTTGTCTGAGGCACTGTTTCCCATGGATACGCCCTCAGAACGGGACGCTCACGAGCTGCACGCATCTGTCAAAGCTAATGATCTCCAGCGGAGACGGCAGACGCTGTTCCTTTGTCTTCATTTGATAAGCTTTATTCACCCATTGATTTCATAAGACCTGATTTATACGCTTTAATTCATTAGGCCAGCAGAAAAATCCATTATCTTTTCAGTCACTCCTCCTGAGCATCTTTGTCGCCCGCTCGTTCTCTCTCTCTCATCTCTCTCTCGTCTCACTCCATTTAGGATGTGTTAACCGATATGGTTTCAGTTGGATTCTGGAACGTTCCTCTTGTTCCAGAAATCTTTATTGAAGTGGGATCTCCTCACTCTCGGCTCCTCACCTCCGATAAAAGCAATTTCAAGCTTACAGCAGCCGTGGAGTTTATTTAGACGGTAACATGGGAATTTGCACCATCTGGCCTCCTTAAAATACCTGCATTCAACATGTCAATTTGTCCCCTTTCAGAGTCCGTCAGAAAACAAGAGAGATGTTTCAGAGGTCTCCAGAGGGATTGTGGGTAGCCACAACATATGCCAGAACGTGTGTTCCTTCTATGAGTGAGAGCAATTAGCATTAATCTGTTATTTCCTCGCATTATGGGCCAATATGTTGGGGATTCAGATTCGACTAATAGAATTAAAAGATAAAACTTGATTTTTGGTTGATCTTAACAGTTTTGTGTCTCATTTTCACAACACAAATTTTTTTTTGGTAAATCATAATTTTGACATAAATCATAACTATGGCAAAAATGTAAAATAAATTGACTGCTTATGTTAGAATTGCAACTTTTTTTAATCTCATAATTTCACTTTTCTGTTTATCTTTTAAAACTATTTATCTCATATTTTTGACTTAACTCATAATTTCAACATAGTATTTCATATTTTCAGTTTATCTCCTAAGTTTTATTTCACAATTTTGTCATAAATTACTTTTCATCTCAAAATTGAATTTTTAACTTTTAAGTTTTTTTAAGTATTATTTCATAATTTCAATTTATCTCATAATTTTGACTCTTTATCTCATAATTTCCAATTTCGTCACTTTCAATTTATCTCCATAATTTAAACTTTTTATCTCATAATTTTGATTTACCTCACAACTTTGTTGTAGTTATGACTATTCCGTAATTTTAACTCATTATTGTAATTGCAACTTCTATTTCATAATTTAAATTGATCATAATTGTCACTTTTTCTCATAATTTTGACTTTTAGATTTTTCGACTTTAGAGACACAAATTGTGATTTTTTTTATCTTATAATTATGACTTAGTATGTTTTAATTTTTATCTCTATGCATTTTTCATAATTCATGCTTCATTTTCGTAATTCATACTTATTTATGGATAAAGAAAAGCAAAACAATTAAACATGCAACATACTATTCATAAAAACACATACATAAAAATAGTATATACTAATATTTAGGCCTAAATATAAGATTCATGTATTTTGTGATTTTCGACTTTAAAGACAAAAATTTGAATTTATATCTGATATTTATGACTTAGTTTGGCCTAATTTTTATCTCTATACATTTTTTCATCATTTCAATTTATCTCCACAATTCCAACTTTTAAGTTTGATTGACCTTTTGTCATAATTATGACATTTTATCACAAAATTTCAGATTAACTCATAATTTCAATTTTTGTCATAGTTATGATTTTTATCTTATAATGATGACAATTTATATCATAAATATGATTAAAAAAATATTTTTGGATATGTGCTTTCCTTAGTGTGAGAAGAGTCCTGATCATCTAGTCTCTAGATATTGCAGGACGATGCACATACTCAACTTTCATTTAATATTTAATTTGGAGTTTTGAAAAATCCCTAGTCATAACCATATGCTAATCTTTGGCTTGGTGAGTATCACTAACTAGCACAAGCTCATTCATATTGAAAGGTGGATTGTGAGGTTTTTCCGCACCAATGATGAAGAGGGCAGGTGTTTCTTGATCAGATCAGATACACTAGCCACTAGAGGACGTGCTTCTCTTCCCGCACTGTCATATTAAAGCAGAATAATGGCCTCATTCAGCCTGTCAGTCAAGCCAAAAAGGAACTCCTGAACTCCTGCTTTCCCTTGTGTTTGACCTTCGCCGCTTGAATTACATGCGCACACACACACACACACACATACGCACGGTTGGATTAGCTGCACGCCTCGCCTGCAGCAGTGTCATGGCAAATCCAGCCTACATGTACTGGCCTAGATCTCAACTGTCTGTAAAACTCCTATTTATATTTATGACACTGACGCTCTTAAATTCTTCATTAATCCACTTAATATTTCAGAGCTGAAGCATAAAGCAGCTCTCGTCAGATGTGACAGGAATGATCCCATAGAGATTAAGAGGAAAGAAACATACACACACACATAAGATCAATGACAAATAAGGATGTTTGAGATCTTAAACAGGAAAATAATCTATTAAAATGAATGTGTCAGGTTGTTAGAACTGCTTTCCTTTTGTCATGTTATTTTAAATTCAGTCTAAAATACCTGACAGTTTTTTATTTAAAATATGAATATTTTTAGACAGCTGCTTCACAATTTTTTATAATAATAATAAATATAAGCAAGTTTTATGATCTCATGACAGTAACACCATCTAGATATTTTAAAGAATGCAGAATCGAATCGTTAATCGAATCAAATTTAATTGTGAATCGAATCATTCTGAATTTGCAAAAATCGTTCTTGAAACGAATTGAAAACCTATGAATCGTGAATTGAATCGATTCGCTGTCTACCCAAAGATTCACAGCCCTAGTAAAAAGCCTTTAATAAATTGGGCTAAGCATTAGTTTTGCCTTGGAATTTGGAACATTTTTGTGTTAAGGAAAAAATATCTAGGTGTTGTAACCATCCTGAGATTGTAAGAAAAAAATCTGCTTATTATTATGATTATGATTATTATTATTAAAAATAATTATAAGAAAAATCAGTGAAGCAGTTGTTTAAAAGTTTTTTAAGTTTTGTCCGGTATTTTAAAGGCTGGATTTTGCATAGCACACTAGCTCTCTACTTTTATTTACTTTTTAAAATATGTAACTATTATTTTTTTAATATATAATTCTATTTATAATTCTAGAATTAATGTATCATAATTAAATAAACAACTTTTTTTTCTTGTATATCAAAGGCTGAGTATTTCTGCCAAATAAAGACATAGCAAATATATAGTAAGAGTAGTATTCAGAATTCAGTCTTTAAGTGCATTCACAGGATTATTTAAATGCTTCTTCTAAATTCGTTAAATGCTTAGTCAGGGGGCAAATTACACAGCAGACTTTATGTTAAAGAACCATAGGTTAGAGAAACCACTTTTGTCCGTTGTTAGATGCTAGTTTAATGATGCTATGGCATGACATGGCATATGTAGAAATGTATGTAAGCCAAGATTTTAAAAAAGAGCTTTAAAAATATTATGTATAGGCTAACATTTTGTCACACCAGGGGTGTAGCCATCATTTCTGAAGTGACAGAAATGTTGAATACAATAGTTGTATGTATGTATTATTATTTAGTTTTTTACAAGGAATTATTTTCTTATCTCTTACTTTGAATCTGCTGTAAGAAATCAAATACACGGCTGGACAATAATCAATCATTTGTAATCTATACTTTTTTCCTAATGGCAATTTTTTGAGTGTTTTATATACTTCAAACAATCAATGTTCTGCACAGAATAAGGTAGAACATATACTTTAGTTTCTGTACTGTAATAAATGAAATGTCAATTAGCACTGCATCATTCATAAATGTTATTTATTTATTGTGTTTATTGTCTTAACGTTTCA
>NW_015505397.1:1437654-1445235 GCF_001515645.1 Sinocyclocheilus grahami | reverse complement strand
CGATTCACGATTCATAGGTTTTCGATTCGAGAACGATTTTTGCAAATTCAGAACGATTAAATTCGATTCGATTTGCAATTCAATTCGATTTGCAATTCAATTCGATTCGATTTGCAATTAAATTCGATTCGATTCGATTCTGCATTCTTTAAGTGCATTCACAGGATTATTTAAATGCTTCCCCTAAATTCTTTAAATGCTTAGTCAGGGGGCAAATTACACAGCAGACTTTATGTTAAAGAACCATAGGTTAGAGAAACCACTTTTGTCCGTTGTTAGATGCTAGTTTAATGATGCTATGGCATGACATGGCATATGTAGAAATGTATGTAAGCCAAGATTTTAAAAAAGAGCTTTAAAAATATTATGTATAGGCTAACATTTTGTCACACCAGGGGTGTAGCCATCATTTCTGAAGTGACAGAAATGTTGAATACAATAGTTGTATGTATGTATTATTATTTAGTTTTTTACAAGGAATTATTTTCTTATCTCTTACTTTGAATCTGCTGTAAGAAATCAAATACACGGCTGGACAATAATCAATCATTTGTAATCTATACTTTTTTCCTAATGGCAATTTTTTGAGTGTTTTATATACTTCAAACAATCAATGTTCTGCACAGAATAAGGTAGAACATATACTTTAGTTTCTGTACTGTAATAAATGAAATGTCAATTAGCACTGCATCATTCATAAATTTTATTTATTTATTGTGTTTATTGTCTTAACGTTTCATCAGTTTATTCTGCTTATATTCAGTTTAGCTGCAGATATAGCCTGGCACGTCTTAAGTTCTATGAGCGCGAGAACACTTCTCTTTCAGTGCGAAAACTTCTTTATCTCATTTTCATAAAATAAAATGCTATAGTATTTAACTTTAGAAATACTGAGTGGCCACGAGTGCGGAGAGATCACACATCAGCTGCTCAAAAATTGTGTCAGTGAGACGAACAGAGCGCGAACGCAATCCTTTGACAGTCACAGGCGGTAAATAGTGGAGCGTGTGAAGGAGAGATGCGAGGGCACGAACACTGTTCAAGGTCTCCATTAATTTGTGCTTGTAGTAATTTAATGTGTATACATTTTGAAAGCATTGAATCGCTATAGAAATCGCGATTCATTAGGTTCTTAGTATTTTAAATCGATTACTGTCCGAAATCGACGATTCACAATTCAAAAATCCATGTTTCAAGATCGATCGAAAAAACGAGTGAATCGTTACACCCCTACATTTTACATTTCACCATGAGCACCTTGAAATGTTTGATTTTACATTTCTGAGCACCAGTGGCCATGTATTTCCCCTTCAGGAACGTGCTGCGTCAGAAACGCTTTGGGAATGCCTCTGCGTGACCGCGTCCTGAAGCACTTGTGAAATCAGTCCAATAGAGTGGCGAGACGAAGCGGGTGGGGTAACGTAGCAACCATGAAGCTTAAAAGCACACCTGGTGTAAACGGCGTTAGCTTCTGCTCTTCAGCAAGCACTCTGTGTTGTGTACGTCTTTGATGTGCGTGTGAAGTGTGTGTGTTGTGCCAGTGCACAAATTAATCAGTCAATATGCAAGACAGCAAAGAGAGTGACAGGCAGTGTTTCAGGTTGTGTGTTCCTCCCTGCCGTTGCTACATCACAGGTGGGGATACACACGCTCTGTGTGGATTGTGAACTCATGCCGCTGCGCAGTCTCTGCTCCCACCTGGCTCCCTTTGAGGGGAGTGCTTAGGCTCGCTGTCCTCATGGCTCGGGTCCCGTGGCTGCCGAGGCAGAATGGAGACTTAGGTTGTGGGGATCGCAGATGGATCTGGTGGAGGGGTTGGAGACAGGCATGGCCCTTTCTTCGTCCTCACCCACCAGATCCAGTGCCCTCTCTCAGGGTTCGGAAGTTACTTCCCTCCAGAGTGAGGGCACGAGGCCTCACCTTTCTTCCTCTGAGGTGGTTGATGTGGCAAGCCTTGACCAGATTAAAACTGGGCAATTTTCACCCCAGTACATCCAGTATGAGGAGCTGTTGGAGGTGGTGACTAGGGCTGTATGAAAATTAAAGATCGAATGGCCCGATGAGAAGCAGGAAGACTGCATGAGCACTTCTCTAAGACACCTCATTTATGCCTGAGCCTTCCTTTCTTCCCTGATCTCCATGCTGAGGTTGCGAGATCATGGGAAAGACCATACTCTGCTCACATATTCAGCCCCAATGTCTCCAATTATTCCAACATCCTGGGGCTGAAGCAGCATGACCATGGGGCAGTGCCTAGGGTTTATCAGACAGCCAGCTATCTGTCTGGGTAGTGCCACAGCCAGCTATCTGTCCACTCAGTCAGCATTGTTCCTGAAGGCTGTGGCACTACTCACCATGCCGCTTAGAACAACTTCAGCTTTGGTAGGTAAAGCCTTCACGACAGTGGGTCAGGCTGGCACATGCCTGCATACTATGGCGTTGTTGCAGGCATACCAGGCTGACCTGCTCAAAGACCTGAATGAAGGTGAAGAAGTTCGCTCCAATGACATCAGGGAGCTCTGGAGGACTGCAGATTTGGCCACGGAGAGACATCTCTGGTTGAACCTGTCCAACATGAGGGATAAGGACAGGTTCTTCCTTTTTGTGTGCCCCGCTTGCCCCTTCGGGCCTCTTCGGCGACGCAGTGAGCTTGGTCATCAAGGCGGATCCAGGCCTCAGGGGATGCAGAGCGGGAGCTGTCTACCAGCTCATACAGGGCGCAGCAGAAGAAGTGTATCACTTCCCGGGCTGTCAGCCGAAGCCAACTAGGGAGAAGGTGGATCTGCGGACTGTCATTCTCTCTAGGAAGGTTTCGCTGCCTGTCTCTCCTCAGTGCCCTCAGGGGGCTGGTCTGTCAATCTTGCCACCTCTGGTGCTTCAGGGCTAGGGTGACTGAACAAAAAGCCTCTTAAACACAATCAGCATTCATATGATGTCACTGACTTTAGGTCTGATTGCAAACAACTTTCAACAGTTCAGACCGAATCCTCTCTGCAGTTAAAGCACTTCAAACACATGTTACATGACAGACATGTTCAGCAGTCGATTCTGTGGAGGCTTAACATTTCATGCTGCTCTGTCACACAACTCAAAGCCGGTGTGTTTGAGTTGTTGAAGAGTTTTCATCGAGTTTCCTGGAAGACGTGATTCATTGAGCACGAGAGCGATTTGAAAGCATAAGGAGCTGTCTGTTCTGCTCTCTATAGCTCTCATGAAATAATGTCATACAACGATCGATCTGCACAGTGCTAACAGCCAAAACCTGGATATTTCAGGCAATATAGAAATCCTGGCAATGGTGCGTCCCGTAAAAATGGCCCGTATGGTCACCCTATTCAGGGCACAGCGGTCTCCAGCGAGCAGACCTCTCAGTCTCTGCCCAGAAAGTTAGTGGTTCTGAGAGGTTCGCATCCTGCAGTGAGAATTCCAGAACAGATGGATTGGTCGGTCTCGGTCGGCGATGCATACCAATACCAGGTTCTTCCGTTCGGTCTAGCGCTGTCACCCCGCACTTTCACCAAGTGTGTGGATGCTGCCTTAGCTCCTCTCAGACTCCAGGGCATCCGCATACTAAATTACATAGATGACTGGCTGATCTTAGCCCAGTCGTAGCAGATGGCAGTTCGGCATTGAGATGTTGTTCTCGCCCATATGAAAGAGCTGGAGTTGAGGCTGAACGCCAAGAAGAGTGCTTTCTCTGGTTCAGAGGACCACCTATCTTGGCATGGTGTGGGATTCAACGACGATGCAGGCACATCTGTCTCCTGCTCATATCAATTCGGTCCTCGCAGCCATGAACAGTGTCAAGCTAGGCCAGTCACTCATGCAAAGCAGTTTCAGAGACTGTTGGGTCTGATGGCAGTGTCCAACATGATACCTTTTGGCCTACTGTACATGAGACTGCTGTGCTCAGTACCAAGAGGTTTTCCCTGAGGGGCAAACCATTTCGCATTATCAAGTTCACGCGATGCTGCCTTCATGCCTTAGTCATGTGGAAGAAGTCTTGGTTCCTGTCTCAGGGGCCTGTGTTAGGTGCTCTGTGTCACCGTGTCATCATTTTTTATATGTGTTTAAATAAATGAACAGATCTGAACAAAAAGCCTCTTAAACACAATCAGCATTCATATGATGTCACTGACTTTAGGTCTGATTGCAAACAACTTTCAACAGTTCAGACCGAATCCTCTCTACAGTTAAAGCACTTCAAACACATGTTACATGACAAACATGTTCAGCAGTCGATTCTGTGGAGGCTTAACATTTCATGCTGCTCTGTCACACAACTCAAAGCCGGTGTGTTTGAGTTGTTGAAGAGTTTTCATCGAGTTTCCTGGAAGACATGATTCATTGAATGTAAGAAGCACGTTGGAGTCCCCGGAGGGATTATATCAGTCTGAAGGCATCATAAACTCAAGCCTGAAAGCCGAGCAGATGTCGTCTCTCACCCCTGAAATAACCCAAACACACTTCCACATCCACCTGATCGACAAATAACATCCTTTGCAAGGTGGACGAGAGCATATAAACCCCTACGTGTGAGTGAAACATTCAGTCTGTCTCTGTCACTCACAATTAATCATGCTTCTTTAAGGAAAGCAGAAAAAAATGAAACATGCAACCTTGAAATGTTTTGCTGTTGCATATGCTTTTCATAAAAACACTAAGCAGTATATGCATTTAGGCCTAAATAGAAGATTTATGTTTTTGAATTGCATATAAAATTACCGTGCATTTAGATTACACAGTTTTAACATAAACTAATAATCTTAATGTGATGCATATTTGTCAGTCATACATCAGTGGAGCAGGTCAGATTTCTGCAAAAGTACTAAAAACTGCATGTATTATAAATAACCAGATTTATTTTTATCATCAATAAATCCAGTGTGTTTCAAACATTTTAACTAATTGCTTGTTCCACAGCTAGCCATATATATATATATATATAATTGTTTTTTTTTTGTTTTTTTTACTTTTTAACTAAACCTTTCAACTAAACGGCTGCAGATGGAAATTAGAGCAGACTGGAACAGTGACAGGTGTGTGTGTGTGATTCAGGTGAGTCAATCATGAGCTTTGTTTCTCTGTTCTGTCAGACCGATTTTACTGCTAACATTTCTTGGGTCTTTTCACACACATTTGCAACCAAAACAAATGTTAACCTTGAATCATAAAATTCAATCTGACCTTTAACCCTGACCTTTGACATCTGACCTTAAGGTCAACAGGATTCAAGTAAGTGATTCTGTTTACATTCTTAAATCATGTTCCTGGTCTTATTGTGAGCAACACATCAGTGCATGTTATAATAAAGACATTTGTGTAATTAATACATAAATATGGATATTTGTCTTTTCTGACACTTCTTCAGAACTTCTACAGTACAAAACAATGATTTGATTGCAGTGGTGTGTAAATCTAGTTCTAACTGTGACCTTAAAAGACAACTAATATATAACTGAATCAACACTGAAGTTGAATTGAGCTGAATAATGACTCTATTGTCTTCAGTAGAGCTGCTTTACAGCTAAAATTGAATTAGTTTCTTTTTTAATTGTTCTGTTCTGCTTTAAAACATTCTGTACTGAATAAGGCGCTACTGAAATAAATGTGACCTTTGACCTTAACCCTGAACCATAACCATGACAGCGCTGAAGGGAAATCACGTCTGATCAATCAGTGCCAGCGAAGAGACACGCTGTTGTTGACACATAATCGCATCAGTTCCTCTGCAGACGGCAGCTATTAGTCTCCATTTGATCTCGTCATGTTGATGGCTCGTGTGTGACATTCATACTAATATCTGAGGCATCTGAGGAACCGTTTGCTTAAGCGGAAAAAAAAAGCCGCCATGTCGCCGAAACTGCTGCATCATGGGATTTTTTGCACAAACTGACAGGACTAAAGGAGATCATCTGTGTTTGAAACACATTTGCATACCTGAAGCACGAATCCTACCCATTACCCAGCATCCTCTCTGCAAGGAGATCCTGGCAGGACCTGAAAGCGCTTACTTCTCCCGTGCAACGATCTATCATTCCTCTCAGAGTCATCTGGTACCAAGCCTTTCCATTTGGAACAAATCTATTGGCCGGAGTTTCTGACTTGGACACACAGCGCCCCAAAAGGCATCTAAAATTACCCCATAATATCCAATGAAATAATGCAGGAAGAGCAAACCAGATTAGACCTGCTCCTGCTTGAATCATTTGGGGAGAGATCTGAAAATTGCATTTATAATTGTGTTTGTCTCAAAGACGCTTCATGGTGAGTTTATCCAGCTAACAGCCGTCTTAATTCCGCTGTTTAGTTTGGGATTTGTCCCGTCAATGCTGCGTGTGTCGATTCAGCGCTGGTGAAAATGATGCGATAGAGAAACAGCATGTTGATATTCGACTGAAGTCAAGCATCATTAATATTTCTGGTATTTCTAGTGATCTGATCAAACCTCTAACATTAAGTATTGAACTTCAGCTTGTAACTGTGAAAATAAACATTCCTATATACAAAATCTCGGCTGCATGATTTTTTTATATTATTACATTAGGGTTTATTAAAGATTATTATTTATTAAAGATTTTTTTTCATTAAAACACTGGGAAAAAAAAGTTAATTAAAATTTGGGAAATAAAAGCATGTTCAAAGCAGAGGTGTATTCACATCATTATCTGTTTGACCATTTACTGAACGTGTATTTGATCATTATCTATTTTTATGTACTTTTCAATAAATTACCAGATCTGGACAAAACACAAGCATCACACAGGGTTATTATAGCTAACTAAATCTAAAATCTTTAATTACTTGAAATAAAACTTTAACGGAAAAATAAAAAATATTTAATTAATAAAAAAAATCAGCTAGTTGCCAAGGCAACATTTTTTGTTGTTAGTTTAACTTGACGTACTAGAATAACTAAAAAAAAATAAAAATATATATAAAACTTTCAACATGATGCTGGGTTGTTAGTTGTGATTCTGATTCCAGATCAGTCCTGTCCAGACTGAAAATGATACAGAAATATATTTCTACCAGAACCTGGGGCAAGTTCAAGCTCAAACCGTTTTGCTACGGTTTCCGGTTTGAACAACATGTTTCCTTGAAACGGTGTGCAACAGGGTTTGAGATACGTTTTCTCTTGTTTGGTGGGTGTGTCAAACATGTCAGCCCAATCAGCAGCAGCATGTATGTAAACCACGCGGTATTAAAGAGACAGCTCGCACAATGTAATTAACATCAAAATAAATTCACAAGAGCAAGAATATTGTTTGCACATCTTTATTTACATTAAAGGCAAAATAGCTGAAATAATAAGAGCACAAGTATAGATCTGGAACTTCTTAAAGTCTGTCTAAATATCATTTAGTAATTGCAATGTCTTCTGGTCCATATCCTTTCCTTAGGAAGGTGTGCTAAATACTGATTAATGTAACAAAAATCTATACATATTTATATATTTTGCTATTGTATTATGGAGTGACACTTTCATAAACTTGTCTATACCCCTCTGATTATATAATGGTAAATATTACAATATCATAGCACAACAACAGTGATCAGCAATAATGATAAGCCTAATAC
>NW_015505397.1:1425698-1431815 GCF_001515645.1 Sinocyclocheilus grahami | reverse complement strand
TGTATATAAACCACACGGTATTAAAGAGACAGCTCTCACAATGTAATTAACATCCATATCAATTCACAGGAGCAAGTATATTGTTTGCACATGTTTATTTATATTAAAGGCAAAATAACTGAAATAATAAGATCACAAGTATAGATCTGGAACTTCTTTAAGTCTGTCTAAATATCATTTAGTAATTGCAATGTCCATATCCTTATATCCTTTCCTTAGGAAGGTGTGCTAAATACTGATTAATGTAACAAAAATCTATACATATTTATATATTTTGCTATTGTATTATGGAGTGACACTTTCATAAACTTGTCTATACCCCTCTGATTATATAATGGTAAATATTACAATATCATAGCACAACAACAGTGATCAGCAATAATGATAAGCCTAATACTCACAATAAAAATAATAAGGTCATATAGATCATAACACAGTCTTGGAGGTAAGAAGTGGATTATCCTTCACCTGAAATGTTTGTCTTTTCATCCTGAAATGCGAGGCAAATGTTGGATCACAATAACTAGGAACTACAGTTTCCACAAATCCCTTCACTCGATTAGGATGTTCTCTTTTATTCTGGAGGGCAAGGGCAAGGACTGTACCATCGAGCGTATTTTGCAGTATTAAACACGTATTTATACCGATTTCATCAAGCTCCGAAAATTCTTTAAAAAGAACACAAAGAATGGCCTTCTCAGCTGCCATAGTTGCAACTCTTGCGTTATCAGAACAGGGTGTTCAACGCACCACCGTTTCCGTTTCAAAAACGTTTTGCACCATTTTTGTCAGGGCTGAACGCAGCCCTGACTAGAACCGTATCAGAGAAACACACCTGCAGGAAGTTGGGACAGAAAGACGGTGCACTTCCTGTTAGTGATGTAGCGATGCGACCATCTTTTGGCAGCAACACTGAAGATGATTATTATAGATCTGCTCAGAAATAGATTTACTGTAATTTTTCTGAACATACCAATATGTACAGTAACTATGGTAACCAGACAAGTATCATCAAACAGTTGGATCATGCTGTGTTCAGTTAGAAGAACTCTCACTGCTTTTTCTGAATTCTTTACTACAAACTAAATGTCAAATTGGGGCAAGTTGTCACATATGTTGTAAATGTTGAAAATATAATTTCTAATCTTTATGCAGTTTCGAGCAGCATAACAAACTGATTTGTACAGTGAAAATAACTGGAAGCGAGTGAGAACGGAAGCCTTGCATATTGAAATTACAAATGGCCGCGGCCACACTTACGGTATGGTATATAGGCCCTACATAAGATGGATACCTTCATTTATAGATAAATAAATTAAAGTGCACAATCAGCAAAACAGATGCCATCCTGTGCCCCCTCGTCCTTCTGTTTGCTAAATCATTTTCAGTCTATTCCCAGAATAAAAGTGCTAGCTTTTAATTCGACATGAAGTTAAATCATCATTCAGATGTTGATAGTGTAATAATTGGTGTGCTGATGCACCAGGCTCTCGTGCGTTCTGAACGCGAGGACCTGCGGTGGTAATGACCATCTGCCTCCTCTGATAACTGCTGCAGTCTCTGCGCTCGTAAACGCTGACCTGACTCTCACCGGGAGCAAATGTCCTCACACCCTCCACGAGAGACATCCAACCTTCCCAAAATAACCCGAGCATCAGCGCCTGAGAGTGTGCGCGTCAGTCTCAGGGTGTTCAAAAGTGTTTGAGCCGAGAATTACTGGGATTATCGTCCTTAAATCGCCGTTATCACAGACGGTTTCAGCTGAGATTTTCTTGGCCTGCATAAGAGAAACAGACTTGAGTGTGTGTGTTAGCATGCAAAACCACGAAATATAAACATGCAAAATGTTCAAAGTGCTTTCAGTTGTTCCAGTTGGAGTGTGTATTTTGTGAACACACATATTTTATACCCAGCTAACAATTCTGGTTCCCAGAACGGTCCCACAACACACATTTTAATATTTTCTGTTGGTTAGCCAGAAAAGCCTATACAGCAAATTTTATTTTTTAAATATATTTCAAAATATACAAAAATAAAATGGCCCAAAAATATATTTGCTAAAATTTATGTAAATATATTTTCTACCAATATAGGCCCATTTTGGGGCTTTTTATTTTATTTATATATATATATATATATATATATATATTTTAATATATTTAAAAAAAAAATTAAAGATTTTTTTTAAAGCATATTTTTAAACGTAATTTTGCCCTCCATATATTTCAATCCAAGAAAGTACATTTAGCCTACATATATCACATCACATCTGAAGGAAAAACAACATTTGTTGTCATCATGTAACACATTTACATGTATTTTCTTGCCCCTGGAATACATTTTTTAATATATTTTGGTATACGAAGGTCGAAACGAAATATATTATTAAATTCAAAAGCATATTTCATTGAGCTTAACTGTTTACAACATATATTTAGCAAGTATTTAAAATATATTTTGGCCAGAATTTATTTATTTTTTCATTAATTCATTCATTCATTCATTTATTCTATATGGAGGTTTTCTTTATGTAAATAGAACATTCCCTGTAGGTTTGGAGAATGCTCTCCATTCTCTGTACGTCAATTAATACGTTTGTTTTATCTATTGCTTAATTAATAAAAAATTGTCTGAACTCATCAACCATCATATGGACGAATACATGTGTCCATTAATATGTAAGACTTTCTAAAACTTGTATATGTTTTATTCAGTGATTAAACTGACGACAGGCACAATGTGCACCAACTGCACTGGATTGTAAAGGAAACACTAACTGGCTTTCCAGCAAACACTCAACCTGAATTCCACAACAGAAAACAGAAATAAATGTACAGACAAAGTCTAGTAAAACAAATGAGTAAAGTCTTCATATTTCAATTCCAAATCTATCAGACATTTCTCATGTATGTCACAATGTGGAATCACAGTGTTGTGTTTGTGAGAGACAATGTCTCCCTCTGCTGGTGACAATAAGACACACCATACATCATTCAACATTGAAAACAAGTTATAGAAAAAGAAAACAGAAATAACCTACACTATGGGAATTAAGAGGGCAGGCTGTTTTTAAGTCACATGGCATCTGAATGTCCGACCAGAACTCTTTTCTCGACTGTCATCCTCACACAGAAGACAGCTGTTGAACTGCTCCAGAAATCGCTCTATTGACCTAATTTCTAAACATCTCTGGTTTCTTTTCAGGAAATGAATACAGCAATATTTTACGGAAAGGCCAATATAAAGAGTGCAGAGTTAACTCTTCAATGTGATGAGAGCGAGGATGAGCTAGCTTTCAGTGAAGATTAAATGATAGGAATCTACTTTTATTTTTGGTTTGCATGAGTTCTGGGTATACAAATCTATCAATTTATAAAATAAATTTGCATTTAAATAGAAAAGAAAATCATAATTTGATAGAAAATTACTTTTTTGACCATTTTCCATTGTGGTACAGCATGGCCATATAGCAACGTTTCCCTAAGTGTATATATATATATATAATCATGGTTAGAACATAAATAGGCTACACTCATATCACCGCCATTTTGAATAGATTGCATGCTATAATTTATTAATTTAGTGAATACCTCTGTAACATCTGTAAAATTACCAGGAAATACAAAAGTACTGTGAAACTACTCTATTATTATTATTATTATTATTATTTATATTATTACTACTATTATTATTATTATTATTATTATTATTATTATTGGACACGTATTTAGATAATAGCGGTTTTTTTAAGTACCTTAAATTAAATACAATAGCTATGTATCATGATATTTAGAGCTACAATTTATATTGAACAACATAAAAATACATTTCCCATGCACCCCTTCAGGGTTAAATTATGCTTATTTCCGCTTCCGACGCAACTCTTAGCCAATCAAAACGACGCATTGACGCTGTTTCTACCATAGATCTTTATAAATATCTACATATCTATGGTTTCTACTGTAGGAATAAGCGGCTAGAATGCAAAGCAAATATAACGTAGGCGGGGCCCGGATGTTGTCTACTGTATTTTTGTCAATTCTATTAAAGTTTCTTTGCATCATTATTCAGGTGTGATTCCTTTATTCAACCCTGCTGCTGACGAATTGTCAGTATATTATTGATATTTGAAATATTTGATGTTCCCATTAAATGAATCCTGAGATTTGAATGCGGTTCAGTCGAACAACACGCTGGACTCACGTGGCGCCCGATGGTTGCTAGGCAGGTAACTAGGAAGTGAGAGCGCGCTGAAGCTCCTCCTCCCGCGTGTATCCGCAGGAACCGGGTGGAAGAGACCGACAGACCGAAACCGGCGGACCGGAGAGAGACAGTCAGGTATTTATAATGAACAAATGTGTTACGCACAGGTTTATATGGGGTTTTGAAGAGGAACTAGAGTATATTGTTAGTGTTTTTCGACATGTACCATACTATTTGTACGGTACTTCAAAGAATACAATAACACCTCCGGGGTAATGTGACGTGTCAGAAATGAGGGTAATACCATGGTACTTTTTGTTAGTGCGGCCTTGGGGAGCGAAGAGGGGCGTCAAGTCACCGATCACAGGCGCTAGTTTGGACACACGCACGCACGCGCACTCGGGTCAGGTCGGTCCCGGTTTTAACCACAGTTTCTTTCCGCTGTTGCAGGACTGAAGATGGCAGATGATCCGAGCGCGGCGGACAGAAACGTGGAGATCTGGAAGATCAAGAAACTCATCAAGAGTTTGGAAGCGGCGAGAGGGTGAGTGTGTGTGCGTGTGTGTTTCTGTGTGCGTTTCTGTGTGCGTTTCTGTGTGTGTGTGCGCGCGCGCGCGCGTGTGTGAGTGAGTGAGTGAGTGAGTTGTGTGAGAGAGTGAGTGAGTGTGTGTGTGTGTGTGAGAGAGTGTGTGTGTGTGAGTGAGTGAAAGATACACGGAATTAATGTGTGTTTGTGTTGCATTCAAGTGTTTTAAAGTTGTGTTAGTTTAGTGGTTGACACATGAACTGGGAACTGAAAAGTTGAAGTTTCAAACCCCACAAAAATTAATTTAGTACATGTCAACACATCTTGAGAAGTGGGACAAAACAGGGTGCAAAATTGAAAAAATAAAACCTTGTACTCGGACAAATGAAACTACATTTATGTATCTTATATGTACTGAGCAATGCTTTGATACAACCTCCCAACTTTTCTCTTTTTTAACAAAATGTGCTTTTTTAGCTTGGACTGTGTAATATAATTTAAACTTTATCTTTAACAGCATTCACAATGTTTTTAACATTTCAAAACACATTCTGGTGTTAGCAGACAGATTACACTTTCACATGTGACCAACAATTCCACAACAAATATAAAATATCATAATGAAATATTATCAAAATATTCAACTGACGGAGTTGACACATCTGACGGTGGTGACGAAAACCTGAATTTGTAATAATTTTAACTATCAAATACATTGAATCAGTCAATTACTGTATTAAAACAAACACAGCAAACAGTGAGTATGTTATTGTTTATAAAGCTTTTATTCAAGTGTCACATTTAAGTATTTTGATATATCATTGGAACTAGAGATCGACCGATATGGGTTTTTCTATAACCGATGCCGATCAGGTTGTGTGCGTTCGCTCGAACTGATTTGCTGAAATCAAAACAGGGACGATAATAGGTGAGCGCCAGCCAATGAGATTGCCGTTTGCGCATTAGTTCCGCCCACTAGCGGAGAAAGCGGTAGTTCTTAAAAGCGGAAGAATTCCAAAGGAACTCCGTTAATTTGACAGCAAAATATAACAAATATCGTTTACATGTAGCGCGCATAGGTAGCGCGTCAATTCTCTCTCGCTGCGTGTGTGTGAGAGACAAAGCGACGGCGAGTCGTGCGCCTTCACACTAGAGTTTACGGTACGTTGTGCGTTGCACATCCATTTAGATGAACCGAAAAACGGCACAGATCGCTTAGCGGAGAGAGAAACTCTGATGCGCTCAGTCAGAGTGTGTTCGGCGAGTGAAAATATATCCGAGCTAAACTTATACTTAGCCTCCAACTCACACACTGGCGAGTGAAATCTGAGAATTTATTAGCAATTGGCTAATATTAGACACCATTTAGTCGCCCAGAGGGAAGATTT
>NW_015505397.1:1411984-1425608 GCF_001515645.1 Sinocyclocheilus grahami | reverse complement strand
AAAATTACAAAACAAATTCACATAATTTAAGAATTAAAAAAAAAAAAAAAAAAAAAGTGCTAAACCCTTAGTGATTTCTGACATTCTTGACGGTTAACGTTAGACAGGTTTAATGAGGGTAATAACTGCGACGGATATATTGGTCGGAACACGTGACTTTTATTAGGCTGATGTCCATTTTTATTCGCATTACACAGTTGATGGAAACACACGCAGAAGTGCATATTCTTCAGCTTTTTTTCATTAATGCAAGATCATACGTGTGATAGTTGATCCATAACATATAGAGAAGGCAATCCCAGAATGCACTGTGATGGAAAAATCTATCCAAGATGGCGAACGAACTGATTTTTCAAAGTTGTAAATTAAACAAAGATTATTGGAGTATATTATAAAAGAAAATACCATTTCAGTCTTTTTACTTAACAGTTTCACCCTGTAATTCAATATGTTACTTGCTGATTCTTTGTACTTGGGTCAAGGACAAAAAGCACCAAAACAAAATTTTTATTTTACAAAAAATAATGACTATCATACATTTTTACCATGATTCACAGAAGGCACCCACTAAAATGTCATTCAGTGTCATATAACAAAAAATTAATCAGGTATATTTAGGACAAGAATCATTAGACGACATAAAAAATCTCTATTTAAGGATCAAAGTGCAACCCTAAAATACTAATCAGTTGTCATTTTCTATATGCAAGCATCAATGTCTTGAACTTGATGCGAGCCCCAACTGGTAGCCATTGCAAGGAGATAAGGAGAGGTGTAACATGTAACATGAGAGGTGTAACATTTACCGCCACCTGCTGGCAGATTTAGTTTCTTATTTAGAGTATCATTTAGGGGGGGGTTATATGGCAAAAATATCATATCACGTTTTTTTTTTTTTTTTCAGGAAAATCACGATTTTATCACGATTATTTGTCATGTTGGTTTTACTATTTTGTAAGTTGTCTGAGCAGTACAAACAAACTAATTTCCCTATTTTAAAAACAAAGCCTTACAGGCAAACAAAATATAAAATAAAAAACAATGGCAGATATTTAGGCCAAAGTGGGTGAAGATAAAAAAAATCACTGTCATTATTTTATCTTTGTTATTAAAAATAAGAATAAAGATACACATTACAAACACACATAATATACAAATAAAACTAACAGTGCTTTATTTTTCAGGGACAGTAGGTGTATTTAGCAGTAGCATTCAAGAAATTGAATGAACAAATAAATAAAACCCTATAAACACTTCACTGTATAAATTACACATTGATTCTTATTAAAGCTACTGTATTGAAGCTTTATTAACATTAAAGGGGTAGTTCAGCCAAAAAATAAAATTCTGTCATTATTTACCCACTCTCATGTTGTCCCAAACTTGTATTAATTTCTTTCATGTGCTGAACACAAAAGAAGATATTTTGAAGAATGCTGGTCCCAAGTGACTTCCACAGTATTTTTTCCCCTGCTATCAAAGTCAGTGGGGACCAGCAACTGTTTGGTTACCCACATTCTTCATAATATCTTCTTTTGTGTTCAGCACAAGAAATTAATTAATACAGGTTTGGAACAACATGAGAGTGAGTAAATAACGACATAATTTAAAGTTTTAGGTGAACTATCCCTTTAATGACAAGTGGCAGCATGTTTAGTACAATTAGTCTGCTGTCACTTTAAGACCAGCACGCTTCTAATATACAGGCACGCAAAAGTTTTGCGAGCGAATGCAATTATCTTTGCGAGAGAACGCAAATGTTTTGTGAGCAAACACAAAGTTTCTTGGGGGAACGCAAAAGTTTTGCGAGAGAACGCAAAAGAATTGAAAAATATTTTTTCATCCCACCCTGTAATTTTCCCACCACCATGTTTCCCACCTCCGTATGAATGTATGTGGCATTGTACAGTATATTAAGATGGAAGCGCCAGAACTGCAACTGATAGAATGTGTACTAGAGCACGATACTACAATATTTCTTCAAAAACAGATCGTAGAGACATTTTAATCATCCACGATCAAAAATTGTGATATTGCACACCCCTGCATTTTTAAGAAGGCCATTTGAGACAAAAGCCTCTGTTTTTCTGACCACTCACATCAATTTATTTGATCATATGAGAACAGATTTATGAAAGCCAAAGGCCCTAGCATTGTGTTTCTAAGAAGAATAAAATAAGGGCTAAATGCATACTCAACATATTTGTGATGGGAACTTGTTAGTTTTTGCTAGCTGGAACGACATTAATGTTAAAAGGTTCATTTTGATCATAGGATATAAAGTCATCATGACCCTCCAAAAAGACATTTTTGTACTTTCTAAATGTATATCCTGATCTTATTGTGCACAGTCCATTTGTGCTTAAGTTTGTGTGTTTAAAATGTAGCTTATTTTACCTTATTGGCTGACTTCTCCTGTGGCGCATAGACGGAAAATTCACAGTAACCAATGGACAATTATCTATTCTGTTGTAGGTCATGCATGCAATCTCGCCAATTAATGATGCCCTGATATTCCAGTAATCAAAACATTTTCTGCCACAAAATGAATTTTGGGTGTTGGCTAGGGCTGGGCGATAAAACGATAATGATAAATATCGCAATATAATTTTTCCTTGATAAAACAATATGAAGAGTTCGATAAATGGTCAATATAATGTTTATTATAATATTTCCGCCAAAAGCAGAAGGAATCAGCACTACTCATTTGAAGCATGCAACACGGATTGTTTATCCGCTCGACTCGGAGTCAAACGGCAGCGCAGTGTGAGCTTACTTCAGCAGATGCTTTTACTCGCTGATGAGTCTCTGTCACACGACTCTAAAGAGCGCTGTGAGATCCAGTGTGAAGTGCTTGAATTCAGAAAAGAACATGGATGACTCTGTGATTTAAACTAGTTTAGAGCCAGATGAAACAGCGCTGACAAACAGCAGAAACACTGTGAGCAACGACAGTCAGAAGACTTTAAATCTACAAATCGCCTTCATTTACCATGTATTTACTGTAGTAACACTGACTGCACCATGGTATTGTGTCAGAAATTAGGGATATTCATATTGAATTTTATTATATTATTAATGTAGGCATGTATTATATATTAAAGGAGTAATGGAATATAATTACAGTATTTCTTTTGATTAAGCTATAGCATTTGTGCATTTATACTAAATGTTTTTTATACAAATCCCTAGAAACCATAGTTACATAGTTCAATTTTTACTATGGTATTGAGGTGCTACTGTATATGTGTGGTTTTAGCTGTAATTATCATGATCTAAAAATACAGTACTATGGAAGACCAATGGTTAATTTTAATAAAACTCAGTCAGAATAATTACACTTCACCATATAAAAATGAGGTTGTTACAATTTTTACAGATGTTGCTGTTTTTGTTAATGAACATAAATTTACATCTGCATCCTAACTCAAGCTACTGTCAAATGTGCATTTCTAAGAGACAAAAAATATAATATTATTAATATTGCAGCCTGCACTGCATACTGTGCTGAAGATACGCACCAGGAACACAAACCTGTTTCATGATTTGAAACAATATCACTCAATAGAACATGCGTCTAGTAAGAAATACATTTTTCCATATTGATATTTATTTTGTTATGGAAGAATGACTGGAAAGTGTAAAAATTCAAAAGCGTGAAGTGTTTGTCATGTTCTGACCATAAAGAGTAGTTTAAAACCACTATTAACAGTCTGATTTCTACAACTTTCACTTAGCAGCAAAAATCTGCCTTTAAACTTGAAAGAAATAAAGATTTGAAATGTATTGTGATAATTATCGATATCGACTGATATGAAAAAATTTATTTTGATAATTTTTTTACCCATATCGCCCAGCCCTAGTTTTGGCCAAAACAATTTCTGAAAATGTCAGAAATCATTGGCCAGAATGGTGCAAATATATACACTATATTACATACTCATTATGTCTTTACTTAACCTGTTGTTTTCAGTATTTAAGTATGATTGAATAAATCTGTCATGAATTTTTTTTTATTACAGCCACCTTTTAAATGTTTATATTTCAGCAATGAATTGGAGTAAAAGTATAATTATGTCATTAAAAAGTTGATAAAACTGCCAATTTAAAATGTACAATTTAAGTTTTTATTTGAGTGGTGATTAAAACATTTGATTAATTAGTTGATTATTAATTAACAGTCTGTTTGGTTTAAATAAATAAATACTTTTAGTGCATCACTATTCCTAGTAATTAACACAATAGCTTAATGTCAGTTAATGTATAATAAAAAGCCTACAGCAGTAATGACAAAAAAATTATAAATTTGAGTAAGATTTGATCAATTCATGTCCTTCACTTACTTTTATTGCATCAAATATTCATTTTTACCTGGAAATGTGTCATGATACAGCAGTAAAATGGATTTTGCACATCATTTCATGTTGATGTTTCATTTTTACTCGGATATTAAGTTTGTTCTCATCCAGAGTCCACACACTTTTATAGTTCATTGTCAGACCGTAGCAAACATACGGCTGAATTTTCCTCCGGTATTGATGGTTTTGGTGTGTTTGGTGTGTATTTGCAGTGCCCCATAACGGTCTGGTGGTTTACTGTGGCACCATAGTGACAGAAGAAGGCAAAGAGAAGAAAGTCAACATCGACTTTGAGCCATTCAAACCCATCAACACCTCTCTGTACCTCTGTGATAACAAGTTCCACACGGAGGTAAAATCACCGTCCAAATCAAACATGCTTCATTGTTTCATAAAGCTCATTATACTTGAGATGCTGTATAATCGTCTGTCTTTATCTAGGCTCTGACAGCGTTATTGTCAGATGACAGTAAGTTTGGATTCATAGTCATTGATGGTAGTGGAGCTCTGTTCGGGACTCTACAGGGAAACACCAGAGAAGTGCTGCACAAATTCACTGTGGACCTGCCCAAAAAACATGGTAATCACTAGGGCTGCCCTCGACGAAAGATTTTTCTAGTCAACTAGTAGTCGTTCATTTTTAGCAATTAATCGACTAATCGTAAGTTTATATTAATAAACCATATAATTCATAATAATGAGCCTTTAATTGCCTATAGCCTATCAGCACTCAAGTGCATGCATAAAACTTGCCCCAGCACACCGGCAGAAGAATGATTATGAATGTGTCAGGGAAAAAAACAGCAAGAAGACTGCCTTTAATTTATTTTAAAATGTATTTTTAAACTAGATGAGACTGTATTTTACTTCTTGCATAAACATTTGAAATCTGGCTATCTTTCTAATTATTACCCTTTTAATTTTAGAATAAATGCATAATTATTGAAATTGTTACTGGACGATAAGGCTAAAATAAAATTCAGTGTCATCTTCACTCAGTTTTTTTTTTCCTGGTGTTTTCTTTTATTAATGTTATTTTATAGAATTAAATGCATATAATTATATAAACATATAATGATTTTCTCTCTCAGGAAGAGGAGGTCAGTCCGCGCTGCGTTTCGCTCGGTTACGGATGGAGAAGAGACATAATTATGTGAGGAAGGTGGCAGAGACAGCCGTGCAGCTCTTCGTATCCAACGATAAAGTCAACGTGGCCGGACTGGTGCTGGCTGGATCTGCAGATTTCAAAACAGAGCTCAGCCAATCAGACATGTTCGACCCGGTAAGAAAGAAAGTGGATTGGTTGGTAGTTGTTGTTGGTCTCTGATTAGTTGAATTCACTTTCTATAAAGTCATTGTTAAGAGAAATATGTAGAAATATTAAGAGAATTATTTTGTTCTGTACATGGTCTATTATTGGAAGTGACTGAATTGCAGTTTCTTTGTGATTGGCTGAAGTCTGACTTTCTAACATCAGTTTGTTGTTTCTGATTGGTTGCAGAGGTTACAGGTGAAAGTGTTGAAGCTGGTCGACATCTCTTACGGAGGAGAAAATGGCTTCAATCAGGCCATCGAACTGTCCACTGAGGTCCTGTCCAACGTCAAATTCATACAGGAGAAAAAATTAATAGGTAGGTAAATGTTAATTCTCACAAAGATGCAATTCTGTATCATATGCATCTCTAACAAGAGCACAGTCTAATTCTGCATTCAGAAATCATTCTATAACCAAACAACCATTTAGCAACACAAGCTTTCCTCGTTCAAACCCCTGAAAAAAAATTCTAATTTCATCAAATTTAATATCTTAAAGGGATAGTTCACCCCAAAATGAAAATTCTTTCATCGTTTACTCACCCTCGAGCCAAGTTTCTTGCTACTGTTGAGCACTAAAGAAGATTTTTGGTTTCCATTTTGTTTCTGGTTCCCATTGTTTTCCATAGTATTTTTTTCCCCCATACAATGGAAGTCAATTGTTTGGTTACCAACATTCTATTTTTGGGTGAACTATGCCTTTAAATACTATTTAAAAAAGTCTTAAAGGGTCATATGACGTTGCTAAAAAGAACATTATTTTGTGTAGTTGGTGTAATGCAATGTTTATGCGGTTTAAGGTTCAAAAAACACATTATTTTCTACATACTGTACATTATTGTTGCTCCTCTATGCCCCGCCTTTCTGAAACGTGTAGATTTTTACAAAGCTCATCGTTCTGAAAATCGAGGTGTGCTCTGATTGGCCAGCTTATCCAGTGCGTAAGCGTGTGACAGAAATGTTACGTCCCTTACCATACTGTTGATGCCGTGTCCCGGTGCGATGAGACAAAAACATTAAAACCCATTATAAACGAGGCATTTGTTGCATCCAGTGGGGACATAATTACGGATTATAATGACTTATACTGTCTTTTTATGCATTGCGTTGCGTGTCGCGCCACGTAAACATAAAACCATTTGTCTGCATTTGTGTTCGGAGAAACGACAAACAACAAGCGCTACTCTACACTGCTCAAAACTCGCGTTTGAATCATCAGTGGCAAATTCTTTAAATATGAAAACATACTTACAGTTTGTAAGTCAGAACAGCCGGAATTGTATGTTCAGGAAACAGTCCTCTGTTAAATGCGTTGCACACACACGAATATTTGGTTTGAAATGTTCTGGAGCAGTTGTAAATACAACTTAACCACTGATTTCTAGTTGTGCCCTCTTTTGGAAGGCCAAACAAAGTAGTTTCGCTTTCACAACGAAACACACAGCATCTCCACGACATGGCAACGGCAACAATACTACAGCGAGAATCAAATGGCGCTTTTCCACTGCATGGTACGGCACGGTACGCTTCACTTTTGGGGGGTTTTCCACTGGGTACAGTATCTGGTACCTGGTACCTTTTTCAGTACCACCTCAGTTGAGGTTCCAAGTGAACCGTACCGTTACCAAAACATGAAGTGTAAACTCTGCACCTTTTTTTAACAACCAAAAAAATAGTTGTTTCGTTGTCTGTTGAGGAAGTACAGACGTTCCTCTCGTTGATAGCAGAGGAGCGGATCCAGCGAGAGCTTGATGGGGTGACGCGGAATGAAAAAAGTTTTTCAGGAGTCAAGGCAGTAGAGGCGGCGCAACTATAACGACATGTGAATAATCTCGCCCACTCTAAAGCAGTACTGAACTGCAGTGGAAACGCAAACCAAGCCGTGCCGTACTGAGCCGTGCCGAGCCGAGTCATACCATGCAGTGGAAAAGCGCCAAAGGTTACTACTCCTTTCTTTGCGTGAACATTTGGACGGTGTTATGCAAATCTTCCCACACAGTGACGTAGACATGTGGAGGCGTGTTTAAATGAGAAGTTTTAGGAGGGCGTGGACGAGTCTTAACTTTTATAAAGAATATCTCTTTGGGTTTGAGACTTTAGTCTTTGCAACTTTAGGGATCTTATCTATATGCACAAACAGCTTGTAACACTAATATACAATGTACAACCTAATATAATTATGTGATCACTACATTCAAAGTCAGAACTTTCAATCAAGTGATCGATTATAATTTACTGTTAATGAGTTATGTGTTTATATTGTAATATGTTGTAGATGGTTGTAAGAGTGCATATTTTATCAGCTGGAAGTAGTAGAACATAGAAATTTCATATTCTTATTTATAATTAAAAGTCCTGCATTATGTATTATGTCCTTTTATGGTTACAATTGGAATTTAATAATACCCATAAAAACAATAATCTTTTTATTGCATATTTTTAAAAACATATTTTTGTATTAACAAAATCCAATATCGATTGACCCCTAATTTGTATGTATTGATACACAATTCAGTACATACTGTATGCACGCTACTAGTCAAAAGAAGTGACTTCTGCTCACCAAGGCTACATTTATTTGATTAAAAATACAGCATATTAGAATGATTTCTGAAGGATCATGTGACTCTGAAGACTGGAGTAATGATGCTGAACATTCAGCTCTGATCACAGGAATAAATTACATTTTATAATGTATTCACATAGAGAGCACTTATATTAAATTGTAATACTGTAATATTTCACATTCTTAATGTATTTTTGATCATATTGTAAATAGGGATGCACCGATATGAACATTTTGGCCAATACCGATAACGGATTATTCTTTATTTTTTGAAAGCCGATAACCGATATGTTGGCCGATAAATCTATATCCAAATTTTTATATACTTTTTGAGAGCCTGATTACAAAAAAGGTCTCATCATTAAAAACCACATCCCGAACACTTCAACATAAGCAGCCTAGTTTGAACGGTGTACGTTTTAAAAATATTTTTACTCTCCCATTACCAAATTTAGTCATAAAAAGTCTTACAAATAAATAAAATTATGCATAAATAATGCAAACAAGTCACTGGACATCATTACACGTGTAAAGAATCAAAATGAATGCGCCATAGATCAATAAAACGGAATATCCTCTGCACGGACAATAATTAAATTATTTTAATTACTAAACCATATTGTTGATGAAAATAATAAGAGAAAAATACAAGTGGTTGTTGTTATTAATAATGTATCAATGATTTTGAAAAAGTAACTAATTAATACCACTGTTTTAAATAGCAGCCGTTGAGCTGCTCGTGCTGAAGCTGAAGAGCTGAATGAACATGGTAAACTGAAGCGTTTTGCTGGCAGCTTATTTAACTCAAGGAAATGCATCCTGAGATTAATATTAATACCACATAAACATAATATTACAACTTATATGTACAAAATGATGCAGTTATTGCGTGCTATATTCAGAATGTGTGATCCTGTTGTGGATGCGCTCTTCCCATATCAACGCACTGAAACGCAGCAACTAAACCCAAAGAATGCACAACGTTTTATTATAATAATGTTCTCATTAGAATGTTATATACACAGCATTCCCAATCATAGTTATTAATGTTGTGCACTGCTGTTTGAGCTGCGTGCGCTGAGCTAAAGACGATCACCGGTAAACTGAAGCGCTCTTTTAACTTAACCAAACGCATTCTATATGAGATAAATCAGATATACATCAAATATATACTGCAAACGAACAAGGCGCATCTGAAGTGTCTCTGAAGGAAATAATGCATTATTTATCGGCTTTAAGATATCGGCCAAATTTTCTTATCAGGCCGATACCGATAACAGAAAAAATGAGCATTTATCGGCCGAGACCGATATGGTGGCCGATATATCGTGCATCCCTAATTGTAAATTTGCTGTTACCCTGTCAGTTGAATGTGTAAAATAAATAAATAAATAAAAACAAAAAAATTCTGAGCTACATAATTTATTTTGAGATTGTATTCGTCCTAAAAAGCCTTAAAATTAACTTTACAAATTCTCCAGATACTCTGTTTTCTTTAGAAATTCTAAAAGCCAATTTAGATTGTCATACATGAGGAACTAAATCAAATGTTTCACTAGTTTGCTAACCTAAATGGAGTTGAAAGCATTAATAGCGGTGTTCTGTGTTTCAGGGCGATACTTCGATGAGATCAGTCAGGACACAGGGAAGTATTGTTTCGGTGTGGACGACACACTGAAGGCGCTGGAAATGGGAGCCGCTGAAATTCTCATCGTCTATGAAAACTTGGAGACGATGAGATACGTCCTGAGATTGCACGGCGCGGAGGTCAACGGCTCAGAGAACGGTAAAGAGACACACACGGGACACGTTTATTAACAACAAGTCTCAGATTCAAGATATTTTCACGTGCCTGTCACCTACTTACAGTGCAGTTCAAATAATTAAATCACATCAGAAATTATTATTCCTGGATTATAATAGAAAGTACTCATATTTCAAGCTTCACATTTTAAATCATGCCAGAAAATATGATATGGACACTTCCGTTCTTATTTCAAAATTGAATTTGAAATTTAAATAAATACTTAAATACTTCAAATTAAATCACATCATAAACTATAATATGGACACTTCCGATCTTATTTGAAATAATTGAATCTAATTAAATCACATCAGAAATTATAATATGGACCATTCCTGTCTTCTGATTTGTCAATCCTGTGTTCCAGTGTAGGGCTGCACGATTAATCGAATGTGATTGTCATGCGCATTTTGTTAAAAAAGCCGGTTCTGTAATCAGCAGGAAATCATCATCACGTGTTTTCACATGGAGCAGAATTTACTACACATAGCCGTAGTTCACTGACAAGTTACGCAAAAAAAAAATCGCAGACGATTTTATTGCGCGATTCTGAAATCGTTTGCGATAATGACAGCTGTTTGCATAGCTTCTCAGTGAACTACGGCTCTGTGAAGTAAATGCTGCTCCATCTGAAAGCATGTGAAAATACCACATTTAATAACATATTTTTACTCCGAACTCACTTCATAACGTCAGTCGAGTGTTTGAAATGAATCCTTCTGTGAGATGATGTGGCTTCTAAGGCACTCAACATATTTCATAGTATTCTAAGCAGTGATAAAGGCATTGCATTATAAATATACTTTATTTTAATGAAAATTATAATAATAAGAACTCCGATAAACCGTATATTGCCGTAGTCGTGTGTTTATTAGTCACGTTGAATCAATGAAAGCAGTTGAATCTTCTGTTTATTCAGCTGCAGCGATAGGCATTTTCTGGGTTTCTTCTGCGAGGCGTATTTGGAGTTTCAGCGCAAGAGCGTGCTCTGGCCTTTGAATTAAGATTTACTGCTGATCACAGAACCACGTTTCACTGAAAGATACGCATGACAATCGCAGCTTCTGTCGAATCGCGATCTTGATTCCATTTCGATTTATCGTGCAGCCCTAGTTCCAGTGACAATATAGTAACAGCTATATATGTGATTATATTCTCTATTCAGTACAGCCTCTTGTGCCTTCAAGTGCTGTGTGTCAGTGTGTTCAGTGTAAACATTCACAGTGTTTCTTTTTTTACTGCAGGATGTTGCTTCAACAGATAGTAAGAGATTAGAGTGCTTCTGTAATGTCTCCTCACTGCTGTGTGTTTCAGATGAGAAAGTCCTTTATTTGTCCCCAGAACAAGAGAAGGACAAATCGCACTTCATAGACAAAGAGGTGTGTGTGTGTGTGTGTGTATGTGTATCTGTGTCAAAAGTTTGTGTTTGTCCAGTTACATTTTTATAGTTTTATTCACATTTTAAATTGGCTTCTATGTTCATATTTGTAGTTTTCACTTTGTGACTAAACCAGTTACATTTTTAGTAATTTTGTTGCTTTTGGCATTTTTATTATTACTATTTAGATTTTTGTAAAAAAAAAAATGTTATATATATTTTATATATTACAGTTTTAGTTCTTATTCATTTTCAATGTGTTATTAATCTTTAGTTCTTTTTAGTTCTCAATGTTTTTTTTCTGGCAGATTTGGCTTTTCTATTACATGTGCAGATTTGGTTAGGATAGCTGGATTGAGTCTTTGTTACTTTTTTTTACATTTTGTAAATTCTACTTGTGAAGAATTTTGGTCAACTTTGTAGTTTTTAAATGTGTTATAAATAAAACTGAGATGTTGAATTGAGTTGAAGATAAAAGGGAATTTTTTTTTTTTTTTTTTTTTTTGAAAAGTACACACATATTATGAATACTATTAATCTCAGTTCCCCTGAGATTAAAAATTAGTATTTCAATCATTTCTATGATAGCATGTATGTATGTATGTATGTATGCATGTATGTATGTATGTGTTCATCTTTTTACATTTGTAAAGAAAAGTCCTCAAATGAAGATATGCAGTAATTTGCAGATCATTTGAATTATATGCACACCATGCAGTTCATTATCATAACACTTTTACACAGTTGACAGCCCTGGTCATTTCTGACAGGTGTAATGTTTGATTGTGTGTTTGTTGTGTTGTTGTGCGGGTCAGACGGGTCAGGAACACGAGCTCATCGAGTGCGTGCCGCTGCTGGAGTGGTTCGCCAACAGCTATAAGAAGTTTGGAGCGGCTCTGGAGATAGTGACGGATAAAAGTCAAGAGGGATCGCAGTTCGTCAAGGGTTTCGGAGGAATCGGAGGTGAGCGGACGCTGAATCTAGATTTGTTTATAAACGGAAAATGATCCAAATGTTGATATACAATCTTATTATTGTTATTTTATTAAATTTCTTTTTACCAAAATGTGTCTCTCTATTAGGTATTTTGCGGTACCGAGTGGATTTCCAGGGGTTGGATTACCAGGAAGATGAGGAGTTTTTTGATTTGGATGACTACTAGGTAGTCAAGAATGAGCTAGAGAGAAATCAATGAAGATTTGAGGAATTATGGAATGAGAAAAAAATGGTTCTTTCTCACCAAAAAAAAAATAAAAAAACCAGTTTGAGAAGTGTGTCCTTTGTCAGTCAAATGAAGGACAGAGCCGTTCATGAATAATTAAACAGCCCTGCCTTTAGAGCGTTCTGATTGGACAAGACTCATTTGTTTATTCTCTTCCTCTGTTTGAATTAAAGTCGCTGGAACCTTCAGATTGTTTTGAAATAAGTTTATTTTTCTTTTTATCCTCTGTTCCCTGTTTTTCTTCTCCCTACTTTTTCCACCATAAATCCACCACTAGTTCTCTTCCTTTAGTTCTCTTAATTTTTTTTTTTTAAATTGGCAATTGCTGCTGCTGTATTTTATGACAGTGTGGTATTTTTTACATGGGTTTCTGTAATGAATAGGGGGAAAATAAAATTAATTTGAAAATGCTGAAACCTGCTGCCTTCTATTGGTGTTTTACCGATGTGTGCTCTGTATATTCCCCAAAAATGTGCCGTTCATATCTGAAATCTTATTTTGTGGTTCTAGATTTTTACATTTGAGCATTTTTAGAATAATTATTTTGCTGTATCGTACTATATGAACACTACTGCAAAAAACGTTTTTCCTTATTCTTTTTATTACACCAGTTAAGAAATATAGTGAATATTAGTCAATTTTAAATCAATGTACAGGTTTTTATAACGTACAGATTTTTATAAGGCTTTTGAAATCAAAATTGACAGGTGTCTGGAAAAGTTTCGAGAAAAATTCTAAAAATAAATTAATACAAATATTAATTACAATAAATCATTTTACTTAAAGAAATAAAAGTATTGTCAATCAAATTTGATTAAATAATACATCTAACATTACTATAGGGATTATTAAATCTTAAAAATATATTGTAATGGAAGATAATTTTTCCAATTTTCAAAATCCATAATATTTTTCATATTTATAGTATTTTTCACATTATAAATTTAGTTAAAAAAATTTTTTTTTTAATATATATATATAT
>NW_015505397.1:1396044-1411902 GCF_001515645.1 Sinocyclocheilus grahami | reverse complement strand
TTTTTTTTATATATATATATATATATATATATATATATATATATATATATTTGCCTTTTTATATTTTAGGGCTGGGGTCCCTCGCATGAGAATAATCATATTTGGGGCATCTGAAAAATGGAAAACCTCTGATGTAAAACACAATTTAGTAAAGATTAAACGATTTTTGCAAAATACAAACTTGCAGACTGTTGCATCTAAAGAGGTCTGTGTGTACTCTTAATTAGATTTCTGTTTAAGGACCTGAAATTCGAAGACTAGTGCCAAATAAAATATATAATGTGTATAGTTGAAATATAGTTACATAAAATATTATTGAAATCGAGTAATATATTATTAATTGTATTATTTTAGAGGTTATAACAGAAGTTATGGCTTATCAAAAAACTAAATTGTGCAATTGTAATTAGTTAATTATTCTTATTTTGATCTTCTTTGTCTATAAATTTGTTCATGATATATTTTACTTTTTGTAGTATCGTTAACATGTTTCTTTTTTATTTTATTTGTTTTAATTTTTTTTGCTGAACATTTAACCATATCTAATCCTTTTTCCCAGTGTTTGCAATTATCTTTCGCCTTTTTTTTTTTTTTAAATGGAAAGTAAATTAAAATATTTTATAAATATTATCCAATCAATGAGTCGGCGTTGTAACTCATTTAAAACAACTGGACTTGTTTTATTAAGTGTGAGTGCCACTGTGGCCTAGGACTCTTATTCTGCTGTAATGTCGGCGTGGCTCCATGTTTTGTAGGCGTTTGTTGTTTCTCTCTTCGCTCGGGTTCACGGACGGGTTTCCATTTTCATGGATGGGTTCAACCAGAAGAACAACAATAATATGGATCCGGACATGGAGGACAAAACCCTGGAGCTGATGGTGCGTGCGGAACAACATACACGACACGGTCTGAATGTGTGATGCTCGCGCGGGTGCGGATGTTTGTGTTTGTTGTAACGCAGTATAACGCGGGCTAGAGAAGGAGGAGGACAAAACACAGCGGCGGCCCGAATCGATACAAAACAATCGGCTGCTATCATGTTGCGCTGTAAGGATTGATTCAAGTTTTGTCATCAAACCGACTTTTCGCTCATGGTTTGACGAGAGTGTCGCGTATGAATGTCGAGGTTTGTGTTCGCTGGAGGATCATTGCGGCACCGCTGCGCCACAGCGCGCGTCGTATATCACAGTGGTTATGCGCTTTACATACCATACACATATGCACTTGACCTGGTGTATACAGTCTATTTGTGATTCAGATATCGCATATGCACTTCATGTGTGTTGTGTATATAGTCTACATGCGCTGTGTATGTGTGTGATTCATATATGAAATAGTCTTATACGCGTTTGATATATCACAGTTTATATTCGCTTCATATAGCTACTAATATACGTGATTCATGCATTAAACCGTGTATACGCGTTTGGTAGGCTATATCACATTGCCTGTATTCGCTATACTCGAGCTTCATTTATCACGAGTTTCATATATTAAGTAATGTATATGTGCCTCATAACGCATGTAGTTAATATGAGCTTCATATGTTAAACAATCCGTGCTCACTTCATTATTAAACAATTTGTATGTGCTTCATAAATCACATCGAATCTATGTGTGCTTCATATATTAAATAATCTATACACGCTTCATATATAAAACAATCTATATGCGCTTCATATATTAAATAATCTACTATACAAGCTTCACATATAAAACAATCTATATGCGCTTCATATATAAAACAATCTACTATACAAGCTTCACATATAAAACAATCTATATGTGCTTCATATATTAAATAATCTACTATACAAGCTTCACATATAAAACAATCTATATGTGCTTCATATATTAAATAATCTACTATACAAGCTTCACATATAAAACAATCTATATGCGCTTCATATATAAAACAATCTAGTTGTGCTTAATATTTCACATTGTCTGTATGAACATATGTAAGTCTATAAGCGCCTCCTATAACATTTTGTCTGTATGAGCTTAATTTATTAAACCATCTATATGTGCTTTATAAATCTGATGCAAAATATATTTACTTTTCATACATTTCATCCAGTCTATGCTTCACATATGACACAGTCTATATGTGCTTCAAACAATGTATGCATATGCAATCTATATGTCACATATCGTCTATTTATGCTTAATTTTTCACACTCTATATAGTCTCATATATCACATACAGTTCATATGTGCGTATCTATATGTAGAATCCAAATATACAGAATCTGTATGCGCTTCATATGCCCTACTACACAACCGATATGCCATTCATTCACTATGTGAACAGCCTAATATGTATTAATACCTCTTATATGTGTCCTGGATATCATTACATACAGTGTATGTGCTTCATTTATCACAGTCTTTGTGTTTATTATTATAGGTTATACTCTATATGTAGTTATAATGTGCTGTCTATAAGCATCATGTGTTACAAAGTCTATTCATGCTTATGACATTGTCCACTTTGCATAAAAACATCTAATAAATGACTAATTAGTAATGTTTATGCTATTCACATTTACTAAACTGGCACGTGCACTATTATTTCTACACCTCTGTCCCCTGATAGGTCATGCATAGTTGGACAAGAGGGTGTAACCACTGAACAACTAGTTCAGTCTCTCTAGATCTGTCATGATTATGCTAGTCTTCATCTGGGGCCATGTTAGGTTGAGTTTAACAACAGCCTCTCTGTTAAAGGCCAGCTGCCTGGAGACACAGTGCCTGGTTTGTTTTGAATGGGATTTGGAGTTTTGGATGCAGATCTATGAATGGTTATTATTAGTGTGAGGTCTAGTAAAATAGTCAAACATGAAATGGCCAAAATGTCTTACAGTGTAAAGGGATATTTTACACAAAAATGAAAATTCATAATTTGTACTCCGCTTTGTTCTAAACAACACAAAATAAGATATTTTGAAGAATGTGGGTAACTGAAGACTTTCTGGCCCACATTTTTTTCTCATACTATGGAAGTCAGTGGGGACCAGCAGCTGTTTGGTTATCAAAATGTCTTCTTTTGTGTTCAACAAAGAAACGCATACATGTTTGGAATTACTTGAAGGTGAGTAAATTATGACAGAATTTTCATTTTTAGGTGCACTTTCCCTTTTAAGGTTTTAATAACATATCAAATTAGCGCAGTGTTTTAATAAATTTAAATAATAATAATATTAATAGTTTAAATTGTTACTTTCAGTACCCACTGTATATATATATATATATATATATATATTTATTGTCATAAATTATTACATTTTATATTATGTATGTATGCTGATAAATGGATCAAAGTACATTACAAATAATATATTAATGATTTAATATTTAATTAATTAAAAAATAATCATAATATAACTAATTTTAAAATAAATTTTTTTTTTAAATAAATAGTTTGCCATCTTTAAATTTAAGGTTTAAAAAAACAATTTTATCAAACTAGCTCAATGTTTTAGTGAATTTAAATAATATTAATTTAAATAAATAATTAAATATATATAAAATAAATATAAATAAATTATGAGTAATATAAATAATTAGATACATTTGAATAAAAACAATAATAATTAAATGGTTAAATAAGCAATTTACCATCTTTAAATTTGACTTTAGGCTTCATTGAGTGTCATGCACAAACACACAGCTCAGCACTAGAGCATGAATGTCTTGAGTGTGTAAAGTTTGTGTTCACATATCCATAGCTCATATTTGAATGGAGTGCAGAAGGGGAGGAGCCTAATAGGCCACGCCGTCTTTCCACCTACTCATAATTGTGTTTGTTGGTCCATGTAAAACACTGTCTGCAGGAGTGTGTGTGTGTGTGTTGCTCACTGTTGCTCTAATACTGTTTTTTCCTCTCACTTTCCTCACTGACTCTACTCTTTTCTCTTTTTCACACCGTTTCACTTGTACCCTCACTTCACTACTGTTATTTGCATGCTTTCTTTCTTTTTCAATCATTTTTGTTGTTTATTTTTTCTATGTTTGTTTGCTTATTCCTTCTTTGTTCATCGATATATTCATTCTTTCTGTCTTGTCCATTGTTTGTTCTTTTCTTTCTGTCTTTCATTGTTTTCCTCCTTGGTTTACTGTTTCTTTCGTTCTGACTTTCTTTTGTTGGTCTGGTCTTTTGTTTGTTCTTTCCTTCTTTTCTCGCTCTGTTTTGCCTTCTGTTCTCTCTTTCTTTATGGCATATTCCCATTCTGTTCCCTCCTATTCCCTTCTATTTTCTCTCTCTCGCTCTCTCTCTATCTATCTCTCTCTCTCTCACACAGTGTTCTTTGCCTCGTTCTGTCTGGCTGGGTTGTTCGTCGGTGGCAGAGAGTCTGTGTGCTCTCAGATGCCTGCAGAGCCTCCCGTCCTCCCGGGCCCACAACCAGGTTCTGCTCTCCTCTTCTCTCCGCTCCTCCCGTCTTTCTGTCCGTCTCATGCACTGGATGTGTGTATGTGTGTTTGGCTTCTTGTCTCTAGATGTGATATAAAAGGCTGATCTTTAAATTCGTAGATGTCTTAGTTTACTGAGCTGTAATTCAGTCAGCATAATTGGCCTGTTTTTTTTTTTTGTGAGAAAACAGAAAAGGAACTGCTGAAGAGCACAGCACCTGTCTTTCTTTTGCCACTCTCTCTCTCTCTCTTTCTCTGCTTGCCTGTCTGTCTGTGTCTGCTTTAGTCTTACCATCTCATATCTGAACTTTTTCTATTGAGAAACACACACATGCATTAAAAGTTTATTAAACAGAACAATCCAATTTTAATAAATCCTAAAGTGCCCCTGATAGTATTTTAGGGTCAGGACCATTTCATTTAAAGTAAGTGAGTATGCATTAAATTGATCAAAAGTGACAGTAAAGACATCTTACAAAAGTTTTCTATTTCAAATAAATGCCATTCTTTTGACATTTCTATTCATCAAAGAATCCAGAAAAATAAAATGTATCAAGGTTTCCACAAAAATATTAGGCAGCACAACTGTTTTCAACAATGATATTAATCAGAAATATTTCTTGAGCAGCAAATCAGCATATTAGAATGATTTCTGAAGGACCATGTGGCACTGAAGACTGGAGTAATGATGCTGAAAATACAGCTTTTAATCACAGGAATAAATTAAATTTTACAATATATTCACACAACACTTATTTTACATTGTAATAATATTTCACAATGTTACTTTTTTTACAGTATTAATAATTCCAAACTTTTGATAGTGATTGCTCTGTTCTAATCCCATAATGCATTGCACTGACGTAGATGAAGTAGAGAAGTGTTTATTATAAATAAACGTATAATTCAATTTTTACCAAAAAAGTGTAGATAAAAAAAGTTCAGTATAACTAAAATTAGGGCTGCCCTCGACTAAAGATTTTTCTGGTCAACTAGTAGTCCTTCATTTTAAGCATTAGTCGACTAATCGCACGTTTATTAATAAACCAATTAAATCATGCTAATGAGCCTTTAATTGCCTACATAGCCTAATAAGCGCTCAAGCGCACACGCATAAAGCTTGCCACAGCGCACCGGCAGAAGTAATGATGATGAATGTATCAGGGAAAAACAGTAAGGTTAAACTGCATTAACATTTTAATAACCTATTGATAAACTAGTGTTTTCTGTGATTTCGGCTTAAGATATTAATTCGGCGACACTGACTCGTCATCTCCACAGTAGTGAATGCGCCTGCATGCAAGTTCCATATGGATTACATAATCTGAGAATATTTGTTTTTTCTGATTTGAATTGTTTAATTTGAAAGTAGACATTTCACTCTATAGATATATTTTTCATGTCTGTAAGGCAAGCATACACAGAGTTTTACACTCAAGTTCACAGAGGCCGAGACGGCAGAAAGCGCATCCTGATTGCTTTCATTATTTTACAAAAGCACAATGTTTTGTTGTTATCGTGAATGCACACAAATAAACGTAGAGGCTTTACAGATTCGAAAGATGTATTACTCTTATTCGTATGACCAAAATGACGGAGTATTTTAAGAGCAAGTGAGCGCACCGGTGCCTCCATCTGTCACGCTGTGAACTCGCAACTGTTCAGCTTTCACACTTGAAAAGCGCACATTTTTCTAGGTTAAAGGATTAGTTCACCCCAAAATGAAAATTCTGTCATTAATTACTCGCCCTCATGTCGTTCCAATCCCCGTAAGACCTTCGTTCATCTTCGGAACACAAATTAAGATATGTTTGATGAAATGTGAGAGCTCTCAGACCCTCCATAGACAGCAACGCAACTGTAACAGGTTAACCGACCGTAAGAATTTTGACCGATTAATACAATCAGTTAAATGGTTTAAAAAGTCATTTAATTATTTATCAAGTAATTTATCAAAATATTGAAAAAGGTTTGCTGCATGGTTAAAATAAACTATGCATATAAAAAAATGGGGAAAAAACAAGTCGGGTATAAGTCACATTTTATTATTTCATTCAGAAATAGGCCTAATGCCGACGCAAAATGTTTACAAACATTATAATAAACACTGTAAACATAGCTAGTGTTAGTTCCCCTCACTCCACAACAAATCCTTTCAATTAACATAATTTGGAAAAGAACAAGAATTAAAAATATAAGAAGCTATAGCAATATAAACGACAAGCCAAAACAAATTAATTTAGGCTAAAACGAAACTGAAACCTCGAATTTGAATGGCAAATTATTATTTATGTATTTCACTTGCGTTCCAATATCCACGTAAAACAAAATGTTTTGCATAACATCACGGCGGTACAGTGATGACACTTAACGGCTCAGATTTTACTACTTCTTTTTGTTTTTTTTTTTACTACAGTTTTTTTTTTTTTTTTTCCCCCATGTTTGACTGATTGTATTTTATTATGATAATGATCAGGCTGCAAAACTTAACTGTTCATTCAGAAATAGGCCTAATGCCGACGCAAAATGTTTACAAACATTATAATAAACACTGTAAACATAGCTAGTGTTAGTTCCCCTCACTCCACAACAAATCCTTTCAATTAACATAATTTGGAAAAGAACAAGAATTAAAAATATAAGAAGCTATAGCAATATAAACGACAAGCCAAAACAAATTAATTTAGGCTAAAACGAAACTGAAACCTCGAATTTGAATGGCAAATTATTATTTATGTATTTCACTTGCGTTCCAATATCCACGTAAAACAAAATGTTTTGCATAACATCACGGCGGTACAGTGATGACACTTAACGGCACAGATTTTACTACTTTTTGTTTTTTTTTACTACAGTTTTATTTTTATTTTTTCCCCATGTTTGACTGATTGTATTTTATTATGATAATGATCAGGCTGCAAAACTTAACTGTGCGCGCATGCAGCACTGCCGCAATCACTTGAGTTTTTTCCTTCTAACAGTGAAAGAAACTACTCCTTTTAGTCCTAAAGATAATCGGAATTATACAAGGTTTGCCTTTATTTGTGTATATTCACAATAAAAACAAATCTTTGTGCATTTGTAAAATAAGCCTAAAGAAAAATAGGAGGCGGCTTTCTGCCGTCTGTTTCCTTTCGTGCAGCACAAAAATGAACCAAAACTCTGTGTACTAGGCTACTTGTTGTTTTTCTTTAATTTTCTTAATTTATTATTGAAGTAAAAACTGAAACCTCGAATTTGAATGGCAAATTATTATTTATGTATTTCACTTGCGTTCCAATATCCACGTAAAACAAAATGTTTTGCATAACATCACGGCGGTACAGTGATGACACTTAACGGCACAGATTTTACTACTTTTTGTTTTTTTTTACTACAGTTTTATTTTTATTTTTTCCCCATGTTTGACTGATTGTATTTTATTATGATAATGATCAGGCTGCAAAACTTAACTGTGTGCGCGCATGCAGCACTGCCGCAATCACTTGAGTTTTTTCCTTCTAACAGTGAAAGAAACTACTCCTTTTAGTCCTAAAGATAATCTGAATTATACAAGGTTTGCCTTTATTTGTGTATATTCACAATAAAGACAAATCTTTGTCAAAATGTAAAATAAGCCTAAAGAAAAATAGGAGGCGGCTTTCTGCCGTCTGTTTCCTTTCGTGCAGCACAAAAATGAACCAAAACTCTGTGTACTAGGCTACTTGTTGTTTTTCTTTAATTTTCTTAATTTATTATTGAAGTAAAAATGTTTCTCGTATAGGCCTATTTATTCGTTATATATATATATATATATATGTAGCCTAGCTTTATTATGTTTTTCTCCACTCGCAGAAGCGCTGCAGGTGCGTGATGCGATATGATGAGCATGTGAATCCACATGTTCTGTTGTTTGCTGCTTTTTGCGCATGTAAAATGAATCCCCGGGAAACAAATGTTAGTATTTTTTTTTTTTACGGGTCACAGACACTTATCCTTTCTAATTTATGCTGATTACGTCGATTACGCTCTTGGGTACTCTCCAAAATGGCTGAAGACGATGGCTGAAGACGTAACTCGGGGGAGAAGAATTGTTAAATAAATTGTTATTTTTGTTTTCTTTGCACTCAAAAAGTATTCTTGTAGCTTTGCAAAACTGAAGTTGAGCCACTGATGTCACATGGACTGTTTTACCGATGTCCTTACTACGTTTCTGGACCTGGGAACATTACAGTTGCGTTGCTGTCTATGCAGGGTCTGAGAGCTCTCACATTTCATCAAAAATATCTTAATTTGTGTTCTGAAGATGAACGAAGGTCTTACGGGTTTGGAACGACATGAGGGTGAGTAATTAATGACAGAGTTTTCATTTTGGGGTGAACTAACCTTTTAACGTTAGATTGAGCGGCCATGTAAAGTTGCTACTACTTACATATTTCAGATGATAAGCCATATTTGAGGTCGATGAATGACAGGCGAGCGTTTAGATGTACTGTATTACCACAAAATCCAGCGTTTTTTTTCTGCGACTAATAACATTTTGGTCGACCAAGCCTCTTCTCGTCGACTAAAGGTTAGTCGACTATTAGGGGGCAGCCCTAACTAAAATATAGTATAACTAAACATTCACGTATCACGCCATTATCTTTGGAACACTCTATTGCCAAAATCGCATTCAGCTGGCAGCTCATACAGTTGAAACAGACAGTCAGTATTGTTTGTTTGTGCTTAGTTAGTGGATGATGTTGCTAGTTGATGTGGTTTTCTACACTTGAGCTGACCGAACTGACTTCATACATTCATTAAATCCACCAAAATACCAGCTGATTTAAAGACATTTAAACTTCAAAAATAGAATGAACATTAGTGAAGAGAAAAGATCCTGCTACATTTGAAACTCGCAGATACAGAGACTCACTTTGATATTTTGTTCTACTACAGAAATGGTCAGACATTTGTGTGTGAATGAAGTCACTCAAGCCACAGTAAATGTTATTAAGACTTTGTGTGATTAAGACTGTTTAAACACACCAAGCTGACAAGTCCAATTAAAGTAACAGTTCAGCCATAAATGAAGCTCCGCCCACTCATCCTTAAACTCCTCCCCTCCCACATTTATGTTATTTTTGTGATAGTTGCAGTGGAACTGACAGAAGATTCAAAGTTTGTTCTCACAGACATCAGATTAGAGGCTATTGAGAGCTGAATCTGTTTGTTTATGTTTGCCGTCTCTGTGTGCATGTTAAACTGCTTGTGTTTGGAATGTTTTACCCAGAATGCACTATTCGGACCGATTATTTTCCTGTTTTTCAGCCAGACACATGTTTACCACCTGTCACTCTCTCTTGTGTCTCTCTGTAGAGCATGACGGTGATGGAGTCACAAAATAACACAGATGACGTCTCACCAAAGAAGACAACAGTGTTTAAGGTGTGTGTGAAAAAGAGAGATATTTACATTTACAAGGGCTAGTCAGTGATTTTATTTCCGTCCGAATCCCGAATATCCAGAAATAGTTTTTCTCCCACCACATAAAAATTCCCAGCTGAATTACCTGCTGTTGACAAACACCAAGGTCATGTGGTAATTTAATTGTCCTCCGAGTTTATAAAAAGAGATCAGTTCAAAAGCAAAGTACGGTAACTGTTGTGCTTCACTGTAATGTGTGTGCATTTTAAAAATAGACTTTTATTTCTGAAATGCTGAAACTGTTTCCAAGAATAATGTTACATCACCGCTCCACTACAGCGAGTGGGAGCAGAGAGACAACAAAATGTTTGTGGCACCAACAGGTATGCAATGCATTTAATTAAAATATTTATCATTTACTTTTAGATAAATTACTGCTTACACTGTTAGTTTTACTAGTTGACCAAGTAGCAGTGTTATTTTACTATCATTGCTTCTATCAATAGTTTTTGTTAATATTTTGAATTAGGTGTTATCTTTATATTTTCTGTTTTCTTTTTAGTTTTAACAATTTTGTTTTTTATTAACTATTTCAAATTAAACTGAATGAAAATGAGAAATGATTCCTTGGCAACTAGTTGAAATGTAATTTTTTTTTATTTCCTGAATACTTAGGACCATGTGTTATTTCAGTTTTTCTTTTTTAATAAATCTGCGAAAATGTCAACAATTCTGTGTTTTTCTGTCAATATGGGGTGCTGTGTGTACATTAATGAGGAAAAAAAATTAACTTAAATGATTTTAGCAAATGGCTGCAATATAACAAAGAGTGAAAAATTTAAGGGGGTCTGAATACTTTCCGTACCCACTGTATATATATATATATACATGTATATATATTTATATTTCTGCGGGTCTTAAAGTCTTACATTTAGTTAAAATATATGACGATTTATTTTTATCGTGGACAATTAAAATGTCTCCGCGATCTGTCAAAACACATAAGGTTTACATATAAACACAGTTGGTTATGTTTAAAGTAAATGTAAAAAGTGTGAGAAAAATGGATGTGTGCCTGTATATTAGATGCATGCAGGTCTTAAAGCGACAGCAGACTAATTGTACTAAACATGCTGCTGCTTGTCAATAAAGGGATAGTTTACCCAAAAAGGAAAATTCTGTCGTTATTTACTCACTCTCATGTTGTCCCAAACCTGTATTAATTTCTCTCTTGTGCTGAACACAAAATAATTAATTGAATGTTAATAAAACAACAAAACGCAAAGAAAAAAATTACTCGCTGCTCTTGACTGAAGAACTTTAAAACAGTTGCTTTAATAAGAATCAATGTGTAATTGAAGTGTTTATGTATTTGTTCTTATTTTTTAATAACAAAGATAAAATAATGACAGTGATTTTTAATCTTCGTTCACTTTGGCCAAAATGTCTGCCATTGTTTTTTTTTTTATTATTACGTTGTAAGGCTTTGTTTTTAAAATAGGGAAATTAGTTTGACTGTACATAATGACAAAGAATCGTGATAAAATCGTGAATTGTGATTTTCCTGAAAAAATTGTGATACATTTGCTGTATCGCCCACCCCTGTGTTAGAATACCATTGATCATTTGAATAGTGCAAGGCAGTAAAACCATTTAAACCATAGTGTATACATTTTCCTATTATTAAATAAGATATATCACAAAACCTGCTCCTCCACCAGGAATAAATAGTAATATGAATACTTTCGTTTTTAACTTTTTTTTTTTATATACAATCAAACTTTGGTTTGAACTGTGAAGCAGTGTTATTTTAGTATCATTGAGATACCATTATAGTTTTTGTTAATATTTTGAATTAGATTGAGTTAGATTAGAATAGAGATATTTTGTTTAAATTTTTTTTTTTAAGTTAAAACTTTGTGATTTTATTGTTTTTGGAATTTGTATTATTATTATATTGTTAAGGGCTATATAAATAAACTTGACCTTGACCTTGGCAACTAGCTGAAATAATAAAGTTGTTTTTATATTTTATTTATTTATTTGTACTTTATTCAGTTATTTCAAGTTATTTATTTTTTATGGTTTTACTTTGAGTTAACTATAATAACCCAGGTGTGAAGTCAGTTTTGGCATGTCTGTGTTCTCATTTTCACTCAGCCGCTGTCTTATTGTCTGTGTGTCCAGTTCGGGAACTGTTCAGTGGCAGGTTTGAGGAAGAGGACGTCACAGGGGAATTTCGAGAAAGAGAAAGATCTGTGCATCCAGCTGTTTGATCAGTGGTCAGAATCGGATCAGGTGGAGTTTGTGGAGCATCTGATTTCTCGCATGTGTCACTACCAGCACGGCCATATAAACTCATACCTTAAACCCATGTTACAGAGAGACTTCATCTCCGCGTTGCCAGGTAACTAACTCACACATAAGCACATGTACCTCAAGCCTTGGCTACAGCAAATCCTCCTACTCCAACACATGCTTTAGCAGACTCAGAAATGTGAGTGTCGGCACGTGGCCAGAGCCGCCCACTTACATCACTCACACACGCATCTGACAACATGTACAGCATTTTGTATGCTTGTTTTTATGTGATGTTTAGGGGAGCGTAAATATTAAAATTGCTGATAGTGAATGATGAACCAACGTGCAATAAAGTAATCGTTAAATCAAAAATGACGTAAAAATATGTGTAAATGGTTTTATAGACATTTATCAGAAAGGTATTTATATAGACTTTGTGGTCAGATTTTAGCCCTTAAATGATTAGTTCACTTCCAGAATAAACATTTTCTGATAATTTACTGACCCCTGAGGCCTTCTGAAGCGACGTGATGCAGTTGTGTAAGAAAAATATCCATATTTACAACTTTATAAACCTTAATCTCTAACTTCCTCTAACTGTCGTGCACGTATTCACGAGAGAGTGGCGTCCAGCGGATAATGTAGCACATAGGCAAGCGCGGTGACAAACGCAGAAGTGACGAACGCGGAAGCGCAGAGGAGAGAGCTAAACAAAACACCGGTCACGATTTAGTAGTACAAAATGAGGATTTGTAAAGAAAATGTCAGAGGATTTCAATATAAGCCAAGAGGACAATGGTTTTCCTTTGCTGTAAACAAAACTTGTTTCTCGCGAGACTAGCATATTCTCACCGGCAGGGCCGGATTTACCTCTTTTCGTGACATAGGCAAAACAAATTTTTGGGCCCCCTTGCCTATTAATATAATAGGCCTAATATTACCACCCAAGCAAACAAAAATATTTCTTAATCTGTGGAAACCATTACAGTGTTTTCTGTCACAATAAGCGCTTGCGTTCAGTCAATAAAAATCGAATGTAGGTTCCTTATTTGTTTGAGAACTGAGAAAGACCATTCCATTAATAGGCGCGGCAACGTGGCCACATAATAACCACTTCGGGAGTGCATTATTTCTCTAATAATTTTAACGGCCTGTGGAGTCACAATTGCACATCGATTGTTCAAATGATTTGTTTCAAGACATTGTTTCTGTCCTGTAATCTCGTGTGTGTTGAACTAGCTAATTTTTTACGCACACTCATCCCAAACCTTCCGTTGCAAATTCCAAAATGTCATTTTAGAGCTAATAACAGAGGCTTGAGCTATTGATATGCAGGCTAACGCAGTTATTAGAGAGAGCGAGGGAGAGAGAGCGAGAAGTGCGTGTGAATACCTGCGTCTGTGCGTCTCTCAGCAGTGTTAAGCAGCAGCGTCTACTAATAGCGAATCTTCAATTTGAACTGCTTCAAGAACTTTGCTACTGAGAAATGTCATGTAGCTTTTCAGCTGCGCAACTATTTTATTGATAAATTCACGGGGCAGCGCTGACAAGTTTCTGTCTGCGTGTGTGCGCGAGTGCGTGTCTGTACTTTGTGTGTGTCTGTGAGAGAGAACGGGAGAAAGAAAGCGTGATTTCCGTACATAAAAAAAGGTGGAAGACATGGAAATAGTTTGTCATTTTTACCCTATTATTTGTTATATTTATTTGCTCAATGTCTTCTGGGGTTTTAGTTCTTTTACTGTTGTAGATATCCCATAGTATAACAAAAATATTATACATTTCTTAGTTATGTTTGGACCCCCTCTGGACGAGCAAGCATAGGCACGTGCCTAGAATGCCTATGCGTAAATCCGGCCCTGCACACCGGAGTTTACGCTACGCCTACGTCATCCACTGGACGCCACTCTCTCGTGAACGAGCACGACAGTTAGCAGAAGCTAGAGATTAAAGTTTATTAAGTTGATAGGTTTAGAAATGTATGCTGAAATTATAAATTTTGGGCTACCATCCACTCCCATTATAAAGCATGGATTAGCCTGGACAGTGAAAAACTCTGATTGTATTCGTCTGAAAGAAGAATGTCGTATACACCTAGGATGGCTTGAGGGTGAGTAAATCATGGGGTAATATTTTTATTTTTGGTTGAACTATCCCTTTAAGGTTTTTGAGGAAAACTTTCCAGGATTTTTCTCCTAAATTTAAATTTTTTTTATTTTGGAAGTGAACTAATCATTTATAAGAACAGATATAATGTTAATTCTACATCATCCACTCCCATTATAAAGCATGGATTAGCCTGGACAGTGAAAAACTCTGATTGTATTCGTCTGAAAGAAGAATGTCGTATACACCTAGGATGGCTTGAGGGTGAGTAAATCATGGGGTAATATTTTTATTTTTGGTTGAACTATCCCTTTAAGGTTTTTGAGGAAAACTTTCCAGGATTTTTCTCCTAAATTTTTTTTATTTATTTTGGAAGTGAACTAATCATTTATAAGAACAGATATAATGTTAATTCTACATTCATAATATAGAGTTGTGGTTGTAAGTTTTACCTGCACCTTGTAGAATCAGCAAAAGCAATATGACCATTTTTTTTATCTTGGCCGATTAAAATGTCTCCACAATCTGCTTTTGCAGAAATATCGTAGTATCGTGTTACAGCACACATTCTATCAGTTGCAGTTATCTTTTATTTTGGAAGTGAACTAATCATTTATAAGAACAGATATAATGTTAATTCTACATTCATAATATAGAGTTGTGGTTGTAAGTTTTACCTGCACCTTGTAGAATCAGCAAAAGCAATATGACCATTTTTTTTTATCTTGGCCGATTAAAATGTCTCCACAATCTGCTTTTGCAGAAATATCGTAGTATCGTGTTACAGCACACATTCTATCAGTTGCAGTTATCGCGCCTCCGTCTCATTATACTGTACAACGCCACATACATTCACATCAAATGTTAACTCAGCGGTAGAGTTGCACTCATGGAACAATGTACTTATTCGCAATTACAAAAGTACATTGTTTGCATGTGCTTTAAAGCATTGCTGGTTAAACATTTCATTCGTGTGCTGTTCTGACATGTGCTTTTTCTTAGCGCATACACCTGAAGCGCGCGCACACTAAAAAGCCTGTTAAACAGCGCCTGATTACTAGACTAAGTTATCTTTCGCATCTGATTGCACTAATACTGTCAAAACACACAAGGTTTACATATAAACATAGTTGTTTATGTCTACAGTGAAACTAAACAGTTGAGAGAAAAACGGACGCGTGCCTGTATATTAGATGTGTGCAGTTCTTAAAGCGACAGCAGACTATTTGTACTAAACATGCTGCTGCTTGTAAATAAAGGGATAGTTCACCTAAAGATGAAAATTCTGTCATTATTTACTCACTGTCATATTGTCCCAAACCTGTATTAATTTATTTTGTGAAGAATGTGTGTAACCAAACTGTTGCTGGTCCCCATTGACTTGGGAAGGAAAAAGTAGTAGTAATCCCTGTAATGTTAATAAAACAACAAAACAAAGAGAAAAATGACTCACTGCTCTTGACTGAAGAACTCAAATACAGTTGCTTTAATAAGAATCAATGTAAAATTGAATTGTATATAGTGTTTTTTTATTTTATTTGTTTATTCAATTTCTTGAATGCTACTGCTAAATACACATACTGTGCCTGAAAAAAATAAAGCACTGTCAGTTTTATTTGTATATTATGTGTGTTTGTAATGTGTATCTTTGTT
>NW_015505397.1:1387689-1395998 GCF_001515645.1 Sinocyclocheilus grahami | reverse complement strand
GTCTGTGAGAGAGAACGGGAGAAAGAAAGCGTGATTTCCGTACATAAAAAAAGGTGGAAGACATGGAAATAGTTTGTCATTTTTACCCTATTATTTGTTATATTTATTTGCTCAATGTCTTCTGGGGTTTTAGTTCTTTTACTGTTGTAGATATCCCATAGTATAACAAAAATATTATGCATCTCTTAGTTATGTTTGGACCCCCTCTGGACGAGCAAGCATAGGCACGTGCCTAGAATGCCTATGCGTAAATCCGGCCCTGCACACCGGAGTTTACGCTACGCCTACGTCATCCACTGGACGCCACTCTCTCGTGAACGAGCACGACAGTTAGCAGAAGCTAGAGATTAAAGTTTATTAAGTTGATAGGTTTAGAAATGTATGCTGAAATTATAAATTTTGGGCTACCATCCACTCCCATTATAAAGCATGGATTAGCCTGGACAGTGAAAAACTCTGATTGTATTCGTCTGAAAGAAGAATGTCGTATACACCTAGGATGGCTTGAGGGTGAGTAAATCATGGGGTAATATTTTTATTTTTGGTTGAACTATCCCTTTAAGGTTTTTGAGGAAAACTTTCCAGGATTTTTCTCCTAAATTTAAATTTTTTTTATTTTGGAAGTGAACTAATCATTTATAAGAACAGATATAATGTTAATTCTACATTCATAATATAGAGTTGTGGTTGTAAGTTTTACCTGCACCTTGTAGAATCAGCAAAAGCAATATGACCATTTTTTTTTATCTTGGCCGATTAAAATGTCTCCACAATCTGCTTTTGCAGAAATATCGTAGTATCGTGTTACAGCACACATTCTATCAGTTGCAGTTATCGCGCCTCCGTCTCATTATACTGTACAACGCCACATACATTCACATCAAATGTTAACTCAGCGGTAGAGTTGCACTCATGGAACAATGTACTTATTCGCAATTACAAAAGTACATTGTTTGCATGTGCTTTAAAGCATTGCTGGTTAAACATTTCATTCGTGTGCTGTTCTGACATGTGCTTTTTCTTAGCGCATACACCTGAAGCGCGCGCACACTAAAAAGCCTGTTAAACAGCGCCTGATTACTAGACTAAGTTATCTTTCGCATCTGATTGCACTAATACTGTCAAAACACACAAGGTTTACATATAAACATAGTTGTTTATGTCTACAGTGAAACTAAACAGTTGAGAGAAAAACGGACGCGTGCCTGTATATTAGATGTGTGCAGTTCTTAAAGCGACAGCAGACTATTTGTACTAAACATGTTGCTGCTTGTAAATAAAGGGATAGTTCACCTAAAGATGAAAATTCTGTCATTATTTACTCACTCTCATATTGTCCCAAACCTGTATTAATTTATTTTGTGAAGAATGTGTGTAACCAAACTGTTGCTGGTCCCCATTGACTTGGGAAGGAAAAAGTAGTAGTAATCCCTGTAATGTTAATAAAACAACAAAACAAAGAGAAAAATGACTCACTGCTCTTGACTGAAGAACTCAAATACAGTTGCTTTAATAAGAATCAATGTAAAATTGAATTGTATATAGTGTTTTTTTATTTTATTTGTTTATTCAATTTCTTGAATGCTACTGCTAAATACACATACTGTGCCTGAAAAAATAAAGCACTGTCAGTTTTATTTGTATATTATGTGTGTTTGTAATGTGTATCTTTGTTATTATTTTTAAATGGCAAAGATAAAATAATGAGAGTGATTTTTAATCTTCGCTCACTTTGGCCTAAATGTCTGCCTTTGGTTTTTTCTTTTTATTATTATTATTATTATTTATTCATCAAGTTTTTTCATTGGTTTTTAGCATAGATTTACTTGTAACCACATAAATAAAAAACAAACAAAAAAAATTAATAATTAAAAATAAATAAATAAAATATCATAAAAATATTTTCTCCTTTATTAGCACTGCCCTACATTACACAGTTTCTTTATTAGTACTGTCCTAATTAATTCAATAATATATTCGTTTTTATCTTTTTTTATCAAAAATAAAATTATAATAAACCGAAGCAAAGCATAGATGTACTTGTAACCTTGTACACACAGTGGGTACGGAAAGTATTCAGACCCCCTTACATTTTTCACTCTTTGTTATATTGCAGCCATTTGCTAAAATAATTTAAGTTAATTTTTTTTCCTCATTAATGTACACACAGCACACCATATTGACAGAAAAACACAGAATTGTTGACATTTTTGCAGATTTATTAAAAAAGAAAAATTTAAATATCACAGTGTAGCCTAGTGAACCAAACTGAGAGACCATTTTGAAGGCTCAGGAAACCTTTGCAGGTGTTTTGAGTTGATTAGCTGATTGGCATGTCACCATATTCTAATTTGTTGAGATAGTAAATTGGTGGGTTTTTGTTAAATGTGAGCCAAAATCATCACAATTAAAAGAACCAAAGACTTAAACTACTTCAGTCTGTGTGCATTGAATTTATTTAATACACGAGTTTCACAATTTTAGTTGAATTACTGAAATAAATGAACTTTTCCACGACATTCTAATTTATTGAGATGCACCTGTATATACATTCATACATGTCCTCAGAAGTCTTTATTGGCTTTCAGCACAAAAAATGTACGACATTAACAGGAATGAAGTATAGATATAATTATACAGATATACTTGTAATCACATCAATAAAAAAAAAAATGCATTCAGGTGCTCTGTGAATGTCAGTGATTGCACAAAACTACACTAAATCTCACTGAATCTCTCTGTTTGTAGCTCAGGGTCTGGATCACATAGCGGAGAACATCCTCTCGTTTCTCGATGCTCATTCTCTGTGCTCTGCTGAGCTGGTCTGTCGAGAATGGCAGCGGGTCATTTCAGACGGGATGCTCTGGAAGAAGCTCATCGAGAGGATGGTGCGCACAGACCCGCTGTGGAAAGGCCTGTCAGAGCGTCATCAGTGGTAAAAACACACACACACACACACACACACACACACACACAGACGCTCATTTACTTTGTTACACTGATCAAACGTGTAAAGCTGTGCAGTCTTTTTTAAACTCTTGATTGTTGTTGTACAAGACAAGTACAAAATTATTAGTCATGTACTCCACAAGAACATTATATTAAACCAGCCCTCTACGATCACCTTGGCAATTGAATCGCCATTGGCTAGTACATTTTTTAGTTTACTCGCCAGACTGATAAAAAAAAAATATATCTATATGTTTGTTTGTAAAATGGCACAGTTTTATAAATATCTGAAAGTACACTCTTAACATCAGTCAGTCAAGCATTATAATATGATAATCAATATTATTTAATGATAGATCTTTAGTAATTAGAATTAAAACTTGATAACGATGTATGAATGCATATTAGTTATTTTAACTGAACTTCGGACTGGTGGTGGTGCTTTTTTGTCATTCGGTGTTTCTGTAAAAAAATTAAAAATTGGGGAAAAACTAACAAAAATACTGATTAGATAATAATGATACGAATTCTACTAATAAGAACAATATAAAACGCACCAAGGATTAACGAGCTACTGGATTCATGAATATTAATCAGGTTGTGTACGTTCGCTCGAACTGATTTGCTGAAATCAAAACGGACAATAATATGTTGAGCACCAGCCAATGAGATTGCCGTTTGCGCATTAGTTCCGCCCACTACCAGAGAAAGCGGTAGTTCTTAAAAGCGGAAGAATTGCAAAGGAACTCCGTTATTTTGACAGCAAAATACAACAAAGAATATCGTTTACATGTAGCGCATCAATTCTCTATCTCCCTCTCTCGCTGCGCGTATGTGAAACAAAGCGACGGCGAGTCGTGCGACTTCACACTAGAGTTTACGGTACGTTAAATACAGGTGTGCTGCACATCCATTCAGATGAACTGAAAATAGCACAGATCGCTTAGCGGAGAGAGAAACTCTGATGCGCTCAGTCAGAGAGTGTTCGGCGAGAGAAAATATATCTGAGCTAAACTTATACTTAGCCTCCAACTCACACACTGGCGAGTAAAATCTGAGAATTTATTAGCAATTGGCTAATATTAGACACCATTTAGTCGCCCAGAGTGAAGATTTAGTCGCATATGACTCGCAATGTAGAGGGTTGTAAACCGAGATATATATATTTCAAATTTACATGTGTGTGTATATATCAAAATATACAGAAAATGCATACAATATGTCTATATAGTTTTTTTTTTAAGAGAAAATATATCTGAGCTAAACTTATACTTAGCCTCCAACTCACACACTGGCGAGTAAAATCTGAGAATTTATTAGCAATTGGCTAATATTAGACACCATTTAGTCGCCCAGAGTGAAGATTTAGTCGCATATGACTCGCAGTGTAGAGGGTTGTAAACCGAGATATATATATTTCAAATTTACATGTGTGTGTATATATCAAAATATACAGAAAATGCATACAATATGTCTATATAGTTTTTTTTTTTAATCAATTTGTATTTCAGTTTTATTTAAACTATTTTTTTATGTCTATATAGTTTTTTTATTTATTAAGCTTTAATTATTTAGTACTTAAGTTTAAGCTAAACAAAAATGAGAAATGTTGACTTGGAAACTAGCTGAAATAAAATTAGATTTTTATTTTTTTTATATATATATTTTGTTTTATTTCAAATAATGTTTATTACATTTCAGTTAATGACATTTTTTTATGGTTTTCATTTTAGTGAACAATAATAATACTGCTTGGTAACCATTGTATAGGTAGGATAATAATAAAATAAAGAATGCACAGCCACCTTTGCACCTCAGGTGTGCATCAATAATTCAACCATTTGTTGTCAGTTATTCCTTATATATGACGTGTAATCGGTCATCTATCAGTCAGAACAGTGTTTCTTATTTTGCCTTTTAAAACTCATTTTTGTTGACTGCAGATTTGATCACATGCCTGAAATAATAGGACCATGTGCTTTGGTGTGAATCATAATTAGTGCTGACAAACCAACAAATGCATGTGATGATTGTGATTAATCACAAGCCCCGTCAATCCTGTGGAATTATTGACATAAACTGACAGTATTTTAAGTGTGTGTTTGTGTGTAAAATATGTGTTGTGAATATCAATTAATCATGTATGTAATGAAGGTGGTGGCTGTGCGTTCTTTTTCAATAGTTGAATTATTAATTAATTTATTTATTTATCTACCTATACCATGGTTACCACAGCATTATTATCATTAACTAAAACAAAAACCTAAAAAAAATACAAATAATTCATTACTGCAAATGCAATAAACATTATTTGAAATAAACTAAAATTGTAATTTATTTCCGCTTATTTTATTTCAGCTAGTTGCCAAGGCATTTAGTTTAAGATTGAAGTACTAAATGAACTAAAACTAAGAAAAACTATATATATTAGTGCTGTCAAAATTAACTTAACACATGCGATTATTTTTTTCTGTTTAACGCGTTAAAAATATTTATTAATTATTAGTATTAATTAACGCTGGGGCGGAGCTAGGCTTCGCCACCCCACTCACAGCTGCTGCTTCTGTCTCTTGTTTCTTGACAAGAGTTGCTTTTATTTAGACGCAGAACGTCTTTACAACCACATCAAACGGGAGATTTTTCAGATGCGCACTTCAACTACGCCTCAGTGCCAGGCGATAGTCAAAATGAGTGAGGAGAAGGTACAGGTGACGAGGGATCTTCAATAGAACAACAGTGAACCGCAGTCAGATGAGATGTTGTCAGGCCAAATGTCAGTAAAAACTAATTTTCCTTTCCTGTCAGCCATTATACTGTACTCGTAGCACGTGCTCTTCAATTGCACACACAAATGCAGTGGTGGACGCTGTATATACCTTCATATTAAAGAGCAAATGAAACTACGAGCATGCAAAGTCGTAGTTATGTCATCAGTTAAGTCATGACGTTACCAAAAAGGCGATTAAAGCTGCCTTAAAACTGTGCATGCATGTAAGTATTTATTATACGAGTTACATTTAAAGTGCCGCTATTATGCTGTTTGAACGGTTCATAATTTGGTTCTGGGAGTCCCCAACAACAGGTTTACATGCATGCAAGTTCAAAAAACACTTTCATTTTCTTATAATAGGAATTTTGTGTGAATGTTCGCACGTTGATAAATGTGGCGGCAGAAAACAATCGTCATTTGAATATCACGCCCCTAAAAACACCCTGGTTTAGAAGCCTCACCCTAGAGTTTACGACACGGAGAAACGAAACCCGGCCAAAAAGAGGAAGTAATCTCGTCAAAGAGAAATTGTTCTTACTCCAAAAATACCCGTTAACCTTGTAATTGCAAACTATTAGGCTACATTAATTTATGTAATTTATATGTATATTAAAATACTCGTAAATATAAACAGCCTATTTAGTTCCCAACAAATATTTTACATTTAACGGTATTCAGAACAGAACAAGAATGAAAAATAAGTAGTTATAAAATTATATATTCAACTGTAAAATAAATATAATTAGGCTATAGTGGCATTCATTATAAACAGCATACAAATGTAAAGCAAAACTGAAACAGCATTGGGCTCACAACGAGCCATTTTTGCCATATTTGTAACATTTGTTTGCATAACTATTATTTATTATGTAGCCTAAACATGGCTTTATAGCCTACTTCACTCATATTCTAATATCCGTGTAAAAAAATGTTTCTTTGGGCACTGCACGCTGATTTTACAGCAATAAACTGTGTAACTTTTATACATATTAGTTTTATGATGAATAGTTGAAATGTCAGGCAATGGTAGAACTAATGTTGTTTGTGTGTGCGTGAGACGCCTGTGCGATCAGATGGATTTAATCAAAGACATAATTCAATTCAAGTTTATTTGTATAGCGCTTTTCACGATACAGATCGTTGAAAAGCAACTTTACAGAAAATTAAGTTTCTACAATATTTAGTGGTAGCTTATCAGTGGTGACTGTCAGTTAATGTACATATGGCAGAAATGTACGGAAAAATAAATTAAAGATGTCATCAAACAGACGATGAAAAGACAAAGAAAATAAATCAAATGCATTAAGAGTGTCACAAAAACGGCGTAGCCTATACTTGTTGCACAGTGTTTTTTTCCCCTTTTGTTAATCTGTTAATTATATTATAGCCTATTATATATTTTGTGTGATCCTATTTACTTTATTACTTTTATAGACTTAATTTCTGTTTTTCTCCTTTCACAGAAGCGCAGCAGGTGCATGATGCGACGATCGAATCCTCATGGTCTTGTTAATGTACTTACATTATCCCAAATGTTTAAAAAAATAATTAAATCCAGAGAAATAAGCAATTTTAACTAGTGACACGGAGCGTGTCCATAGTGTCATTGTGTCGCCTGCCAAAAACGTCATAACCCCTTTGATTTCCATAGAAAATATAGAAACACCAAAGACGCTTTAATATGTTGTGCGTTTCATTAGACCGGTGACGACCGCACAGAGTAGCATTATAACAGAACTTTCAAATGTATCTAGTATGATAAAACAGCACTGCTTTTTTCCCCCCACATACGCACGACTGGAAGGAGCGGAAGCGCTCGACTGTGGCATAATAAAAGCTCAGCTGCTTTCGAGCCGTGTGTTGCGCTCGTTCAGCGGCCTCGTTTTGCTTCGACGGCTTTCAGCCTCACCCTGCTTCATTCTACTACGTTAATAAATCATTAGCTCATCCATGAACATGATTTCTGCCCGAGTCCCGTCGGATTGCATCGGCTGTGGGGATGAAGACGACAACTCCCATGATTCCAGACTCAGTCACGGCGTCATCAAACTACGCCTTTGTCTATTTGTTTATTTTGAATATGCGCCCTCTAGCTGCGAAAATTACGTATTGTGCCTTTAAGTTCACTTAAATTAGAAGTTGTTGTTTTTTAAGTCTAATAAATGTTAAAATTGATAGCTCTCAATTACACTGTAATGTTGAATGGCTAAAGTCAATGGTTAAATATTAGGGGGGGGGGGACATTTCCTAGAGACTTCAGTAGTATTGATACTCGCCTTCAGTCATAAAAAAGATGCTATTAAAAATATACTGTCTTAAAGTTGTTTCTACATTAATTTGAAGATTGAATGTGAAATTATTGCAATATACAAATATATTTAAAAGCTTTAATATTAGGTGGGATTAATTGCAATTAATTTCAGAATGTGCGATTAATTCGTTTTTTTTGACAGCACTAATATATATATTGATATATCTTGATTCTGATTGGTTGAGCCGCGTTCAAAACTGTTGTAAATTATTCTACAAACATACACCTTTGTTTACTTTGTGTAAAGTAAATATATATATATATATATATATATATTAG
>NW_015505397.1:1382273-1387080 GCF_001515645.1 Sinocyclocheilus grahami | reverse complement strand
TAATACCCTTTTAACAAAAAAAAAAAAAGGACAAAAAATCCGAAGGAAAATAAAAAAAAAAAAAAAAGAGTACAACTTTACAATCCGTATCCTGTCTCATGTAATCACTCAATCAGTGTTTCAGTGCGCAAAGACGTCAATATAACGGTTTGTAAACAATGACACGTAACGTCACATTTACCTCAGAAAAACATATTTGGTGACCATAAACTCATTAGTAAGCTAAAAAAATAAACTGTAGAGAGGAGCATTTTGCTAAATATATGCACCATATAACATATTCAGTATAACTATTACTGTTCTTCAATGTTTAATTTATGTTTGAATAAATCCAACAAGTTTTTATGACAGCCACCATTTAAATGTTTATATTTCAAAAAAACTAATTGAAGTAGAAATAGTATTATGTAATTGTAACTTTATTATTATAAAAACTTCATTAAGTGTAATTTCAATTTTGTAATCAGTCAATTTTTAACCTTCAATATTATAGTAATGTAGTACCAAATTACGCTCATGTATATTTTACAGCATTAGTTGAGAGATCTTTTTTTTCCTTGAGAAAATTTGGCATGTACTGTATCTGATATGTATCCAAAATAATCGATATTGAATCAAATCGGTAATCAAGAAATCTTGCTTGTTTGTAGGTGACCAAATACTTATTTTACCGAGGAATTTACCAATTAATTCTTTAAAAATCCTACAATGTGATTTTCTGGATTTTATTTTCTAATTTTGTCTCTCATAGTTGAGGTATACCTATGATGAAAATTACAGGCCTCTCTCATCTTTTTAAGTGGGAGAACTTGCACAATTGGTGGCTGACTAAATACTTTTTTGCCCCACTGTATATATATATTGCAAAACTGTTAAACCGTAACTAAAATAAAATCATGCCATGCAAACGCTCTTGATGAATCGTAAAAAGTTCATAATCATTTGGGTTGTTTATTTATCCGTTGCTTGATTCTAATTGGTGTTTTTCTTGTTTTTCATCCCCAGGGAGAAATATTTATTTAAGAACCGAACAAACGAGGTTCCGCCCAATTCATACTACCATTCACTCTATCCCAAAATTATACAGGACATCGAGGTGAGCGTCCATCCATTCATAAATCTGTCCATCCAATTACAGCCTCATCCATCCATCTACCCATTCATTCAGTCTCCTGTTTCCTTGTTCTGTTCGTTTAGACTATTGAAGCGAACTGGCGTTGTGGACGTCACAATCTTCAGCGGATTCAGTGCCGGTCAGAGAACAGTAAAGGTGTTTACTGCCTTCAGTATGACGATGACAAGATCATCAGCGGCCTGCGAGACAACTCCATCAAAGTACCTATCTGTCTGTCATTCTGTCTGTCTGTCGTTCTGTGTGTTGTGGTGATTGTCACACTCTCTCTGTGTCTGTCAGATCTGGGACAAACAGTCTCTGGAGTGTCTGAAGGTCCTGACGGGTCACACTGGTTCGGTTCTGTGTCTGCAGTACGATGACAGAGTCATAGTGACGGGCTCCTCTGATTCTACTGTCAGGTACGTACAAATATTACAGCGGCATAATTGCTGACAGATTTTACGCTACTGTTCGAAAGTTTGGGGTCAGTTAGGTTTTTAATTAATACTTTTATTCATCAAGGATGCATTAAATTGATCAAAATTGACAGTAAATACATTTGTGACAGTAAAGACATTTATATTTACATTTAATCATTTAGCAGGCACTTTTATCCAAAGCGACTTACAAATAAGGACAATAGAAGCAATCAAATCCAACAAAAGAGCAACAATATATAAGTGCTGTGACAAGTCTCGGTTAGTCTAACGCAGTACATATAGAAAGGTTGTTGTTTTATAATAGTTAAAAAAATACATTAATATTGTTACAAAAGATTTGAATACATGCAAATACGGGTCCTCAATACATTCTTTTGAACTTTCAATGCATCAAAGAATCCTGAAAAATAATATGTAGCATGGCATTTTTACAAAAATATTAACATTGATAATAATCAGAAATGTTTCTTGAGCAGCAAATTAGACAATTAGAATGATTTCTAAAGGTTATTATAGTTAAACTAATACCATAAAAAATAAGTTTTCCTTACTTAAAAGTTAACTAAAATAAAATGTATAAAAAACATTTCCTATTTTTATTTTGTTGAACCTGATGTACTAAAATAACTAAAACAAAAACTGAAATAAAAATTAATACATTGATATACTATTATAATTTTTGTTTAATTCATTAAGTTTTTTTATATGTCTATAGAGTTTTTATTAAGTATTAGTTATATGCTACTTCAAAAATTTACTTTTAAAGTATTTTAGCACTCCTAAAACCGTAAACAATTAAAAGCATTTTTATTTCAAGTAAAGAAATAAATGTTAACTGAAATAATATATATATATATATATTAAAAACTTAAACATGTATCATTTTTATTTCATTTAGCTTGATGTTCTAAAATAACTAAGGCTAAGAAATGTAATAATAGTTTATTATAAACTAAACGGTAAAGAGAGCATAGATAATTTCTTTAATCAATACACATTTTTCTCATTTTCACATTCATCTCTATAAAATGATTTCTAAAAATTGTTATCCAGTAACCCTGAACAGCTATAAAAGTCCTTTGTCTAAAAGTATGGGAATCCTTAAGCAGGAAATAAAAAATATGATGTGCTGTAAATCTATATTAGGTAATTAGTTTGAAATGTTTCACACACATACTGCCTCCAGCTGAAGCATCCCCATGGAAACAATGACATCACTTCCCTAGAAGCGTTTAAAGCTCTGTCACCTTTTCCAGCGTTAGTATGTGTGTGTTTCTCTCACCTGTGAGAGTTTGAAGGAATGAGCTGTACAGCTGCATAAATCAGGTTTACGTCACTCCGAGTGGAAGCGCAAACGGCCGGACGTTTAACACCTGAAGAGGGAAGCGGCTTTGTAATGTGATCGTGTTTAAAGAGCATTAGCACATCAGCTGGCCGCGTTCAGCTCGAGCAGGATGTTTGAGCTGCTGGTGAGATTGTTCACATGTAATTTACGGTCCGTCTGTGTTTTTCACCTGCTGCGCTTATTAACTTATGCCACTAGAGTTTTGCCTCTAACTTTGTTTGTTTTAACAACGGCTATGCCAAAAGAGTGTAGCAGTTATTACAGGAGATATTTAGTACTTGAATTGTTGTAGAAATAGTGTGAGAATCTATTATTTTGTTTTAAGGAAATTCTGTGCCACCAAAAAGTCAAAAGCATGCATTAAATTGATCAAAAGTGACAAAACACATTTATACTGATTCACTAAAAGAATCCGATTCCCAGACTGATTCACTAAAAGAATCCGATTCCCAGACTGATTCACTAAAAGAATCCGATTCCCAGACTGATTCACTAAAAGAATCCGATTCCCAGACTGATTCACTAAAAGAATCCGATTCCCAGACTGATTCACTAAAAGAATCCGATTTCTAGCTATACTGTTAAACAAACTTGGATTCCTAGCTATACTATTAAACCAACTTTGAAACCGACTGATTCACTGAAAGATTAGTATTTCTAGCGATACTATTCAACAAACTATGAAACAATCGGATTCAATAAAATAATGGGATTCCTCACTGTAGTAATCTGATTCTTTTAGTCAATCAGTTTGTTTAAAAAAATAAAAAATAAAAATAGGAATCTCCCTGTGCTTTAAGTACTGGTATTTCTAGTAGCCTGCAGTTTGACAGACTAGCTGCAAAGTGGTTTCCCCAGCACAAGGAGACTGCTGATTTGAGAATTATGATTTTTTTTGGTATACATTTCAATATAGGTTAACTGAATGATTATTTCAACAGCTGAGCAATTAATACGCTGCAGAAACATGCAGTTACGTCAGTAGCGTTGCTGCGTTTACTCCTCAACACCATACTCGCCGTTTCTGACAGACCTTTGCAGTGTGTTTGCGTGTGCGTTACTGTATGTTTTCATGTTCTTTTGTTCATGTGTGTTGTCATGGTAACCTCTCGCAGGAGCATTCTGGGCGTGTGTTCCGACTGCAGTTTGATGAGTTCCAGATTATTAGTAGTTCCCATGACGACACGATCCTTATATGGGACTTCCTGAATGTCTCCACCAATGGCCAGCCGGAGAGGCGATCGCCCTCGCGGACATATACATACGTCTCCAGATAGCAGGTACACACACACAGCAAAGAGTTTTCAATCATTCACCAGATTTGTACTTCATTACGAATCATGGTTTTTGGTTTAGTTTAGCTTTAACTATGTTTGGTGGTTTAGATGTTTGTCATAAAGTCTTTGATTCTGATTAATACAATAGTGTTTAATTCTGTTTTCATTGATACAATAGTCTTTTTATTTTGAAATATTTTATATTTATATTATTTATGTTAAAACCATAAAATATTAAATAAGTAAATGTTTTTCACTGGGAGTTGTATTTATTAGTTTAATTTATTTGTTCATTAAATACTTTTCTCTAGTTGTTCAGTTTCATTTTCATTCATGTTGTAATGGTTATTATATTTACAATTTATTTTTGTTTTGAAAATGCATTTATTAAAATAGTTTTTGTCTAAAATTCTATTGAGTTTTCTAGTGTTTATTATAGTTATCTTTTTATTTTATATTTATATTATTTATATTCAAACCACAAAATATTAAACATGAGGATAAGTTTTATTGGTAATTTATTTTTATTTTTAATTTAATTTATTATTAATTATTGTTTATTTTTTTCTATTTACTTTATTCATATTATAGTGTTTATTATAGTTTATTGTCTTTATTTTATACATGTTAT
>NW_015505397.1:1380943-1381529 GCF_001515645.1 Sinocyclocheilus grahami | reverse complement strand
ATTATTTTATATTTATATTATTTATGTTAAAACCATAAAATATTAAATAAGTAAATGTTTTTCACTGGGAGTTGTATTTATTAGTTTAATTTATTTGTTCATTAAATACTTTTCTCTAGTTGTTCAGTTTCATTTTCATTCATGTTGTAATGGTTATTATATTTACAATTTATTTTTGTTTTGAAAATGCATTTATTAAAATAGTTTTTGTCTAAAATTCTATTGAGTTTTCTAGTGTTTATTATAGTTATCTTTTTATTTTATATTTATATTATTTATATTCAAACCACAAAATATTAAACATGAGGATAAGTTTTATTGGTAATTTATTTTTATTTTTAATTTAATTTATTATTAATTATTGTTTATTTTTTTCTATTTACTTTATTCATATTATAGTGTTTATTATAGTTTATTGTCTTTATTTTATACATGTTATTTTGTATTATTTATGTCGAAACCCTAAAATTTTAAATCAGAAAATATTTTTCATTGGTAGTTTATTTATTATTTTAATTTATTTTGTTCATTAAATACTTCTCTCTCTCTCTGTGTGTGTGTGTGTGTGTGTGTGTGTGTGTATGTA
>NW_015505397.1:1378488-1380790 GCF_001515645.1 Sinocyclocheilus grahami | reverse complement strand
TATATATATAAAACAAATTCCCCATATTGTTGTGGTAATGTGCTGCAATTTATTTATCGTTGTTTTGAAAATCTATTTGTTTAAAGTGTTTTTTTTTTATTCTATTTAGTTTGCATTCACATTATAGTCATTATATTATAATTTTAAAACAATCGAATATTAAATATGAAAGTATTTTTCACTTGTTCATATTGTAGTGGTTATTATAGTTGCAATTTATTTTTCATTCTTTAAAGATTGATTGATTGATTTTTCTCTCTCATTCATATGTCCGTCTCGTCTGTTCAGGTGCCTCTTCTATGTGCCAGTGTTGTCCTGGGAGAGTTGAGAGCTGATTGGTTGTTGGCTATGTCCGTCACAGAATGGTGCCTAGGGATCCACCTCCTCTTCTCTGTCTGACTATAAACTTACAGAAAAACATACACAGATTCATGCTTTGCCAAACACACACACATACACACGCCACACTTAAGATTCAAACACTTACACCATTAGGTTTCAGCACTGTTCTGCTTTATCTAGTGGGGAAAAGACAAGCACAATCACACACACACAGACGTATCTTCAAACCGTATCTGTTCTATCACTGCTGCTCAAATAACCCGAAAATCTGCACTACTAATAGCTCATATCCACAAGGGGATCACTGAAGCTGGGATTCTGGGAGTGACGTACAGATGAAGGACAGGTAAATGAGACTTTGCGAACTGCTGTGTGAGAGAAAGAGACCCGGACAGTTGCAGACTCTCTCGGATATGAAAGAAAAGTGAGCGGTGAAGGTTCAGGACGTCTGACGCCTATCTCTCTTCAGGACCAGGGACACGTGTTTTTCAGGATGACGGCGTGAAGCAGAAATCCGTCTGCATGCATGCGAGGATCAGCTGGGTGACTGTCTGCTCTGATGCCTCTTTCCCTTTCGTCTTTAGTTTTTATGATTTTGTTTTTCTATTTAATTGGCCTCTTCATCTCTTCTGTATGGTTCTGCTAGGCATTGTATGTCTTTGTCACTCAATGTCTGGTTTTATTTCTCTCTGCCTGCTTGCTCATCGAGGGCTGAATCTAGTTGTAAACAAAATTGTCTTGTCAGATTGTGTTGTATATTAAAAAATAGTTTTTTTAAGAAAAAATATTGTGAATAAAGTACTTGACCATGGTTAATGTATCATTCTAAGCCTAAAACATACTTTACACAAGTGATAAAACTTCTTGTGGTTCAAATGCATGCATTTTCTTCTTTGCTCAGTTTTTCTCTTTCAGATCAACTGCTGTCATGGCGGAGTGAAGGTTTGAGGAAAATCTCCCTGAGCAGGTTAGTTAAAGTTAATTAAGCTGTTGACATGTTTATAGCAGCTACCTAAATAATAACACATCTTTTTTAAAGTCGCAGACATGTGAAGGAAATTATAGGCTCCTTGAATACTGAAGTTTGCTTTCACAGTAATGCAACTTATGCAAGAATTTGGTTAAAGGGGTCATATGATGCTTTTTTTAAGATCATTATTTTGTGTATTTGGTGTAACAGAATATGTTGACATGCTTTAATGTTCAAAAAACACATTATTTTTCAAATACTGTACATTATTGTAGGTCCTCTATGCCCCGCCTCTCTCAAATGCTTCGTTTTCTACAAAGTCCCTCCTTCCGACAAGCGCAGTCTGCTCTGATTGGCTAGCTGACCCAGTGCATTGTGATTGGCCGAACACCGCAAGCACTCGTCGGAAATGTAACGCCCCTTACCATAATCGCGAGCTTCATCTTTCAAATTAAATGTAAAGACAGAGCCCGAAAGGGGAACAGAGTCGCGTGACAGACAGTGATGAAGCTGGTATGTGTTTGCAGTACACAAGCCACGGTTAAGACAGCTGACTCAACTGTGAAGTGAACCCCCCCCCATCGCTCTCTCTCTCTCTCTCGCGCTCTCTCTCTCACGCTCTGTCTCTCGCTCGCTCGCGCACACACACACACGCACACACACGATGCGCAAAACTCCGCATTTGAACAGTCAATAGCAAATACTGAAACTAATAACAAAACAGTAGCTTACCTCCTCTCCTAGGTTCACGAAACGGTCATCCATAAAATGCATTGCTGTTCTGTTGAAAGTAATCTTAAATTCCTAAATGCATCTACTTTCGGAAGGCCAAATAAAGTGCTTTTGCTCTCACACTGAAACACACAGCGTCTCCCTGACATTCTGCTTCAACACTAACTGCGGTTACTGAAACCACACCTTCTTTCTTTGCGTGAACATTTGGGCGGCATTATGCAAATATTTCCACATTGTGAGGTAGATATGTGGGGG
>NW_015505397.1:1363936-1375068 GCF_001515645.1 Sinocyclocheilus grahami | reverse complement strand
TTTGGGCGGCGTTATGCTAATATTTCCACATAGTGAGGTAGATATGTGGGGGCGTGTTAGAACGAGCCATTTTAGGGGGGCGTGGCAGAGTCTTAACTTTGATAAAGAATATATCTTTGGTTTTGAGACTTTAGTCTTTGCAACTTCAGGGATCTTATCTATGCACAATCAGCTTGTAACACTCCAAAGAGAAAGGAAAACTTTAAATCGCATCATATGACCCTTTAAGTTTGTTTAACAGGTTGGCCAAGTTTTTCCAGAGTATTTGAGAAATGTTGCCTTGGCAACTAACTGAAATAAAAATAAGTTTATATATTTGATCATTGACAATCTTTGTGCTAAGGACCCCAAAGCATCTTTGTAGTTTCTCATAAAAAGACTTTCCAAAGAGAAAGGAAAACTTTAAATCGCATCATATGACCCTTTAAGTTTGTTTAACAGGTTGGCCAAGCTTTTCCAGAGTATTTGAGAAATGTTGCCTTGGCAACTAACTGAAATAAAAATAAGTTTATATATTTGATCATTGACAATCTTTGTGCTAAGGACCCCAAAGCATCTTTGTAGTTTCTCATAAAAAGACTTCCTTTATCCTGTGAAAAAATAATATTATAAATAGGTCTAAAATATTATCTGGAGAATATTTAGCTTATATTAAATTTAGTTAATTTTAATTTATTTTAATTATTTTTACATTTAATCTATTTTATTTTTGTATTAAATTTTAAATTTGACTCATTTAATTTTATTTTAATAGTTTTTAAATTTATTTTATACTTAATTTTAATCTTATTGAATTTTAATCAGTTTCTTACATTTATTGTTTGAAAACCACTGTCTTAGAGTATGTTTCTGACTTCAGGCCTTTAATTTTAACAGTTAAGCTTCAGAAAATCCTGATTGATTCACAATAATAGTCAATATGAACTTTGACCCCAGAAGTTCCCCTTAAATAATGACAACATGTAAGGCAGCATGTCTTGCTGTTGTCAGAGCGACCACTGGGTGTCACTGAGCATCTACATTCTCTCCCTCATCCAGTATGGAAAGCCGTTTTAGCATTTAACTTATAAGCCGTACTAGTATATGGCAGAACATTTTTTTTTTTTTTTACTGGTAACAATATAGTAGTTACTAGTCACTATTGAAATAAGTACTAGTAACTTTACAAAAAAACACTAGTACCTAAAGAATAAGCACTAGTAGTTAATAAGTACTAGTACTTAATGGAAAATACACTAGTATCTAAAAATAAGTACTAGTAACGTTAAATTAGATACTAGTGCGGTTTATAGATTAAATGTTTGACGGCTTGCCATACATCCAGACTGAACAAGCCTGAACGCTCCTGATGAGCTGCTAGTTAAAGCTCTTGATAGTTCAATAATACGCGGATGACAGAGCCCCGTGGGCTGGGGATTATTCCAGACTCGTGCCAAGAGAGAGAATTCTTCCAGAAATCCTGTCTTGTCTTGGTTTGTGTGATAAACACACTGGCAGAGACAGTCCATTAAAGTGGAGCCAATAGTCTCATTTTCTTTTAGCAGATTATGATACTTGTTAGTAACTTGTAGGTTTTAACTTATTCAACGGGGTTAGTTTTATGTGAGACTATCCTAAAATGTGTACTTTGAGCATTATATATTATGAAGGTCTAAATAATATTATAAATGTCTAAAATGTTGTCTGGAAAATCTTTAGTGTCTATAAAATTGTTTATTTATTTATTGATTTTACTCAGCACTATACTATTAGATATTTATTTATTTAAATCTGTTTTCATTTATTTATTTTAATCTCCTTTTTTAATTATTATTTTTGATTTTTGTTTAACACACTTTTTCCTCTAAACTGGATACCAGTTTGAAAACCAGTGGCTTAGAGTGTTAAGATTCAGGAAATCCTAATTATCAATAATAAAAAAAATAAAAAAAAACGTGTAGCTGAATCCATCTAAATAAGACCATGGACATGTATTAAGAAAGTAAATAAAGTCAGTTCTGATACATTTTGACGTTGAACTGATCTACATTTGGAAAAAAAAGGGGAAAACAAAACTGAGAACGCGAACTAGCTCCCTTCAGATAAACGTAATTAGAAATGCCCTCCTTCATCTGAACAGTGATCTGATTGGCTGGCTTGAGTGCAACAACCTCTGCACAGGTTCCTGAAATATGATTGGCTGATCGAAGTGTTGTTTCAGTTGGATGAAACATGTTACGCTCGACCCCTGCCAAACACCTTCACCCCTGGGTGGACTTATGCTTGGAAATGTTAATATGTCCTCAATGGGTTTTCCTTGGCAAACTAAAGCATTTAAATGCATAAATGTCACTCGTCCAGAACAGATTGGAAAAGTTCACAACAAACCAGTGAGAAGAGTGTGCAAACTAGCACAGGCAGGTTCAGAAGAGGCCACAAGCCGTCTTTTCCCCAACATTCCCAAATAAACACAAACAATCCCAAACACTGCACCTGTTAGCGGTTCCTGGCGCACCTCGAGACTCTCCCCCATTTCAAACAATTCCTCTGGCTTCACAGCCAGCGGCCGACATGAGAATGTTTGTCTGGGAATCTTAAGGCGATTCAGCCCATTTCAGCCAAATACATCTTCAGAAAGGGCATTTGTCTTTGGAGAGTTTTATCGTCGTGGGCCTGTGCGTCTTCACGGATTGGAAAGAGGGAATGTGTGTCAGAAGTAATTTGTTTGTGGTGTCGGCGAGAGAGAAGGAGCACTTAATGCTCGTTGTTTTACATTGTGGGTCTGGCTGCGGCATGTCAGTGTCGTTGTGGTTTGCTGTGCTGAAAAGTGTGTGTGTGTGTGTGTGATGGAGCTGTGGTTATTCACTGCTCAGCAATATGACCTGGATGCAGTCTCTACACTGCGGTATTAGTGGCCTTCTAGTAGTGAATATTTGGGGCTGGATGCTACCCATGTTACAGAAAAGTTCGATTTGAGTGTGTTTGAGTGTCATGAGCAAATGTCCAGGTCATATTTCACTCCAACATCAAAGTTAAAAAAATAAAGTATATTTAGTGTTATGTAAATCAAGTATAATAATAACTGTTATTTATTATTTAATTTACTAAATTATTTACTTTTATATACTTATTTTCTTTTGACTTTTTCACTATATCTTCAAAAATTATTAGAGCCATAATGTTAAAAAACATCTAATTGTCATTACTGTAATACATCATGCCTGTATACTTAAATAAATAACTTTTATAAAAACATGTCTTATTTTTATATACATTATTATTATTAATTTTATTTTACATTATTTTCTTCAAATTTTTTTTTTTTTTTACAAATTCTTTATATTTTTAAAATTAGGACCGTGATGTGGGAAAAAAATATCTAATTGTCATTACTGTAATACATCATGTCTGAATTTATTATTGTTATTTGCAACTGTCATTGTTTTATTTATATTTTTAAAAATTCTTATTAATTGAAAAAAAATATATTACTATTAGATTTTTAGTGTTACTATTATTATTGTTATTATTATTTTAAAAATCAGTATAAATAATAAAAAATAGCACATTGTATTTTTTATTTTTGTGTTTTGCTAATAAGTGATTTCTAGAACCAATTAAAATAATTAGTCATTAGAATTTTGAGGGTATAATGTGTTTAATTATCATCATGTCACAATGCAAAAATTGTAATGATCCTAAAAATAGCCTTAATTTTTGTTTATGCAGAATAATTCATTACTGTCTGATTTTCGGGTGAAATGTGACCTTGAGTTTTTGCCAGTATTTGTGTGATTCACCCGTTTGTCTGGTTTTCGCCAGTAATTTACCACATATAACAGAATATTGTATCCGTGTGTGAAGCTGACACGTTATATGACCGGGTCTGCGCGTCCATCTGGTTGAGGGTGTGTTGTGTGTCAGACGTGTTCGGTGTGTGTCATACTGAGGGTGTGTGTGTGAATATGTGTGAGCGTGACCTCTGCGTGTCTGGCTCTAACGGACCGTGTGTGTGTGTGTGTGTGTGTGTGTGTGAGATGGAGGGTGTGAGTGTTTCCTGTGGGTCGGTGGTTCCCCCCCCCCATAATTCCAGCAGGTCTCAGGTCACCCCTGTGTTCTCATGAACATATTTTGCATTCTTTCCTCATCCAGCATTACCATACACCTTCCTCTGGGTTTGGCCGACAAATCTTTCCACCACTTTGCCTCCAGAACAGTCTGTTTCTCTCTCGGAATCCTTTGCTTTTCCCGCTGACTCAGCTGGGCAGAGACTGCCGGGATTACAGGTTGTTGGTGACAGTAATGTGTGTGTGTTCACTGCTCCAGTTATAAGCAACAAGTCCACATGCATTATATCTAGAAATATTAAGTGCATTCCTTTAAAGTTTATATTATTTATTTGACATTATTTTCTTTATATTTTCAAAAAATACTATTAAGTGAAATTCAAACAATAACTGTCATTACTGTAATACAATGAAATATGTATATATAGTCAAATGTGCATGTGTGTGTGTTGTCTGTGATTATTATTGACATTTTTGCAATTTATTTTCTTTATATTTACCATAAAACACTAATTGTTATTACTGTAATGGATCATGTCTAAACACTACAATAGTAGCTACAATAATAATACATTTATTTATTTATTCAAAAAGTCTCAAATGCACTTGTTTGAAGTTTGACTTGTGTTTGCCTGTGCAAAAACTCTGTTACAATGCAGGGTGTTCTTAGTGGTTGCCAGGATGTTGCTATGTGGTTGCTAAAGTTTTCTACATTGCTTTGAGTTTGTTAGAATGTTCCGAGTGGTTACCAGGGTGTTGCTATGTGGTTGCTAAAGTTTTCTACATTGCTTTGAGTTTGTTAGAATGTTGTGGACGGTTGCCAGGGTGTTGCTAATTTTTTCCACGTTGCTTTGAGGTTGTTAGAATGTTCTGTGTGGATGCCAAGTCGTTGCAAATGGGTTGCTAAAGTTTTCTACATTGCTTTGAGGTTGTTAGAATGTTCCGAGTGGTTACTAGGGAGTTGCTATGTGGTTGCTAAAGTTTTCTACATTGCTTTGAGGTTGTTAGAATGTTCCGAGTGGTTACTAGGGAGTTGCTATGTGGTTGCTAAAGTTTTCTACATTGCTTTGAGGTTGTTAGAATGTTCCGAGTGGTTACTAGGGAGTTGCTATGTGGTTGCTAAAGTTTTCTACATCGCTCTGAGGTTGTTAGAATGTTCTGAGTGGTTACCAGGGAGTTGCTATGTGGTTACTGGAATGTTGTGGGTGGTTGCCGGGGCTTTGCATTTAGCACATTGTAATGCAGTATATTTTGGTCTGTAGATATGGCTTGTGTTACATTTAAGATGAATTCCTGACCATATCTTTGTTTGTATGCAGTTTGATGATAATGACGACTCACACAACATATATGTTTTGAAACACAGACACGTTTCTGTAGAGTTTACTGGCTTTGGAAAGGTTTTTGCCATACACAGAGATAAAATAAATAAGTGGAATCCTTTTATAGTAACAACAATGATAGTAACAGTCAAAGTAATATCACTTAGTCAGCATTAATCTTTATATATATATTTATATTTAGAAAAAGTTTTGTAATGTTTTTCCTTTAATAAGCTGGTATAAGACTTTGGTTCTCCGTTACATTTCCCAGTAGCAGCATTCCACATTAAAATCCGAACAGGAACGTTGCTCCTCGTGTCATTTCGTGGTGACCCGTCCCGTGCTCTCATGGGATCGGAGCTGTTCAAGTTGTCTGTGTCATTGGTTGCCACTTGTCTTTGGTCATTTAGTTTATATTTGGTGCAGCTTTAAGAGAGTTTACTTATTATTATCTTTTACATTCCAGTTCCGGTAAATCCTGTCCATACAGCAATAAGTCATGTATGATTATATCCCTCTCGGTCTTTAATGCAACCTGAAATATGCCATTGCACGCACATGCACACACACTTATACAGCATTACAATCATTCATCCATTAGCTTCAAAGGAATAGTTCAGCCAAAAATTAATACTCTGTCATTATTTACTCGCCTCACAATTACAGTTCATAGTGAGTCTGTCAAGCATCAAAAAATAAATAAAACACTAAAACTGCAGTCCATATGACTAGTGCACTACAAGTCTTCTGAAGTCATATTGTTTGGTGAGTATGCCTTGGTCTTATCGCGTAAGATTCATCCGTACATTTTTTACCTTTTAATGTTTAATAATAAAATAACTGGATCTTCCAATGAAACGTCAGACTTCTCTCTGGTGATGTATGCAGGATGCTCCAATTATTTAGTCCGCTTAAACTCCGCCCCTTCCTGAGTGCCACACCCACACGTCAACAAGCATAGAACCAAGTCTCCACCCTACATTTTTTCTTTTTTAATAATCCATTTCATTCGTATGTACATCACAATATGGAAGAAATGATTTTACACAACTTTTTTCAAACTTTTTTTGGTAGTGGTAATTAAAAAAAAATAAAAAATTCAAATATTATTATTATTCCCACAAATAGTTTTGCCCTTGATATAACAATATTTTTTTATTTATTATTTTTTTTCATTATAGAAATTACCAGGATTTTTAAAAATAGTTTATTAATTAAAAATAGTTATTTTTCCAGATAAAAAAAAAATCACACTTTTAAATGTACTTAACAATAAAGTATAGATCTGATGCTATTTCTGTTTCATCACAGCTAATTAAATTAACTAATTAACAACTAATTAAATTTATGTCTCATTGAAACTAATTCATTATATATATATATATATATATATATGTATATGTATGTCTAAATTTGTCTGCATTGTTTAAAAATTGCTCCAGTACTTTGACGTCACTGATGCAAAAGTCATAAAAAATTATAGATAGTAATTTAGATTATATTGTAATAACTATATATTGTATTATATTAAGCTATAATAATAATAACTTAAAGCTGTTGCATGATTTTGTATGACCTGGAATATAATGGATGTGTGGCATGAACCTTTTATGGTGTTTTTGACCTTTCGAGAGCTTGACGGATGTGTTAACTATGAACTGTAGTGTGAAAAATAGATGCATTGGGAGCAACATGAGGTGAGCAAACAATGCCCGATTTTTCAATTTTGTCTCAGCATGTCTTTTAAGGCAGGTCTTACCCAAGGAGCTCCCATATAACAGTAGCCTTTCTGACTCCGTTTTCAATCAGTGTCCATTTCTGTCTTTATTTCTTCCGCAGGTTCAGGGATTTCTGCTGCTCTCCCTTTGGCGGGATCACGTCCAAGTCTTGTCTTAGGAAAATTGCCACACAATCGGCGTCTACAAGCCAATTCGCTTGTGTTTTGTTTCGTGTCTTCATTGTGGGCTGCTTGTTGGATGCGCAGTCTAACGCTTCCTCCACCCGTCCACTGGGCCAGATGTCTGCTTGTGTTTGCTTTGGTTAGTCATCTCCATGTCTGAAGTAAGCTGTCTTAACCACAGCTCTGGTGTAAATTAGCTAGTCTTTATTATTAGGGTTGTAGAGGTCCAACCCAGTGGAATATAAAGTGATGCTATCGCATCGTCTGTTCAAATAAGACAAGACAGTCCTGCTTCGCATTAGCAGTGTCATTTTCACTGGGACTGTCTTTTTGTTTATTTCTCGTCCTCATGTAAACGTTAGCAGTGGGACACTGGTGTCAGCATTAGCGTGGTCGCGCTGCACGGACTCTCTTGCTCCTCTTGCTGACGGTGGTGAAGCGGAACGGCATTAAATCAGGCTGCTCTCCGGGTGGAAAGCGCTTCATGAAGTGGACGTCCTGCTGGTTGGGAAGCGTATGCGGACCACGGCGAGGGCGCCCTCTTTTGGTAAAGCCCACGTACCACCCAGTGTAGCGCGCTGACATTAGCGCTGTGTAGTTGTTTTCCAGAACCTTCTCGATGAAGACGCAGTCTGCACTACGATTGCTGGCCTTCTAGGGAGACAGAAAAGTCCATGTACACACATGGAGACAAATGTGTTAGCTTGACCATAAACATTATATGGTTAATGCATTTATTAAAGACCCCAAGCATGGACTAGTAGTCACAAATGTGTTCATTAGATTTGAGATTGTCTGTATTAGCTGTTTTCAAATTATTTGATTCCGTGTAGGCTAAGATACAAGATATAGGCCCAGTTTCATAGACAGGGCTTAGCCTAAACCAGGATTAGGCCATAGTTCAATTAGGACATTTAAGTCATTTTTATAAACATGCCTTAGAAAAAAGCATTATTGGTGTGCATCTTAAGACAAAACAGAGGCACTGAGATGTTTTAAGATCATTCAGTGCAAGTTTCTTTCAGTTGAAACAGCTCAGATTTACATTTTAGTCTAGGACTAGGCTTAAGCCTCGTCTGTGAAACCGGGGAAAGTCTGTAAAATAGGACGCAAAGTACTATGTTAATATGAAGAACATTTACATATTGATTTTTCACAGGTGATTTACTCATATTTTAAATTACACATTACATTGTGTTTTAGGGTTATACAAAATGTCTTTGAACTGTTATTATGCAGATTTTTTTTCTTACAGTGCATTTCTGTTACTTCTGCTGTATTGACAAAGTTGCCGGTTATCAAACTGTTTAGTGTACAAAAGCTATGAGTGCTAATATATTTAAATAATTCAAATAATAATAATAATTCCTTAATTCCACAGGTTTCAAAAATTTAATTTTTACTAATTCATAACTACATGATTTTTAGTTTTTGTATTACTCTTTGCTAATGTTTTATTATTTTATTAATAATAATAATAATATTAAAATTGTGTGACTCCACAAGTTTCAGTAATTTTCCAGTTCTTTTATTTATTTACTTATTTATTGTTTACTCAAAACAGCAATTGTTTAGCAAAATATTTTAGTGCTTGCCATAACTAGAAAAATATATAAGCATTATAAAAATTTCCATGACTCTTCCAGGTCTACAAATCACACATTTAAAATTCGCACATGAACAAAATAAATAGGAATTGGTTGTTTTAAATGAGCTGTTTTACTTCATTTTAAAGCATATTTTGATAAAATATTGTTACCAAGAAACATATTTTGTCTTATTTTAAAGGGATAGTCCCCCTAACAATGAAAAATCTGCATAATTTATTCACCCTCATGTTATTTCTAAACCTGTATGACTGACCGACTACTGTGGAGCACAAAAAAAACAGATATTTTGAAGGATGTTTGTTACCAAATAGCTTCGGGTCCCATTGGCTTCCATAGCATTTTTGTCCATATTATGGAACTCAATGGAACATGATAGCATTGGTTGGTACCACCATTTTTCAAAATATCTTCTTTTATGTTCCACAGAAGAAGAAAAAATGGCTACTTCTAAAATGTGGCAAGTTCTGTATATATGTCCTGCCTCAACTTTGTTTTAATAGGTGAAACAGGAAAGAAAGGAAGTGAAAGAAGTCCGCAGTGAAGTTCACCTTGCCTACGAGTTTCCCTCTGCGGTTCATACACAGGTAATAATTGGTTTCCTTCCCTCGGATTCGCACCTGGCTGCCGAAGGTGTCTGCCTCCACTACGAGCTGGGCTTATGAAGAGACAGGCAGAGAGACAGACAGACGTTACTAAAATATCACCATGAGCCCCGGTTGTGTATTGACGTAAAAAAAAAAAAATTATTATTATTAGCTCAGAATTGCAATTTCTACGTGACCATCTTTTTAATGCTTGAGATAACTATAAAAATGTATACATATTTCCAGGACTTTGAAAAATATTTTATTAATTTTCATGACTTTTCCAGGTCTAGAATCACAATTGGTAAATTCCCGCATAAATTCAAGACTGTAGAAATTCTGGCTCTTAAATATAAATGTAAGTTGTTGACCAAAATAAACAGAAATATGATTTTTAGTTGTTTTACCTAACTTTTAATCATAATTTGATCAAATATATAAAATGTATATGTGCTACATTTTTGTTACATGACTTCATTACAGTTTTTAATTTGGCATCCAATTAGCAAGCAAATATGACTTCTTTTTTTATATCCAAATTTCTATACAAATGTCTTAATTTCTCCCAATCAAACAATGAGTCAAGACAGGTGTTAAAAAAGTTGGCCTTATTTCCAGTTCATTCTTCATCTTGAAAATGAAAGGTCGAACGGAGCTCATTGCATTTTGGGATACATTTTGGCAATGGTGGGTCAACCAGATTTACAATATGCATATTGTATGCTGCAGAAATAATATGAGTTTTAATATGCTATTCTGAACCGCCTCTCTGTCACTGCATTTTAAAAGCCTCCAGATACAGTTTACTGTCAGCTTTCAATGAGGTCATTCAGCCTGTGTGTGTGTGTGTGTGTGTGTGTGTGTGTGTGTGTTTGGCAGTTGAAGCTCTGAAATGGCTCTTGCGTGACTTTTATGAGGTCAGGGGTCACCAGAGATCAATAACCTCTTTGTCGTCCTCCAATCTCTCCTCATCCAGACATCCCTCACTGGCTGTGCAAATACATTCATCCTCACCCCCTTCCCATCTTCCCGTCTTTCTCTTCCCTTTATTTCCTGATGAGGAGAGTTGATCACAAAACCTCAAGCTCTCTGGAAGCTTTCAGAATAATATTTTCACAATAGAGAATGAAAGAATTATGAGGGTGAATCTCGCAAAACCTGTCAAGATCATGTCCAGGTCACATATTCTTACAGGAAATGAGTAAGAAATTATATCTTACATAAATAAAACAAAGCCGGTTTTAGGACCATTAAGATTTTCTGAATTCTAATGTTATGAGAATTAATCCCATTTCAGGACATATTCTCATTCAGTTGCTTTGACATATTAGTTTTGTATTTCCCATTATCATTTTAATTTTAGTTAAACTTTTAGTTTTTTATTATTATTGTTGTTGTTTAATGTCTATATTATGTTCATTTTTATTAATATCTTCGATATTTTATTAAATGAAAATGATAAATGTTACTTTGGAAATTAGCTATATAAACTAAGTTTAAGTTTTTTATATTTAATTTTATTTCAGCTTTTATTTTATTTAAATATTTTTAAATATTTTATTTATTTTATTTCAAGTGATGAGTATTTTTATTGTTTTCATTTTAGTTTTAATTAACTATAATAACCCTACTATAGTAATAAAAAAAAATATATATATATATATATATAT
>NW_015505397.1:1345595-1363587 GCF_001515645.1 Sinocyclocheilus grahami | reverse complement strand
AAAAAAAATCAGAAAATCACATTGTAGGATTTTTAAAGAATTATGGTGGAAAATAAGTATTTGGTCAATAACACAATTTCATCTCAATACTTTGTTATATACACCTTTTGTTGGCAATGACAGAGGTCAAACTTTTTCTGTAAGTCTTCACAAGGTTTTCACACACTGTTGTTGGTATTTTGGCCCATTCCTCCATGCAGATCTCCTCTAGAGCAGTAATGTTTTGGGGCTGTCGCTGGGCAACATGGATTTTCAACTCCCTCCAAAGATTTTCTATGGGGTTGAGATCTGGAGACTGGCTAGGCCACTCCAGGGCCTTGAAATGCTTCTTACGAAGCCACTCCTTCGTTGCCCGGGTGGTGTGTTTGGGATCATTGTCATGCTGAAAGACCCAGCCATGTTTCATCTTCAATGCCCTTGCTGATGGAAGGAGGTTTTCACTCAAAATCTCACGATACATGGCCCCATTCATTCTTTCGTTTACACGGATCAGTTGTCCTGGTCCCTTTGCAGAAAAACAGCCCCAAAGCATGATGTTTCCACCCCCATGCTTCACAGTAGGTATGGTGTTCTTTGGATGCAACTCAGCATTCTTTCTCCTCCAAACATGACAAGTTGAGTTTTTACCAAAAAGTTCTATTTTGGTTTCATCTGACCATATGACATTCTCCCAATCCTCTTCTGGATCATCCAAATGCTCTCTAGCAAACTTCAGATGGGCCTGGACATGTACTGGCTTAAGCAGGGGGACACGTCTGTCACTGCAGGATTTGAGTCCCTGGCGGTGCAGTGTGTTACTGATGGTAGCCTTTGTTACTTTGGTCCCAGCTCTCTGCAGGTCATTCACTAGGTCCCTCCGTGTGGTTCTGGGATTTTTGCTCACAGTTCTTGTGATCATTTTGACCTCACGGGGTGAGATCTTGCGTGGAGCTCCAGATCGAGGGAGATTATCAGTGGTCTTGTATGTCTTTCATTTTCTAATAATTGCTCCCACAGTTGATTTCTTCACACCAAGCTGCTTACCTATTGCAGATTCAGTCTTCCCATCCTGGTGCAGGTCTACAATTTTGTTTTTGGTGTCCTTTGACAGCTCTTTGGTCTTGGCCATGGTGGAGTTTGGAGTGTGACTGTTTGAGGTTGTGGACAGGTGTCTTTTATACTGATAACGAGTTCAAACAGATGCCATTAATACAGGTAACCAGTGGAGGACAGAGGAGCCTCTTAAAGAAGAAGTTACAGGTCTGTGAGAGCCAGAAATCTTGCTTGTTTGTAGGTGACCAAATACTTATTTTACCGAGGAATTTACCAATTAATTCTTTAAAAATCCTACAATGTGATTTTCTGGATTTTTTTTTCTCATTTCGTCTCTCATAGTTGAGGTATACCTATGATGAAAATTACAGGCCTCTCTCATCTTTTTAAGTGGGAGAACTTGCACAATTGGTGGCTGACTAAATACTTTTTTGCCCCACTGTATATATTTATTTATTTTGCATTTTGGACGTTTTTGTGAGATTCACCCCTCAATAAAACAGGCCACTTTCATGTCCATTGATTGTGTGCTTCTGAAACCCATCCATGCATTCAGAGGAGGAGAGGCGATGGATGGATAAACGGAAGGGGGGAGAAAGGAGTAAACGAAGATGGAGATTGACGTTTTTCAGTCGCCAATACTTTTATCTAAAGCTCAGGGTGGCTGATGGCCACATTTTCATTCGTTTATATCCAAAATTCACAATTTTGAAAACAGAAAATGTGCAATTGTTTGGTAGATTATGGTGATATGGCTAAAACCTATGATATTAGTAGTTTAGTATTACTGCAATGATGTATGTCACAATATACTTGTTTTCTTGGAATTTCAACAGAATTCACTGGCTTCTTCTTCTCTCTGTCTGTGAATCACTGTATTAGCAGTAGCTGAATCTTTGTCTTCTACTTTTCCTGTTTCCTGTTTGATTACGTGGGTGGTCTTTCTTGAGTGAGTGAGTGAGTGTGTGTGTGTGTGTGTGTTGTTACCATATTTGTCTCCGTCCTCTCCTCGGGCGCTGATTTTGCGTCCGAGCACCTGGACGTGTTTCCCACTGGTGCGGCTGTAAAGCTGGTACACGCGATGATGTCGCCGGCTCATGGCGTCTCGTGCACGAGTCTGATTCTCTACGTGCACGCTGAAATTCACCCCGTCCACTCCAAACACCTGCAGGCAACAGACCACACACATCCAGTCTTTATTTCCCCTTATATTCAGACATTTTTCTGAAGTGAACTCACAGTGAAAACAGTTCTGAACTCATCACTACCAAAAAAGCACTATGGTTAGCCTAGGTTGAATTTATGGTGTGTATTGTTAAAGCATGGTATTTCGTATCAGAAAGTGAGTTTGCAGTGGATTTTGGATGATCTACTGCTGGTCATGTTTAGCCTCCAGAACTTTTACACGTATACAGTAACAATTAATTATTTATTTTTTTCAAATGCATTCATGTTTGATAATATCTATATATTTTTTAATTATTTTTTCTGTTGATTTTCTTTTGTTTAATTATTATTATTATTATTTATATTTATTTTACGATTTTGTTATTTTTATTATTATGATATTTTATTATGATTTTTTCACCATTTTTTATTTATTCTTTTATTAACTTTATTACACAAACATTTGTTTAACTTGTACTAAATTAATTATGTTGCATTACCTGCAACAGAACACTAAATATGACAATTTAACATTAATAAGGATTACTATTTAACATACAATAAGGTATAATTTGTAAACATTAGTTAACTACACTAGTTAACATGAAAGAACAATCCTTGTACTGAATTGATTAATCTTAGTTTGTCAGTTTCAACATTTGCTACATTTTGTAAAATCAAAAGTTGAATATTAACATTAGTTAAAGCACTGTGAACTGACATGGACAAACAACAAACTATTTTTATTAACTGTGAAAAATGATCTAATCAGTAAGTCATGGCAACTTATGTATTTCAACATAATCAATTCCAGTCAACTTTAAGTTTTTGTTATATTAAGTTATATGAAAATTCACAATTGTTTTTAAGTTTAAATTGAAATGACTTGTCCAATCAAGTTGATTATACTTCAATCTTTAAGGCAGAAACTGAACTTAAATTTTTAAGTTGAAATAGGCATTTTTTTGTTTGTTTGTTTGTTTGCTTGGTTGCTTGCTTTTTAACATTAACAGATTAATGAATGCTGTAAAAAAATTATTTCTCATAGTAAATTCATGCTAGCTAATGCATGAACTATTGCTATAATGGAACCTTGTTGTAAACTGTTACCGCATTCATTAATTCAGACTATTTTCATGAATGATTATGAAGAAAACATATATGAAATAACACGAACAGACTGAATCATGCACAATAAGACCAGTAATGTCCATTAAACAGGTTATTTTGATTTCAGGTAACTCACCTGTAGAGGATTGCACATGACCAGCATCATCTGGATATACCTGAGGAGCCAGAGAGAGAGAGCAATCAAGGTCAGGTGAGTGTTTCCATGGTAACAAAAAAAAAATCCACCCAGCATCCCAAAGCCCTGCTGATTGATCAGGTCTACGGGGAATGTGAAGTTAAAATGAACATCTTGAGAGCTTGACTCATCCTCCAGAATGAGTTTGATAGTGGGCGCTGATTTTGCGTCCGAGCACCTGGACGTGTTTCCCACTGGTGCGGCTGTAAAGCTGGTACACGCGATGATGTCGCCGGCTCATGGCGTCTCGTGCACGAGTCTGATTCTCTACGTGCACGCTGAAATTCACCCCGTCCACTCCAAACACCTGCAGGCAACAGACCACACACATCCAGTCTTTATTTCCCCTTATATTCAGACATTTTTCTGAAGTGAACTGACCGTGAAAACAGTTCTGAACTCATCACTACCAAAAAAGCACTATGGTTAGCCTAGGTTGAATTTATGGTGTGTATTGTTAAAGCATGGTATTTCGTATCAGAAAGTGAGTTTGCAGTGGATTTTGGATGATCTACTGCTGGTCATGTTTAGCCTCCAGAACTTTTACACGAATACAGTAACAATTAATTTTTTATTTTTTTCAAATGCATTCATGTTTGATAATATCTATATATTTTTAAATAATTTTTTCTGTTGATTTTCTTTTGTTTAAGATAGCTTGCTAGCTAATGCATGAACTATTGCTATAATGGAACCTTGTTGTAAACTGTTACCGCATTCATTAATTCAGACTATTTTATTCAGACTATGAATGATTATGAAGAAAACATATATGAAATAACACGAACAGACTGAATCATGCACAATAAGACCAGTAATGTCCATTAAACAGGTTGTTTTGATTTCAGGTAACTCACCTGTAGAGGATTGCACATGACCAGCATCATCTGGATATACCTGAGGAGCCAGAGAGAGAGAGCAATCAAGGTCAGGTGAGTGTTTCCATGGTAACAAAAAAAAATCCACCCAGCATCCCAAAGCCCTGCTGATTGATCAGGTCTACGGGGAATGTGAAGTTAAAATGAACATCTTGAGAGCTTGACTCATCCTCCAGAATGAGTATGATAGTTTATTTGAAGGATTATGTACAGGTAGATGCTCATTATCTATGATAGATTATTTGAAGGATTATGTACAGTTAGATGCTCATTATCTATGATAGATTATTTGAAGGATTATGTACAGTTAGATGCTCATTATCTGTGATAGATTATTTGAAGGATTATGTACAGTTAGATGCTCATTATCTGTGATAGTTTATTTGAAGGATTATGTACAGTTAGATGCTCATTATCAAAAAAAATATATATATATCTTATATCAGGCTGAAATGGTTTATTCATCCCACCTGCAATGCAGATACACGGTGAAATTTACAGAGAAAACTAAGAATAAATAGTTATTTTAATAAAAAAACATCAAATGCGAAGTGTCACATGGAATTCTGGGAATGTCAATTTACATTTTCACTGTAAATTATAAAATGACTTTTCACTTCCAAAAAATATAAATTTAACTGTAATTGTTTTATTGTAAAATTACATGAAATGTCCTGTTAGTTATTACAGTTTTTTTCACTTTGAAGAGTAAGGGAATTTGCCATTAACCAATTAACTGGTTTTTGCTCTAGCATTTTTACGGTCTTTTAAAATTCCAATCATTTTTTTTACAGTATACTTATCAAATATAAAATACATGAATATTAAATAATGATATAAGTTAAATTATTTTACAATGTGAGAAGAAAAAGAGCGCAGAGTGATTCAACAGAAATTAAACTAATATAGCACCATAAGAAAAGAAAAAGAAAAAAAGCCAATAGGGATATTACGAAAAAACAACAGAAATGTTATCATCGGCTAATCAGAATTGGCCGTTGTGTCGGTGACTTAATTAAAGGGCACCTGTTATGCCCCTTTTTACAAGATACAAAATAAGTCTAGGTGTCCCCAGAATGTCTCTGAAGTTTTAGCTCAAAATACCCCACAGATGATTTATTATATCATTTTGAAAATGCCTATTTTGAGTGGAAGCAGAAACAGGCTTGTTCGTGCCTGTACCGTTACGAAAATTAACCATTGTTTTACTACAAATAAAACCAAAAAACCATGGTTACTATAGTTAAACCATGGTAACTACAAATTAACCATGGTTTTGCCACACTAACCATAGTTTAACCATGGTATTTGTAGTAAAACTGTGGTTATACAAATGGTAGTCAATACACCAGAAAACTTGTTACTACACTTTTACTCTAATAAAACCATGGTTAATTTTCATGCCTGTATCTTTAAATGCAAATGAGCTGCTGCTCCCTGCCACCTTTCCACAATAGGGCTGTGCCTTTACAGCGCATACATCAGATATGCTGCCAAAACAAACAACATCTGTTTGGTTTTTATTATGCTGAAATCATGCGTTTCAAAGCCATATCAGTTTAAACTTCTGATATAGGGTTTTCTGAGCGCACACATCTGAAGCACGTGCACAGAAAGCGGCTGTCACACGGCATGCGAGTACAGAACTAAGTTATCTTTCATGTCTTATTGCGCTTAAACTGTCAAATACACACAAGGTTATGTTAAAAACACACATGAGTTACAAAAACACAGTCGGTTATGGCTGTGAAGGTAAATAGCTGGGAAAGAAATTGCATGTTTATATTACATCTGTGTATGAAGTGACAGCAGCGTAAGATGTAGTACTGCTGTCTACGCTGTTAATATGATCCAAAGAATAAAATAAAATCAGAAAATCATTCACTGCTCTTGACCAAATAATTTTTAAGTTATAGCTTTAATAGGAAGACATGTCTTACTTGAATGCTGCTTTTAAAGGGGTCATATGATGTTGCTAAAAAGAACATTATTTTGTGTATTTGGTGTAATGAAATGTGTTTATGCAGTTTTAAGGTAAAAAAAAAAAAAAACATTATTTTCCACATACTGTACATTATTGTTTCTCCTCTATACCCCGCCTTTCTGAAACGCGTCGATTTTTACAAAGCTCAACGGTCTGAAAAGCAAGGTGTGCTGTGATTGGCCAGCTATCCAGTGCATTGTGATTGGCCGAATACCTCAAGCGTGTGACGGAAATGTTACGCCTCTCACCATACTGTGATGCCGTGTCTCAGGTCCACGGTAAAAGCCGATCCGGTGATCCACATCGCGAAGTTGATGCATTTCCTCAGCGACCAGCACGGATCAGCTCTAGGCATGACGAAGCGGATATCATCCACTTTTGGAAGGCCAAACAAAGTAGTTTCGCTTTCACTTCTTCACGACATGGCGGCGGCAGCAACAATACTACAGCGAGAATAAAAATGACGCCTTCTTTCTTTGCGTGAACATTTGGGCGTTATGCAAATTTTTCCACAACGTGACGTAGACATGTGGGGGCGTGTTAGAACGAGCCATTTTAGGTAGGCGTGGTTGACTCTTAACTTTTATAAAGAATATCTCTTTGGATTTGAGACTTTAGTGTTTGCAACTTTACAGATCTTCTTTATGCACCAAGAGCTTGTAACACTCCAAAGAGAAAGGAAAAATTCAAATTGCATCATATGACCCCTTTACATGCTCTAGAGTGAAGATAAACATGGCGGATTGTGTGCGGCTCACTCAGGTCGGGTCTCTGCTAATACAGCGGTGTCAGTCAGTGGCTGTGGGCGGGCCTGAGCAATGTGATGTCACATTTTATTAGTTCTAAAATGGTGCGTTCGTGTGTATATCTGGGATGCTTCAACATAGCTAAAGTCGCATTCGTCACTTCTCACCGGAGCTTACGCTACACCTACGTCCTATGTCATCCGCTGGAACACCACTCTCTCGAATGCGCGTAAGACAGTTAGCATAAGATAGAGATTATGTTTTGATAAAATTTTAAATATGGATATTTTGCTTACAAAAACACATTATTTCACTTCAGAAGGCCTTTATTAACCCCCCGGAGCTGTGTGGAGTACTTTTATGATGGATGGATGCACTTTTTTGGGCTTCAAAACTTAGACATCCATTCACTGCCTTTATAAACATATTTTTTTTATATAATTCCGATTGTATTCATCTGAAAGAAGAAAGTCATATACACCTAGGATATCATGGGGCAATTTTCATTTTTGGGTGAACTATCCCTTTAATTGGAATGTTAACAAAATGTCCTTAGAATATATTTTTGTTAACTGGGTTTTGATCAAACATTACAAGGTTAAAACATTAAAAAAAAATGTAAACACGCACAGATAAATTGTTCACAATAAGACCAATAGCATGCATTTAGAAAATAGATTAGGCCTATATGAATTTTAATTTAATGATGATTTTAAACTACTTTCCTGTCTTGGTTAAATCGCCACATGTTGTTGAAAAAGGGAAAAACCTGACATTTGAAGCATAACTCACATTTTCATGGAAACTTGGAAGGCCGTGGGTGTGAGTAAGATTTTAAGCGTATAAGAGCAGTAGATGAGGGCAGCGCTGCAGCTGAAGGGCCCACGGTAAACTTCTCCATCACCACAGGCCCTGTTCTGGCAGGGGACTGTGACTTTGAAATCGAACAGGCCCACAGGACGGATCAGTGTGTCTGCTCAACATAAGTCAGTGTGAAAAGTCCGATGTTATGACAGCCAACGAGGAGACCACAGGGCCCTATGGGACTAACGCCTGCTGTGGACTCAAATGTTAGAAACCAGTAGAGGAACAAATTTCACTTCTTCTCAGAGACGCTTGAAGATGACGTGTGCAGTTTTTCTGATGTAAAAACACTTCCTCCTATCCCAGGTTAATATGCAGAGACAACTAAAAGTAAACCATTTGTCGGCTGATTCAACACTGTGAGACAGACTGTTTGAGCTTCCCGACAAAGCAACGTCTGATCAATCATTGGCATGAGTTCGGAGCATCATTAAACTAAATTGAATCAACATTGAACTAAATCGAGCTGAATAATGACACTATTGTCTTCTGTACACAATGCAGTTCCTTAAATTTCCTCCTTATGAGAAATAAAACTAGACAGAAATGACTCTGTGTTGTCATACAGTAAGAGTATGGAACTTTAAAATCAGCTCAGATCATTTAATCTTGGACAAATTTGATTCCTATTGAGTTTGTATTGAGATCTTTGACTTTGGTACCAGGAACGTCTAAGGAGTCTCCAGCAAAGATTTCCCGTTTCTTTCATTATTTTCACTGCTGTCTGGGAGATATTAAAGGGGTCATATGATGCTGCTAAAAAGAACATTATTTTGTGAATTTGGTGTAATGCAATGTGTTTATGCGGTTTAAGGTTCAAAAAACACATTATTCTTTCCCATAATGTACATTTTTGTTGCTCCTCTATGCCCCGCCTTTCTGAAACGCCTTTTCTGATTTTTACAAAGCTCATCGTTGTGAAAAGCGAGGTGTGCTCTGATTGGCCAGCTATCCAGTGTGTTGTGATTGGCATTCCTGTTTATGGAAAAGAAGCTTGTAATACATTCAGTTCCAATGTATTTATTTGTGTTCTTTTTGTTGCATTATTCTTTTTTCCTTTGTATTTGCAGGTTGTGTACTTGAATGCAGCGAATAACAACCGCCCAGTTCAGGAAAGTAAAAGCATTTGAATTTTATTTCTGGAACTTTTCTGGTTCATGTTTTCTTCAAGAGGCACTGACCAAGGAAGTTTCATGTGCGGTAAAAGTGTCCATAATTAAAGGTAAAGTACAGTTGTCTGAAATTTCATTTAGGCCTAAATTTAGTAACTTAAGTAATCTGTAGGTAGCTTTTCAATGTCTCTTTTAAGTTAAAAATATTTTAGTTTATTATTAAATAACTGATCTGTTTTTAATTTTTACTGTTTCTATAGGATTGAATGCATTTGGTGTGATGTCAGAATCATGACAGGAATAAATGTTCATATACATCATCGTGAATAGACTGATTTTGATAGCAGATGACTAGTAACACTGCAAATCAAATGCATACATGGTGAAACCTGTTTTATAGGAACACAGACTAAACAAACCTTCAAATATTACGATGTTGTATTTACAAGATTAAATATAAAACACATTTTGAAAACTTTACTGTCATTCCTATAGCTTTATATATAGCCTATGTATGCATGTGTCTGTGCGTGCATCATTACAGTCTTTAAAAAGGGTTCATATGTGTATCTCTTATCATCAGAAGGCTGCAATCACTAGTAAACAAAAGACTTCCTATTAATAAAGTATCTGAAAAAGATCTACTCTATGAACAATGCATTAAATTACATTAAATAAAGACAAAATAAATAAATAAAACAAGCAAATGAAACGATAACTCACATGTATCTGGTCCACTGAGGCCATGTTTTAAGTCAAGAGAATTATAGATCATCTTATAACAGGCGTCCAAAACTGACTTCCGGAAAAGAGGAATAACCAATGACATCTGAGGTTACAATTAAAACCGCAAGCCCCGCCCCACGACTGACAAAAATAAAAGTGTTCGCGCAAGCAGGGAAGATCGAGCGCGAGGATGTGGGGAATGATCATGCGCGCGAGGGCTTATATTGCACGCAGAGGACGTCACGCGTGCGCGAGGGTTTGAAATGAGCTTGTGGGCTCCCGTTTCCTGACGTGTAAATCTGTTTTCCTCTCGCGGAATTGATTTACCCCATGCGCCAGCATCAGTGGTGCGCTCGGTTATTAATGAAAACTTTGATGCATTTGGCTGGTTAACACCTGCTCAGCAGAAGAGGTAGAACTTTTCTTTATTTTCCTATATATGTGTTTGCCAACAGATGCAGCATGAAGTTCTAATGGCACATGTGTGATTTTTAGGATGCATTCTTTTATTCTTCTGTTTAATGGGCAGAGACGCGTTTGCCCGTGCAGAACTTGCTGCCATGATAGGTTTTCAGGGTGTTACTATGAGGTTATCACTTAAAGTAACAGCACACCCTCCTCAACAAAAATGAATGTCTGTTGCTCAGCGGTGTGGAATGAGTAACTACAACTAAAACTTTAGTTGTACTAAATATCCGTGGTTTTATGAGTGATTTTTAGGATGCATTCTTTTATTCTTCTGTTTAATGGGCAGAGATGTGTTTGCCCGTGCAGAACTTGCTGCCATGATAGGTTTTCAGGGCGTTACTATGAGGTTATCACTTAAAGTAACAGCACACCCTCCTCAACAAAAATGAATGTCTGTTGCACAGCGGTGTGGAATGAGTAACTACAACTAAAACTTTAGTTGTACTAAATATCCGTGGTTTTATGATGCAAATGAAATCACCGGCGGGGCAGTGGAGACGCCACAAACAGAGGAAAACACGCCAGAGGGGGAAAAAAAGACAGGAATGGAGGAGATATGAAAGGAATTGAGAGAGTGTTTCTCATCTTGTCGTTTTTAATCCCTTTCTCTTTCTCTCCCTTCCTTTCTCTTGTTTCCCTGTCTGGAAATAGAGAATGAATGACTCCCCCACACTGCCTCAGCTATGAAGATACGAGAGAGAGAAAGAGAGAGAGAGAGATGGAAGCATCTAACCAGCTGACAGCTGCAACTAAACACACACACACACACATACACACTCTCTTCATCATGCATGTCAACACACACTTAACATACACATGCACTCATAACGCCTCACGTTCAATCATACTGCATCACAGGTACAATACAAGCTAGTGGACAGGATTATTAGTTAACTAAAACTAAAACCATAAACAATTTTTTGTTACTTGAAATAAAACAAATGTTAACAGAAATATAACATAAAAAAAACTAATATAAAATCTATATAGCTCTGTTTTTCTATATATGTACTAAATAAAATAAAACTGAAATTAAAAAAATAATAAAAATGACAAAACACAACAAAATTACTAAATTGAACTAAAATGAAAATGAAAAATGGAAAATACAAAATAAAAACTAATTCAAAATGTTTTTTTATAAAATAATGCTAAAATAACACTGCTAATGGAATACTGTCCACCCAAAACTTTTTAATTTACTCACCCTAATGTATGTCAGTTTTATTTTTAATTCAGTGCATTGCTCACGCAAAGCATCGTATGGTTTCAGAAGACTTGGGATGTTGTGCACGAGTCATATGGACTACTGTTATGGTAATTAAAAAAAAAAAGTTTTTATTTATCGATGTATTTATTTATTTTCTTGTCCATTCCCAATCACTTTCATGAAAAGCAACATCTTATTTTTTTTTTTTTTTTTTTTAAATATCTTTTTGTGTTTCAAAGTTTTGGATTGACATAAGGGTCAGTAAATAACTGAATATTTATTTTGGGCTGAAGCTGTTGGTGTACCTTCTGTGGCTACATTAATAACTCAAATTAATTAACAAATTAATAATTATTATCAAATTATACAACTACTATAAATATAACCAACTTTACCTGGATATACATACAGTAAAAATGTAAACTATATTATTGCACAGCTCTATACATAAAGCTGTGTATATATTGTATTCAGCTTCATTCGCATGCAAACAGTAGAGTCGTGTAAAGCGATAAATGTCACTGAGTGACATTTCATTCACTAAATGTGTTGTACGCATCAGCTGCACACTCCCTACATTAAACAACAAACCACAGGAACACACACCCTATAATAGCTGCACAATGTACAAAAACCACATGTTCACCACTGCTGTACACTTAACTACCCAAACATGATTTACAGTCATAGTCTGTGATGATCATATACTTCTCTGCATTCTGATAAACTACCACAAAAGAACAAACCCCTTGGAGGAAAAGTGTAAGATAAATGTGCCAATCTTTAGAGATTTCTATGTTTAAACGACATCTGTTATGGTGGACTAACCTCTGAGTACTGCTGTAGTTCTAGTAAGAAGAATGTTTTGCTAATGTTCCCATTAAGTTATGAAAACGTTATTTATGACTGTTTAAAATGTCCACACTTTTTTTGGTTATGCAATGTTAAGGGACTATTCCAGTTGATAATTTTGCAAACATAATGGGAATGTTAAAAATGTTCTATGAATGTTCTGAAACAAGTGATAACGTTTAAAAAAATGTTCCATGAATGATGCATAAATAATGTTTTTGTGCTAACATTCTGAGAACATGAACAAACGTGTTAACATTACTGGTTTGTTCAAAACTTTGAGAGAACCATCCTAGAATGTTCTGAGAACGTTCCCTGTCATCCGGGTTCATGCTGTCGCTATCTATGGCAGGCTCAGTTACTGAACAGCGCTGAATAGTTGGTGGGTTGCTCAGAAAATAGGTTTTGATATGTAAATGGCATAACCATGACAAGTCGTTTTTGCAGCTTAGTTTCCTGCAGTACTCGATTTGAACTGTGCCGTCCTTGTATTTTGCATATGGGTTTTGTGAGCCAATCACTTGAGCTGTTCATGCCATGTGACTAATGAGTGTGGAGCTTCAAAATGACAACACTGATTGGCTGATGACCACAAGATGCACATATGGGCTGCGTCTGAAATCGTATGCTCTCTGAGTGGGTACTTCTTTCGAATAAGCAGTTACTTTGCGACTGTTAAAAAAGTATGTTCTATTTGGTGTGCATATGTGTAGTAATGTCATTTGGATGTACTACATTCGTCATGTTGTCATTGTCATGTAATCTGCCAGCATTAGTTGCATTGCTTTACTGCTGTTCACAAATCCTCTCCCATGGCCTCATGAGATAGCAATGTGTCCATCAGATGTGCAATTCAGAATCTCAGCAGAAAAATACTTTTGCCTACTGTTTTATGAATACTGTGAATTCGGACATACTACTTTTCCCCCCTACTATATAGTAGGGAAGTGTCCGATTTTGGATGCAGTCTTAATCCCAAACTCTGAGCTGTGATTAATAGGTTATTTCATGAAAATTATAGGATATGACATTACATTTATGCCATAAAAGTTATTTATATAATTTCCCTGCAGCTCCAGAGTGATTAGGGGTAAAAAGTGAACTACTTTGGATGGTTTTCACAACCAGATGGTATAGTTACAGCATCATACTAACTAGCAAAACCCCTTGATGCTGAATTATCTATAAGCAATTCCAACCAATCCGTTTCTTGGAGATGATCTGCCATCCTGTTCTATCATTTCCTGGCATTCATGCAGCACATAAAACAAGTCATGAAACGCAGGTGTCACCGCACTCTCAAAACATTTTCCTCCATTACTAAACTCCTCCACATCAAGAGAAACAAGATGTAGGAAAATGTAAAATGGGCATCTTTCTCCATAACAGATCGAGGCCTTTCTCTTCACTCATACTGGCTCAAAATGTTCACAAGCATGTGTGTTTGTCTGTGTTCTCTGTATCACGTTAACAATGTAAATGGAACAGAGACGCTGTGTATCCTGTTGCTAAACGGCATAGACTTCACCCGTCTGGCTGACACACACCTGTGCTTTGACCCTTTGTACCTGAGTCCCTGAACGGCCACACACCTCGCGTCATAACTGAGCAGATGTGCATGTGCTGACCAGGTTCTCATGTGTGTTTATGTGTGTGCACCTGCTCACATAAACACCTGTGTGCAGTTTTTTTTTTAATCCATGCATGCCCGTTGTGCTCTGATTTACGCTGTCTGCATTTCTGATGTGAATATGTATGAAGCTGTTTATACAAATGAAGATACAATACAGTTCATACGTTTGGGGTCGGAAGATATTTTTTAATGTTTTTGAAACAAGTCTCTTATTGTCACCAAGGCTGTATTATTATTTTTTGGTTCAGAAATACAGCAATAATGTGAAATATCATTACCATTTAAAATAACAGTTTTCTATGTGAATGCATTTTAAAATGTAATTTACTGTCACTTTTGATTAATTTAATGCATCCTTATGCAGCTGAATAAAAGTATTAATTTTGTTCATCAAAATAAAAACTCTTACTGACCCCGAACTTTTGAATGGTATTGTATCTGAACAAACATTTATCTATACCATGGCTAATAGGCATAAAAAAACGCTTCCAGTTTCTGTGCTTGTCAAGCAAATTATGTGGTCATTAATAAGGCCTTATGAATGTTATTGAGTACATTTAGTGCTTTATGAGCTTTGATGGCATCTGTGTGTTTACTATATACACATGTTGTAAATTTGACTGATGTGCATTAGTGTGCATGCGTTTCTCTGAGGTCATGCATGCTCAGTGGCTCTGCACACACTGTATGCAGGCTGCAAATTTGCACATGCAAACTACAGATCTGTGCATGCTGGCTGCAGATCACGTTGGCTGCGGATCTGTGCACGTATGGTTGGTGTAGCGGCCAAACCCTGGCTGCGCAGGTGAGACTGGCTCTGGGTCCCGTAAGAACTCTCAGCTGTTAAAACAGTAGTGTTTCACTGAGAGAGAGAGAGAGCGAGTGAGGGGGAAAGAAAATGCAAAAAAAAAATAAAACTACTTCAGCTGCAACCTCGGATTCTCCGTATCCCTCCCAAACCGCAACGAGCCTGCGGCCTGCCAGAGAGAGCGAGAAAGGTGGGGGAAAGGGGAAAGAGAGAAAGAAAGTAGCTGCACGCTTTACTCTACTGAGCACTATTGTCAGCGGCCAAAACAAGCAGGGTGATGACATCATCAAACCTGAGACCGAACGATTCCTGAAGGCGTTCGTGTGTAGAGTTGAGCGCAGCGAGGTGGAGTCGTATCCCAAATCAACCCGCACACCCTTCAAGTACAATTTACACCGCTGGCCAAGTTTAAACAATATAGCAGTGCAGGGAAGGGAAGAGAAATGCAGTCAGGGCTGTAGGTGCTGTGAGTCGGGTCGACGCTCGAGATTAATGTTCTCTGAAAGATCTACAGGAACAGAAAGTCCCGTCTGTGTGCTGTTGCATGTTACATATGTCACAGTATAAACCTTGGTTTCTACAGCACTCATTCAATGTCACTGTATCTGTCTTGATATGGGAAAATCTTTTCCTAGATCCTCACTCCTTCAAGTTCACATGAATCATTTCAAACCTGTTTTGCATCTAGGGTTGACGCTCCTATCAGTTAAAACCAGTAGGACTTCCTTGGTCACCAGATGCATCAGAAAAACCATGGTGGTTGAGCAGTTTGTGTTTTATCTCACAATTCTGACTTTTTTCATAGAATTGTGAGATATGAACTCAACATTGTGAGACAAACTCAGAAAAACCCGCAACTCTGAGAAGTCATTATTGTGAGATATACACTCATAATTGACTGTCATAATTGACAGAAATTGCTAGTAAATTTCACATTAATTACATTGTAAAACACAATCCAATAATCACTATTTACAACTTCAAATTTTAGGGCGTAACTTGATTTTAGCCATTAGAAGTTGATTGATTTGTAAATGGGGTCAATTCCATTTCTTCTTGTAGAGCATGTGGTTTGTAAATTTCTGTTCTGATTGCATGAGTGCACTAAATCAAATCATATTCCATTGTCTACTGCTTATCGCTATGGCCTTGAGCAAGTGACTGAACCACAGGTGCACCACTGAGAAAAGCTTTGAATGAAACATGTCTGATAAATGTCAACTATCTTCACCTCATCGCAAATAAATAACCTTTAGCACACCTGACACAGGAAAATAAGACTTCGAGACATCTGCGTCCACTGTCGTCTTCTGTTTCACCAGACCCTGAACGACTAATTTAGATTATTATCAAATAAAGTGAATCTGCCTTTAATGACACCAGCCTTGAGAACAAGTCGGCAAACTCGACCTAGTCTCGCTTGCACAATTCCGGCTAATTCTGCACAACTGTCTGAGAATGTTAAAGCTCCGTTTGATGTTTTTCTGTCTCTAAACTGCAGTTTCCTGTCGGAGAAGGTCACATGCGCTCCGCTCTATCCAGACAGCAGATAAGGTGCCAGCTCCATGCCTGCTACAACAACCAACCTTGGGTGTTATTATTAGTAATTTGGTGGGACAGGACCAGACAGCCTCTCTGTCTGCCCGGGGAGCGTCCGGATTCTGGGCAGAGTGGATTATCAGAGGCCCTTTGGTCCCATCCGCAGGTTGGGAAAGGAATGATAACCATCTCAAGATGACTGCCTTGCACAACAAAAAAGAAAGGAAAATACGAGAGTGGCAGACACACCTTTGGAGTGACCTGTTTTCATTGGACATGGCCTTACCTGAGCTGGGTGTGATTGACATCTGTGTCCATGGCAACCCAGAGGGGTGATGTCATAAGATCATTATATATGCAAGACTTGGAGTTTGTCATGTCAAGTGACGCGTGTGGCACACAGACTGCTTTTGATTAATAATTTACCTATTACAACTTAGGCAACGATTCATTAAGAGTCATTCTGCATGATCATTCACAAATGACTTACAAGACAGCCACCGTGGAGAGAAAGGCCCACATCGCTTCCTCCGCGTCCGTGTGGCTCCGTGCGCGATTGCGAAACGGCTCTCCGGGTCACAGCTTCACGTCTGTCCGGTTTGTTTAATCCGTTTGAATGCAGGGTCCGCGGATATTCCCGCTATCGCCGGTGGACTGCATCTTTTCACCGTCAACATGCGGCAAGGGGTCAGCGGGGTGTGAGCGGATGGTCGCGGTGCACGGTCGGTAACGGGCAGGAGGCGGGGCGAAGCTTAAACCTCCGGAGTCTGAGGAACAGGTGAAGCGAAGTTCAAACGCGACCCACACCTATGCGTCGTTTCCGCTCATAAAAACTTTTCGACAGCCAGCAAAAGGTTCGTGCCCAGTGTTTTCCAAGCAGTCCGTGCGTAACTTTTCCTGCCGAAAATGTCCTTCCACAGATAAGGATTAAAACTCCGTGGAGTGCATGCGCACGCATCAGAGTTGGTGTCACTGCTGATCCGCTACGGGCGAAATGACTGCGGGAGGCAGAGCACCTGGACGGGGATGGAACGATGAAGACGCGGCGGCGGCGAGCTGGACTCCGGGTACCGCGGAGCGTGCTCGCTCATGGCTGCTGCGCCGGAGAGACGGCGGCGCGGTTCAGGTCAGATGATGGGGGGAAAGTGAAAGCAGAAGGAAAGCGGCACACGCTCGCAGCTCCCTGCACCTGATTTCTCGGACTCAATTCTGGAGCTCCAGCACAACAGCAGCCAAAACACGGGCCGATGACATCACTTCCAAAATGTTTGAAGGGGGAAAGAATGCAATCTGAGCTTTATATTTATTTTTTTAAATGAAGAAAGTTTGCAGCTCCCCCCAGAACAGCGCAAAAGACTGCCCGAAGAAAGCGCTTCGATCTGTGAGGGAAAACGCGTCTTCTTTTTGCGTATTAAAGCAGGCGATCCGTGCACTGGAAGCAGCGTCCACTTAACCTGCGCCGCCTCCTCTTCCTCAGCCGCTTTCATTCACAAATTCACGTAAAACGTTGGATAGAAAACTAACAAAGCTGGAAAGCGTTTGCGCGGCTTGTTTCATCTCCGGTCGTTTGTCTTCTGAAACTCCACGGCAGAGCGCAGAAATCACTCCAAGAAGGGGGGGCGCAGAACAAGATTTCAGATCAACCAACCCTCCTTCTCCCAGACCCC
>NW_015505397.1:1343151-1345585 GCF_001515645.1 Sinocyclocheilus grahami | reverse complement strand
ACCCCCCCCCCCCTCCCCCCCCCCCCCCCCCCCTCTCTCCCTTTTGCTCTCTCTCTCTCTCTCTCACACTCGCACACACACACACACACACACACACACACACACACACACTTATTGGATCCAAACGAGATTACTCAGCCTCTGTGTGATGCCGCCCGAATACAGCGACAACACTCGCCAATGTCACCGTGCGCAACAAAGGAGCGCACGCGCCAGCGGTCCCACCGGGACGCATCGCGCTCCTGACTCAAACCCAAACCGGGTCCCACACTTTAAGAGGGTAAAAATCTGCCACTGGTTCAAACCCAAATCCCCCACCTCGCGTAAACCGGGACCAGCACAACGTCAGCCAGAGCGCTTTACGGTGCTTCCAGAAGTTTTTAGTGCTTTTGATGCATTTTGAGTCTTCGATTCATGACTGTAAAAACTGCAAAACTCAAGAGGGCAGAGTGAAGAGAGACGGTTCGTTTGAAAGCGAGAGGGAGGTATGAAAGCTCACGGTCCGATCCAAAAGGAACATTTCTCAGCACCTCGACAGAACCGCAGACGGTTAGCCAAGCCAACACTCACCCACCCTCTCCGAACCCCCTCCACTTCTCTCTCTCTCTCTCCCTCTCTCTCTCTCTCTCTCTCTCTCGCTCTCTCACACACACTTTTTACTTCGCTATCTAAATTATGGCATACCATGGGCATCTGTTGTTTTTATATAAACCTAAAGCAACTAACCAAACCCTACCCTTGAAAAACCAGCATGAGACGGTTCGCTGGTCTCCCAGCCTGACTAGCTGGAAACCTCTTCAAATCCAGCTAACAGATTATTAGCCTGATCATGCTTAGACCGTTTTTATAAGCAGGTACCCAATTAAAACTATGTTTAGGACTCGTTTGTCTAATTCATGATGTCTTTTGTCTACTTAACTAACTTATTTGAGCTCAAAGTATAACTAAGTATAACCCACGCACACACTCAAACACAACATTCCTGCATGTGTGTGAGAGCTGGGAGACAGTTATTAATAGTGGGACATGAGGGTCAGTAGTTAGTCAGTGATTTGGACTTGCAGGTCATCCCTTTGGTCCCCTCCACCCATTGTAACACACACACATCGACTTTCTGCTCTAAATGCATTCATGTTTGCTTCTTGTTCAACCTCTCCCACCTCGTGAAGTATGTGCCATTGGAAGGAAAGTTGTTTTTCAGAGGAAGAGAGAGGAAAGGAGGGACGGAGAGGAGGAAAGAAGAGGCAGATAAGAAGCATTATTAATCCACCTGACATTTAGAGGCCGTTTCCCTCAGGTCTTCCAACGTCCGTCACCTCCAACATCCAATTTCCTATGGTGTTTGTTTCATGCTGTGCATCCACTAGAGGGCGTCTGTAGGATCTCTGCCCTTATTACAACATCAGGTATTCAAGTGATACAAGTAAGCTGCGTTCTCAATAGCATACTATTCTTATTTCTGCATTATATAAAATTATTTTCCATGGTATTCATACTGGGCACAGTATGAAAATCTGACATAGTGTAGTATACAACTGAGCATCCCTTATATACCCTCATATCAAGAAAAGCAGATGTAATATCAGCTGCATTTTCAGCATCTATACATTGACTCATTTAATCAGACTGCCAAAAACATTTCTACAAAGTTCTACACAGATTTAGATAAAAATTTGGATTATTTATTTATCATAATGTAATTGCTATATATTTTTTATCATTATGCATATAATATTTCAAAATAATACAAATGTGTGTGTATATATATATATATATAGAGAGAGAGAGAGAGAGAGAGTATCTCACAGAAGTGAGTACACCCCTCACATTTTTGTAAATATTTTATTATATCTTTTCATGTGACAACACTGAAAAAAATGACACTTTGCTACAATGTAAAGTAGTGAGTGTACAGCTTGTATAACAGTGAAAATTTGCTGTCCCCTCAAAATAACTCAACACACAGCCATTAATGTCTAAACCGCTGGCCACAAAAGTGAGTACACCCCTAAGTGAAAATGTCTAAATTGGGCCCAAAGTGTCAATATTTTGTGCTCCCACCATTATTTTCCAGCGCTGCCTTAACCCTCTTGGGCATGGAGTTCCCCAGAGCTTCACAGGTTGCCACTGGAGTCCTCTTCCACTCCTCCATGACAAAATCATGGAGCTGGTGGATGTTAGAGACCTTGCACTCCTCCACCTTCCGTTTGAGGATGCCCATGCTTGGCCAATGCATCATTTTTACCCTCAACTTCTTTAGCAAGGCAGTGGTCATCTTGGAGGTGTGTTTGGGGTCATTATCATGTTAGACTACTGCCCTGCGGCCCAGTCTCCGAAGGGAGGGGATCATGCTCTGTTTCAGTATGTCACAGTACATGTTGGCATTCATGGTTCCCTCAATGAACTGTAGCTCCCCAGTGCCGGCAGCACTCAT
>NW_015505397.1:1332650-1343048 GCF_001515645.1 Sinocyclocheilus grahami | reverse complement strand
CCACCATTATTTTCCAGCACTGCCTTAACCCTCTTGGGCATGGAGTTCACCAGAGCTTCACAGGTTGCCACTGGAGTCCTCTTCCACTCCTCCATGACGACATTGGTCTGAGCACTGACAGACTGACCCCCCCACCCCTTCAACCTCTGCAGCAATTCTGGCAGCACTCATACGTCTATTTCCCAAACACAACCTCTGGATAGGACGCTGAGCACGTGCACTCAACTTCTTTGGTCGACCATGGCGAGGCCTGTTCTGAGTGGAACCTGTCCTGTTAAACCACTGTATGGTCTTGGCCACCATGCTGCAGCTCAGTTTCAGGGTCTTGGCAATCTTCTTATAGCCTACGCCATCTTTATGTAGAGCAACAATTATTTTTTTCAGATCCTCAGAGAGTTCTTTGCCATGAGGTGCCATGTTGAACTTCCAGTGACCAGTATGAGAGAGTGAGAGTGATAACACCAAATTTAACACACCTGCTCCCCATTCACACCTGAGACCTTGTAACACTGAGTCACATGACACCGGGGAGAGAAAATGGCATTATATTATATATATAATCAACTAGACTAGAGGTCCTGATGTGATCAGAAGCAGGTGAGACACTTGTGTAAAATTTTCTAACAGAGGTCCCACAATCATGGAAATTTTGGAAATATTATGGAATTTTAAAATCATACTTTCCAGGCCATGGGAATTAATCTTGAAAGTCATGGAAATTTCACACACTGTGCACTAAATATGCTCTAAAATATTTCATCGGGTCGATGTTCTTGTATCAAATTAATCTTGCTCATGAGCCATAGTGATTGTCTGATTTGTGTGCGAATTGTTCTTTTCGAGTTGCTTCTTTTCAATGAAACTGATTCACAAAATTGCTCTAAATGATTAATTAGTGAATCATCATCCAGTAATCACAAGTGACTGGAAAGGTCATGGAAAAGTCACAGAAATTCACTGGTCAAAAAGTATGAGAACCCAGTGCTAAGTGTATAACTCTTGGAATTTTTTTTTTTTGTGGCTTTGTTACTCCTGAATGTTAAGGCTGATTTGTGGAGATTGTTTTTCTTTTTATCCTGTCCCTTTAATTCGTTCTCTTGTCTTTCCCCCTCTCCTTCTTTCAGTCCCCGCTCGCTGCTTGTAGCGGCAGTATTGATTACCCGTGTCTTTGCTTTTGCAGCTTTGGGCTATTGATCTTTGGCTGAGGCTCTGCACACACACACACACACACACACACACACACACACACACAGTCGTATTGTCTCTGTTTGAGATGGCTTGCTCTGAGATGGTACGAGAGGAAGAGCTGTGGGTTAATGAGTCTGTCTTGGCAATGTGTTTGGCTGTGAGTTTCTCTGTGTTTAATGCCTCCATTCTGTTCTACAATTAACATCAATCACTTCAGCTCAATATAGTCTGAGTCAGACAAAGACTCGAGACCAGCTGTGTGTGTGCGCACATGTGGGCTCTTGGCTTCTCTACCTGCTTACAGAGTCACTGCAATACAAAATACACACTGATATTAACATGCCAAGCATATTGCAGATTCATATTGCAAATTTAGGCCTTATAATGACAATCAATCTGAAATCAATCTGATTTCCAGAACACTCCATTAGTCAGCAAAACAATAGTCCCATTCCAAATATCCACCATAGGTTGTGTCAATCTGACAGGTCAGCAACTATAAAAATCTGTGTTTGGACTTAAAGGATTACTTACAGATCAGATAGAGGACTGTGGCCTATGGGTGTTTGTGCTTGCTTATTTTGACATCTTGTCTAGTCCATTTTCACTCATTGTTAGAGCCATAAATTACATATTTTCTGTATATTAAGATATGTATATTATTATCATGTGTATATTTTGAATATGTATACTGTATCACATGACTATAGGCAATTTTATTCATAATACGTATGTGTGAGTAAACGTAAAATGTTTTGAATTAGAAGGAAAAGGAAGGGGTTTGGTACTAAACCATCTTTTGGTCATTGAAATGGTCAAACAAAATTTGATAAAATAAACTATTTGAAGTTTGACAGTGTAAATAGTTCTTAAGTTAGATTTTTGTTTTTGTAACTTAGGAAACGAAAAGTAACCTGTTATGCTGCAAGTTTATGGTTTTACACATCGCCTGTGGAAATGGTGAAGAATGGAAAAAAGCTTTTATTTCACAATTATACTCATTACATTCAGACTGATGAATCACACTTTTTAAGATCCACATTGTCTCTCTGGACAATGGTTCCCTCACGTTATGTTTTTGAAATGTATACTATGTTGGTTTTATTGTATGTTTTTGTTCCGATGGTTTTTAGTGGACAAAGTCTCACAGGTGAAAAAAGGGGTGAATCTGCAAAGTCTGACTTATTAAAAACGTCCGTATGTTGTAAAACTAAACTTATGTTCTTTCTTGTGTTTTCAAACAGGAGAAACATCTCAGTTTGATCGCACCTTCACGGTCAGGGTCGTAAGATTTTCAAAGGCCAGGATGATGATCATCGTGGGTCTGGTCTGGAAATAACAGTCCCTCTGTGGTGAGGTTAGTCCGCAGGTTACCAGTAAAGTGCTTTTTAAACCGCACAAGGAAACTGCACATGTCTTTTTAAAGATCTGTGGTTGACAGATATGAAACCAGATTGGACGAATTTGGCCTTCCATTAATGCAAAATGGTTCCAAACCTTCTGGTCTCTCGGTTAACCTGTCTGACCTGACCTAAACTGAATTAAGATCTGTGGCAACACAGTTGGGGTTTTTGGGGGGGTTGTAGTATTGTTCCAGCGCAGCGTGGTGATTGTAATTCACGGTCTCATGTTTCTCATTAGGGCCGCACTTGATAGAAAGGCTTTTGAACTAGCGCGTCACATCTCATCATAAAGTCGTTATCTGCAATGAAACCCCTTTTATCAGTGACTCACTAAATCTAAACTGTCCTCCAATGTGTAAATGTATGAGATACATTATTGAGTGTCTTTGATGACGGGCCCTGGCGAAACCGTCAAGTGCCGCAGAACTGCGGAATTTGCGCGGCGCTTTGAAATGAGAACTTGTTAGCCACTTGTACCGCAAGCGAGGACAGCTGCGAGGGGAATGGGGCAGGAATTAATTACTGCAAGACGTGTGTGTGTGTGTGTGTGTGATGTCATCGCGAGGAGATGAAGGAGACCGGGGTGAGCGAGCAAGAATAAGAGATTAAATATTGGTTTTATTAGCGACGATGTAGGTGGCGGGGTGCCGACTCTTGGGCTTGGAGATCAATCCGTGCTTCACTTTGTGTTTGGAATCCATCACGGCTGTATTGGTGATGAGGGATAACTTTACTTTTCTCGCTGCGGTGCAGTTCTTGTAAAAAGAGTGCGAAATGTTGAATGTGATCACTTCAACACGACACCGGTGACATGGAGCAGTGTACGCTCCTCTCAAGTGCTGTGAAAGCATTCGAGAGCAATACTCGCCAATGTTCTTTCACTGACTGTTATAGTCAATACTGTATATTTATAGATATAAAGATAGGTCTTTGATAATGTGCCAAAAAAATCACATACAGCTGAAGTTTGTAATTGTTCTCAACCTCATTTGCAGAAACAGCTGTAAGGCACTTGGTGGTTGATTTCACAGAAGAGTATCACTGATTTCACAAAGTCGCTCTGTTTGTTTGAGAAGCCTGATGCAGCAACACTGACTCTACCAGTGGTGTTTGGGGCAGGACTGTTTGCCAACCAATGGAAAATGTGTTTGGGAAACCTGTTTGAAAACCATAATTTTTGACGTTCTTTTTTGGTCTGGTGAAGAAATTACATGCATCAGCTAAAAAGTCATAACACACCCTATATATTTTTGTAAATTCGTGTTTCTGGTCTTGTGAAAATTATTGCAATTTATATTTTGTATGTTTGTCTTTCATCGAAATGTATTGACTTTTCAGTCACTCTTATTTTTCAGCCACCTGTCATATAGAAACACTTTTTAAGAAGTCAAGTCCCAACTTGAATGTGTTGTGAGTAAAAATTAAGACTTTTTGATTTAGATTCTTGCTTTCTACTCTGAAAAAGAGAGAAGATCTCAATAATGTCACAATCTGTGCTCAAGAGCCAGAGACCTCAATCTACATTAATTTTATAGCTCTATTAAATGAGGCAAATGCAGATCAACTGCTTCAGTGCAACCAACGGCCCAATCCACAGCATGCTTGGACGTCGGTGTGAATCTGACAGTGACCTGTCATATAGAGACACCTTTTATGAAGTCAAGCCATGACCAAAATATGCATTGAAGAATATCTAGATCACTTTTGAAAACAACATTTTATGTGTCTTGTTTCTCTTTGTGAGTAAAAATTAAGAATTTTAAGATTATCAACAACAACCTCAATGTTGCAATCTGTTCTCAGATTTGCCAAGATACCAAAGTCTGCAATCAAAAGTCAGAGATCTCAATGTGAAACCCAATATTTCTCATAAAATGATGTATGCTCCTTCAAATTCATTGTACAGCTCTAGACTCTTAGTAGATGACAACTAGTGACCTATTTGTGTCTGTTTTTATTTCTCCCAAGAAATCTTAGGACATCTAACATCTTACATCATACTTGAAGTCTCCCGTGCTGTAAAAGAGCAACTTTTGTGCAATAGCACCTTCCTTTGGGATATCACCACTGTATACATGTACAACAAAGTTTGGGTTGAAGGAGGCAAATGCAGATCAACTGGTTCAATGCGACTAACGACCCAATCGGCAAAGCCTTTGGACGTTGGTGCGAATCTGACAGGAGCAGTGTGTCCTCGCAGGTAGTGGCTTACTTGTGCTGCCAGGTCCAATGAATGTCAACTATGAGTTTAATTCACAAAGCTCCGTTAGCAAATGCAAACGTCTTTTCGCCGCAAATACCAGCAACTGGAGTAAATTTATTCCTGAAGTTCCTGGCTTAGAGAGCTAACATTCCCCAGCAAACACAAGAGTTCTAATGTTTGCCGTTGGCTTCAGAAAACGGAGTGACAAGCCAAATGAACTTGTCTTAATGGAGGAGAACACAGCGAACGCTGCCAACAATTACTAACAGGTATGGCACTGCGGCCCAGGAGCGCGGCGGTTGTTGGTGTTTGTTGGAGGGATTTTGGGGTCAGTACACAGGGAGCTGCAGGGCTCAGATCCTGGAACTCATTCTCCTCGACTCTCAGGAAAAGCACAGGCGTAGATGGTTAACAGGTAATTGTATAATTAGCAGCAGGTATTGTTTTTGAATGGCTGACTGACTCTGACATGTGTCCGCTGACAGAAACAGCAAACTTACATCATCGTCTTGCCCTGCCCAGCTGAAATGGAAGCATTTGTCCTCTGCTGGAATGGAGAAACTCATGTTTCGTGCAATTTCCCGGCGATGCATTCAGGGAAGGAGATCATATCCTGGAAATCATACATACCATATGAGTACTCAGATTTTTGCTTTCTGCCATTTCATTGGTAATGTCTGGGGTGGGATCAGGGAATGACACATACAGGCCATAGCATCCATTGTAATACTTATAAATTTATTTATTTAATTTTTTGGGAAAAATCACCCCCCCCCCCCCCCCAAATGCATGCATAAAATATCCTTACTATTTGACATATCTTGACAGAAAGACATTATATAACACCTGGCGTTAACATGCATTTTCAGTTACTGGATCACAATTGGATTACACTTTACCATGTTAAAGTCTAGTTGTAAATGTACCTAAGAAGCATTTTGATCAGGGTCAGTTTGCACAAGATGTTCATAAGTTGTTTCTTGAATTGGAACGCAAGTTTTGTTTGGTTGCACCATTTGTTCTTAAGGCAGCACATGGCTAGTCGGTCTTAAGCCATTCATCAAGTAATGTGTAGTCGCTTAATACGATGTTTACCCTCAATGATCCAATAGCAGCTTTCAAATACGTGAGCAGTTGTTGTGTTGAAATGCAGTGAATTTCAGTTTATTCTTGATTACAAATTATTTTGCCTCATGTAACTAATGAAAATACATTTCCATTGAAATAGGATGCTACTTAATCATGAATAACATAACAGGTATTTTTATATGTAAATGACAGTCAGAAACTGTATTTGAAATTAATAAGGATCAATAAATAAATACTGATACCAAAAAACACATTTATTTATTATGATTGATTTTATTTGACATGCATGACATAGACTGATGAGTCGGATGACGTCTCATCCCTTTTGAACACTACTTGTGACTAAGATCTTTAGTGTTCCACTAACCTGCTGCGCAGCAGTAACCAGACAGACTCCAGACAATGCCTTTGAATATTCTTTAATCACAGCCAGGAGGACTTCACACCAATCACAGAGAATCACACCAACAAAAAGAATACAACAGTTTATATAGCATAGGTGCCTGGCAAAAATGACATGATTTATGACATCGTTTTTCTCTACACAAACATTTTTAGTAGTGCCTAAGTTGTAACTTAGTGCCCCTTTTTGTCAAAACTAAGTTGTAACTTGCACACAGCTGTTGCAACAGGCCATAGATCATTAAAAAATATTTTGGTGGTCTTTAAATTTTGGATTTTGCTTGACAACTGCTATCGAATCTTTATCCAATCACTCTGATTTTGCATTTCAGTTTCAATAAAAGGATAAAAAAATATCCAAATACTATCCGGATGCAAAATGCATTTTCATTCCAGGTGTAAAGGGAGACAGTTTTCTCCACTTTGTGCCTCTCAGACTTCTCTTCGGTGCTAAATCTATCAGAAGTTTGCAAAACAGGTGACAGCACGTTTCAGAGCAAGCTTAAACCAAATGCATTGGTAATGAAGTGAACAAATGAGCAAGCGGTAATCGTACCGTAACGAGCAGCCACTCACCTGCCTGTCAGCAAATCAATTACGTCAACTAATTAAGAACCAAGCTGAAAAGATTTATAACATGTTCTTTAAAACTTTTCAGATCGTTCCAATGCCAATGGACCAGGAGCGGACGCAGTCTCCTCTGTATGACCCCGAGTGAGTGTGTTTGAAATGTGTTTGTGTGTGTGTATTGTCAGTGTGTTCCAGATTGTCCTGACATATGCTCTGTGTGTTTATTATGAGACCGATGCATATGTGTGTGGATTGTGATGGCATGTGTTGCAGGTGTGTGTGTGTGAGGTGTATGGTATGATTGTGTATATTTGGAATATGAGGTCAGGTTTTCAGTCCGTGCTGATGGCGAGAGCAGATGTGGTTTGGGTTGGATTCTGAATTTTCTGGATGTCATTTTTTCTCTTCCTCACCTTTTTTTGCTTCCCTCTTCGTCTTTCAGGTTATAATCTTATTCTTCTTTTTTCACCTCGTTTTTTTCCTCTCCTTTCCATCATTTTGGTGCTTTGCAGAAGAGGAACTGTACTGTTTACAAAAGCCTTTAATGTGCTGTGTAATTACTCTTGGCTACAGCTTTCTTCATTAGTCATGTCAATAAAGCACCTTATAATCACCAGGGAGAATGAGGCCAGAAACAAACTCGCAGACATGACGCCTGACCAATGTGTTGAGGGCATGAAGTGCTTAACATATTACTGCAGCGGTAACAAACCTCAGTACTCAAGGGGCTGATAGAGTTTCTATCAGATGTCTGTAATTAAACCAAATGTGTGGTTATTTAGGTAGCTAACAAGTCAACAGTGGAACTAAGTTTGACTTGTTCAACCAAAGTAGAAGACTGTGGTAGAAATTCCCCTACTCACCTGACTTAAGTCAACTTGGGGCATCTCTGTTGACACTTACAAATTTATACTCTTTAGTGACAACCTGCTGAGTCAGGTGGTGTCTCATCCCTTTTGAACACTATTACTTGGATCTTTAGTGTTCCACTAACCTGTCAGTAACCAGACAGACTCCAGACAATGCCTTCGAAAATGCATACCAATCAGAGAGAATCACACCAACAAAAAGAATACAACAGTTTATATAGCATAGGTGCCTGGCAAAATGGCATGATTCATGACATTTTTCTCTAATATAATTGATTCTTCTTATGTGCAACTCAATGAGTTGTTATGGTTATTATTATATTGAGACAGATAGCCACCTTGTCCATATTGCATCTGTTATTGCAACACTGTAACTAGCATTGGCTAAAGTGTTGGTACATTTTGTTCTCAAAAGCATACATATTTTAAGCCTGCAAGAAAATGATAGTTATGCTTAATTAAAAATTTCCTTCAAGACTCTGTCTACTTTAGCACCCCTTGTTGACAGTTGTGTTCTGACGCGTTTCAGGATGCAGTGACATTTGAAATTGATCTTACATAGCTTGACCTGTTTGAGTTCTGGATTATGTTTTGATTTAAGAATGAGGGTGAGACAGCTTCTTTAAATCCTGTTCTTTTCTTTTTTTTTGTTAATTTTCAGCAGCCGTTACTTCAGTATTAAGTGTCACATGATTATGATAATGAAATCATTGTACAATGCTGACTAAATGTTTTGCAAGAAGTCTCTTCTGCTCTCCAAGGTTGCATTTATTTGATCAAAATACAGAAAAAATGTTAATATTTTGAGAATTTTTTTTTACCATTTACAATAACTGTTTTCTATTTGAATATAATTAATTTAATAATAATAATAATAACAGCAAATAATTTAATAATAATGTAATTTATTCCTGTGATCAAAGCTGACTTTTCAGCATCATTACTCCAGTCTTCAGTGTCACATGATCCTTCAGAAATCATTCTAATATGCTGATTTGCTGCTCGAGAAACATTTCTGATTATTCTCAATGTTGAAAACAGTTGTGCTGTTTAATATTTGTGTGGTAATTGAGATACATTTTTTTCCAGGATCCTTTGATGCATAGAAAGTTCAAAAGAACTGTATTTTAAATCTTTTGTAACAATGTCTTTACTGTCACTTTTGATTAATTTAATGAGCATATACTGTATATCTATTACATTTTTACATTTAAATTTCCTATTTATAAATTAGGTTGACATTTGATGTACTGGCAAATTTATGCTGATTTAAGTAAAATAAGCATACTGCAATGGTACTGAGAATTATCATTGAGAATAATAGTAAATAAAAAAGTCATTTTCTGTTGGTCTATAGTCATTGGTCTATAGCCAACCCTGAAACAACATACAGAACTACCAAATTTTGCTATAAGTTTGATTGCATCATATAATAATTGCTGTTAATAGTGTTATCATCTGTTTGATTACGTCTTTAATTGATTTTTCCGTACATTTCTGCCATATGTACATTGACTGACAGTCACCACTGATAAGCTACCACTAAATATTGTAGAAACTTAATTTGCTGTAAAGTTGCTTTGCAATGATTTGTATCGTGAAAAGCGCTGTACAAATAAACTTGAATTGAATTGAATTTATAATTATATTAAAAAACAACAGACATGTATGTCCTCTTTTAAACAACCAAAGTAAAGGTCTGTGTATGTGTGTATCTACTTATCCATTTTTTGAGGACAAATGTTTATGTAAGATAAATCTGACAAAAATTCCTTTTGGGGACATCCTCATTTGGAAAAATATGAAAATTAAGCAAATAAAGTTTTGTTTGTAAAAATTCAGAAAGTTTTCTTTTAGTGTACGATTAAGTTTGGGTTAGAGTATTTTTACCTATAGCTGTACATAAAAACAAAGTCTATGGAATGTACCCATTTGGACTAAGTAAATGTGAATGCGAGTTAGTGTACGTGTACGTGTATGTGTGTGTTGACACGTGCCCCTTTCATTGACTCTTCCACAATCACTTACCACTCCACAGATTATAGGGGCTTTACTATGGATCTCTTTCAGTCTGTCTTTCTGCTCGCTGATGGCCGGACGCAATTCTCTACCGTCAACACAGCTGCGATCTAAAGTACCGAACGATGCTTGTCGAGGCTTTAAAATTGGATCAAGCAGAATTCACTGTGTTGTTTTAGACATGTTCCTGATCCCACTCGTAACTCTGGGCTTTAGACGTGTCTCCACGCTCCACTCCGTGACCTTTGAATCTTTACCCCTGTCCCCAGAGATCCGAGAGCTCTCGTTTGTCCAACAAATACTACAACAAATTAAGCAGCATTAGAATAGTGAAGCCTGATGTCCGTCTGCGTTTCATTAGCGTGGCTCTCTAACATGTTCCATCTGGAAGGGCTGCCGCGAGCTCCCTCTTGCCCAGTGTGGTGTGGCCCGGCCTGGGTCATGATGCCCCCAGACCCCCCAGCCGCACATGGCTTTTTGTCAACTTTAATTTCACCTGAACTCAATACCAAGTACTTCCAAGGCCAATATCTCTGACACCAGTACAAATAATTAAATTAAATGAACATTTCTTTGTGTACATGTATGTATGTGTATATATATATATATATATGTATGTATATATATATATGTATGTATATATATATATATATAT
>NW_015505397.1:1242092-1331758 GCF_001515645.1 Sinocyclocheilus grahami | reverse complement strand
GATCTTATATATATGTATATATATATATATATATATATATATACAAAACTTGATTTATTTGTTAATTATTTATAATTTTTTATTATATATTTATTACATTTATTATAATGGGTTTTATATGAAGATTATGAAAATTAAAACCTTTTTTTCTGTAACAGTTTAGGCCTATTAAATGTTAAAAATGATGGCACAACTTTTTTCTATAATGTAAAATGGCTATAGTTACTAATTGTAACCCCAGAAATTTGTAAAAAAAATAAAGTATATTTAACGGAGGCATCAGTATCAGCATTGGTATCCGTGATACTGGCTTTCATTTCTACTTAGTAAAAAGATGCCATTAAACAAATATACAGTCTTTATTTTGTTTCTACATTTAAAAAAAATAATTGTAGTAATAGGATTTATTACAGAAAAATGTGTGATTTTCTTTTTTTTTTTTTTTTTTTACAATTGTATTGTACAATCAAAAATTGTAATTTCATTCATTCATGTATTTATTTATTTATTTCATTATTTATTCATACAACAAACATGAATGGGGTCCAGTGTTGTTTGGACATTTTTCAGAATACCTTCTTTTGTGTTCAACAGAAAGTCATAAGTTTGGAAAAACATGAGGGCAAGTATATGATCCTATTTTAATTTTTTGAATGAACTATCAAGTTATAGAATCACTTAAAAAGCATTATTGATGTTATTATGTGGGGATTGATCCTCTCGATGCAACATCAATATCAGAAGTATTGATGTTCAAGATGGAAGTGACCAAAATGATTCTGGCACATCTGTTTCTCGCTCCACACCCTCTCCTTCAGAAAGTAAAAAGAAATGGTGAGAGAAAACTAGTGTGAGTCCGTTGACTCCTCCTCCATCACTCTCTCCTCTTTAGTGTCACTGGTGGGGTTTTTCCACATACACACTTGCCTGCAAAGTTTGTCAGCTTGTGTTTAGAGTGAGTTGGGAATATAAGATGTGACAGCGATATGGAGGCCGACAGTCATCTGGAATGTGGCAGAATTTTAGTAAGTGACAAAAAAGGAATGGTGAGAGAGTTCTGGAATACCATCAGAACCCTATAGAACTGTACAGATATAAGGAATATGACAGAATTCTGGAAGAATATGCTAGAATGAAAAAGAGAGAAACAAAAAATGAAATGCAGAGAGAGAACTTTTTTTAAACACATTAGGGAATAAACTGAGTGTTGAGAAATGAGGTGTTGAAAACTTCTTATGAGTGTGTGTATGTGGTTGGGGTTGGATGGGGGGGTGGAGTTGCAGAGGGGTTCATGGCTTGTAATTTAAATAATTGTATTATAATAATTTTTAAAATGTAAGGATTTCTTTAAGATATTGGGTTAGTCTATAGCTATGTTTAAAAACAGTTGAAGTCTACGGTATGTCCTCTTTTACATGGCAAAGTAAACATGTGTTTTTCCCACAGTCTGTCAGCTGATGCACTCATCTGACATTCAGAAATGAGTCAGTGCTGAGGTCATAGTTCAAATATCATTGTTCTTCTTTACTGTAACTGATAATTCAGCCCAGAAGCTTCACACAAAAACAGAAGATTTGTTTGCCAGGTCCAGCCCCAGCCTTAAAGCCAACCAGCCCAAATTCTGAATAATGTTTCTGGAGCAGCCTGATAGAAAGTATGTAAGCAATTCTGGTTGCATGAGGATCCTGATGAATGTCGGATCAGAAGATGCACTTCTTTTGCTGAAGTTAAAAGAGCTGTTTTTAATTTAAAATTAACGTTAGCCTGATATATTGGTAAATTAGTTTCCTAGCAACTGTTTAAAAACAAATAGTTTTGAATCTGTTTTCATGCATATAAATGTATAGTGACTTACAAATGAATGCCTATTTAGTGGTGTTTACTAAGTATCACTATTATTCTGTTCTAAACATGGTCCGTTTTGCACTTTCAATTGAACCCAAATACTTACCAAATAATGCAGAACAGATTACTAGTGTAGGTCAAGTTCATCCTTCCTTGTGTCCCAATGATAATGGCTTCTCTTTATTATTTACTGTTATTGCCATAAACGTTACAATAATGTTAACTACTGTAATAACATTTACTTGCCATTGGCATAGGTCATCATTTCCACATGACTCTGTGTGTTTGTAATACACAAATCTTTGGCCAAATCATTGGCCACGTTCACACAGCAGCAGAATATTGCTGTCAGTGCTGTATTTGAGTCCTTGATATGGCTACGTTCGCATACAGTACGGTTATTTACGGGAGTAACAACCGCATTTTCAGAACTCACAACCTCATTCTCGGAAAACTTGCGCTGTGAGAACAGAATTGGACTGTACAAATAATTGTCTGTCACTTCATATTCTTCATACCGTTTAGCTGCACAAATGCGTGGCTATCGTGTGTTGCAGGTTTCCTTTCGAACAGTCTCTCCCGTTGCGTCAATGATGCTTATGGAGAAACTCCTGTTTACTCTGAATACTGAAGCCTGATTTGATCACGTTCGTGTTGCTGCACAAACCAATGGAGCTTTAATCTGCCAAAATGGGTGGAGCCCACAGCTATATAAGTTAGCTCTGAGTGCCATTACATCAGAATGTTTCTCCTTCAGTGCGAAGATCATCTCCTCACTGGACTCTGAAGCAAGAAGCTCGAAGCCTGCTACTTGCCGTGGAAGAGACCCCGGCAGCAGGAAGACGCTCCTCTTCAGTGCCTTCTCCTCTGTGGCTATCTGGCGATCACCAAGAGGAAATTTTCTAGAACAAATTTCCTTAAATTTGTTGCAAATGGCGCACTGCTTATGTGGCTCGTGTAGGGCACTCCTACACGCTTCAGTTGGGCACAGTGAGTGCACCGCTTGCCTGGGCCACGCCCATGCTGAGGCTGCGCTCATTGAGACAGACTGCTCTCACTGCGAGATAATGATTTTGAAATTAAGGCAGTCCTGACACTCCCGCTCTCCCGTTTCTCCCCTCCCAGCTGCCTCGAGAAAGAAACAGTGGAGCCACAGGGGGCTGAGCAACGGGCTTGAGTGATCTCACGCTGGCACAGGTCCTGTGTGCTTCACTCTTCCTGCAGCGCTTTGATCCACCACAATTTGCCCCTTGCCTGCAATGAGCGGTTTGGTCTTTTTATGCAGATCAGAGGAGAATGCTGTCACCGTTGATTCTATATCGCTGACAGCTTCAGATTTGTATGCGCTGCTTGCCTCGGCTGCGTCCACACTGAGGCTGTGCTCACTGTGACAGACTGCTCTCACTGAGAGAGTACGAGTTTCGCTCTGTTTTGCTCACGGATCGCCTTCTTCAATGAAGGCAGCCCTGCCTTTACCACTCCCAGCTGCCTTGGAGAAAGAAACAGTAGAGTCACGGGCCTGAGCAACCAGGCTTGAGTGATCTCACGCCGGCACAGATTCCACGTGCCTCACTCTTCTCACAGCAATTTGATCTGCCGGTGTGTTTACACGTGAGAATCAGCACCCCTCGTCTGCAATGAGCAGTTTAATCTTTTTTGTTGGATCAGAGGAGAATTGTCAGGAGAATGTCACTGATTCCATATTACTGACAGCTTAAGATTTGGAGGATTGGGTGTGCTCGAGAGAGGATCCTGACACCCTTCTCTCCAATGAGTTATCACGGGCTGGCACAGAGAGCGATCTGATTCACATCCTCACCAGGCTGTGGAGAATCTCGGCATAGAATGGTCGGCTCCAGAAGAGCCTGCCCGCAGCCACTTAGATGAATGATGCCCACTGGGCCGTCATCAGCGAACCTACCGTCAGGGACCGGTGACGTTTTTTCCTGGAAGTTCACAATGAACTTACCAAGGCGTGGCATGCCCCTATTCGGCACGCGTCCAAACGTCTAATTCTGCCACCCTCACATCTGTTGACAGCACTGAAGAAAAATGGTATGGCAAGCTCCCCCCTCTGGAAGAGTTGGACGCTGCACACCTCTGCCCGCCATCAGCCTGGGACTAATGGCCTACGGGTTATTCGGTCCTGCCGTGGATGGATTTACAGAGCACTTAACTGCAGCTCAGAAGTCGTCGCAAGTCATGCGCCACATCCCTAAGTGCTCCAGCTCGGCGGATGGTTCAGGTCACCAAAATGCTCCGTCTTCCCAGCAGCCTGTGAAGCCCTCACTGTTTTCAGCTCGGTCTTAGCTAAAATCAAAGCCTAGCCAAAGACAGTGCCCTCAGGCAGCTAAACTCTCGTTTCCAGGGCAACGAAAGCATTGTTCATGCTGAGCTGTCCTTACCGCTGTAATAGTGGACCTACTTACTCAAGTTAGGTTCTGTGGAACACACAACGAGGTTACTCACTTCAGTTCGCTCACAGGCCACCTCGCTTCAGAGGTATTATTCAAACTTTGGTACGGGAGAACGATGCTCATGTTCTGTGGTCTTGCAGAATCTGAATCTTGCAGAAGTACAGAATCTGCTTGCAAAAGGAGCTGTGGAAATGGTTCCTCTAGCAAATAGCAAGTCAGACTTTTACAGCCGCTACTTCTTCGAAGAAAGATGGAGGGCTCAGGCCCGTTTTCAATCTCAGGCATCTGAACCGTGCACTTATGAAACGACCGTCCAAGATGCTGATTTTGAAACAGATCCGTGCGTAAATATGCCCTGGGGACTGTTTTTATTGGTGGATCTGAAAGGTGCTTATTTCACATTCAGATTGCTGAGTTCGAGGGGGTGGCTTATAAATATACAGTCCTGCCATCCGAACTGTCTCTTGACGCGGCTCTTTCCCTTATGAGACAGATGGAGATTCGCATTATGAATTACCTTGACGACTGGCTTATGTTAGCCAGATTGAAATAGGAACTCATCACTCGCAGGTCACTGCTGCTCAGCCACCTGGAGTGGCTAGCTTGTCTGCCTTCTCCCGATTGCCCTGCTTCCTCAGGTCATAAGATGGGTCAGGGAAGACAGATGCTCGGTCCTCCTGGTGGCCCCACTCTGGAGGAATCAGACGTAGTTCCCAGAGTTGATTCAGCTGCTATCAGCAGCCCCTGGCAGATACCATTGAGGACAGACCTCCTCTTTCAAGCGAGAGGCATGATTTGGCATCCCTGGCCTGAGCTGTGGAATGTTCATGTTTGGCCCCTCGACGGGAGTCTTTACAGCTCACCGCAAGTGTGACTAATATTATTTTGGAGCCTAGAGCTCCGTCTACGAGATGCTTTTACGGCCTTAAATGGTCGGTCTTTTCTGGTGTGCAGCACGGAATGAGGACCCATCTTCTTGTGATGTGTTAAGCTTTCTGCAAGAGCTGCTGGATAAGGGATGTACCCCTTTCACGCACAGTGTGTATGTGGCAGCCACTGCGGCAAATCATGCTCTCATGGCTGGCCATTTAGTAGGCAAAAACGACCTTGTCGTTAAGTTTCTGAGGGTAGGTCGGAGATTGAATCTGCCTCGTCCTCATACTGTGCCGATCTGGAACTGGTCTACAGTCCTTTCGAACCGCTCCAGTCGGCCGACTTATGGATCCTATCGCTTAAGGCTGCACTATTTATGCATGACAGTGCTTCATGTCTTGAGCTTGGGACTAACGGCTGTAGAGTCGTCCTCAAACCAAGACACGACTATGTACCTAAAGTGCTCTCTACTCCGTTCAGGGCACAAGTCATTACCCTTCTTGCTCTTCCCAATTCAGAGGATGAGCAGGGTCCCAATCCAAATGTTGAGCACTCTGGCCATGTCGGCACTCAGAGCAGCTCTTTGTATGCTTCGGAGGCCGCTCTAAAGGGCTGCTGGTTACGAAGCAGAGACTTCTCCTTGCCCTGACTTATAGTGTCCTATGGGAGTGAGGTCCCACTCCACCAGGGGAATGGCCTCCTTCTGGGCTTGTTTCAGCGAGATTTCTATAGGCTGTCGGCTGTTCGTCGTCATCCACCTTCACCAGGTTTTATTATTTAAACATCCCTTCCCTCCAGGCACGGATTTTGTCTGCTTAATTCACCTAATCCCCTCTGTAAACGGAGAAGGTTCTGTTATGTAGTCCCCAGCCTAACGGCTTGGGTCTCATGATTAGCTCATGCTTGTAGGAGACCTCAGTACAGGCGCTCCGGGGTGGTGCTTGCAGAGCGGATTCATTCTGTACTCGCTTAAAGCACGCGCTATTGGATGTGTTCCCCAGAAACATCATTGACACAATGGGAGAGACCATTCGAAAATGAGCGCTCCGGTTACTAACGCAACCTAGGTTCCCTGAGATACAGGAACGAGCATTGTGTACGCTGCTGTGCTATAAGGTTACATGTGAGTCAATGACTATCGCTATCAGTCAAAGATTCTGATGAAATGGCACTCTTATATAGCAGTCGGCTCCACCCGTTTTGGCGGGTTGAAGCGGCATTGGTTTGTGCAGCTGCACGAACATGATCAAATCAGGCTTCAGTATTCAGAGTAAACAGGAGTTTCCCAATAAACATCATTGACGCAACACTCGTTTCTGTATCTCAGGGAACCGAAGTTACGTTAGTAACCGGAGCGTTTTCATGTATGTTTTTTGGTAACTTACATTGACGGAGAAATGAGCTTTGTGTCATCTGAAGGGTTTTAGGTCCCGTCACTGTTCTTCTTCACCAGAGGTGCTCCCATCAGTTTCGTGTTCTACGTGCGACTCAAATTATCCACTCTCCACCCAAATATAAAAGCTGTTGTTGGTTAATGAAGATTTGATGCGTGAACTCGCGGCTCGATTGGACTATTTTTGTGTCAAAAAGTGTTGAGACTTTTTAGTTTTATGGACGTTGCCATCTTTGATATTGCTTTGTTCACTGTTGCTATCAAAATATTCATTGGCCACAATTTTTTTGCTGGGAAATTGTTTTATATCATTATATTTACTGCATACAAAATTTTTCTTAAATTGATTTCCAGGTCACAAAATTGTTCTTTCCACTTCAAAAGAAATGGAAGCAGCTGAAGTGGCATTTAGATGCATTTACACAGACACTTAAATGATGCTGAAATGTAGCAGGGAAATGCTGCAAAATTATTATGCGTTTGAAATCAGTTTTTTAATATACAAATATGAAATGTTGGAAATGCAATGATAAGCTACTTTTAAATATGAAAGTAAATCACCAGTAGGTGGCAGCAAGTGACTGTTTTAATGAGTAAGTTATTGAGTCATTCATTCAAAATATTTTTATTAAAGGGGTCATATGATGCTGCTAAAAAGAACATTATTTTGTGTATTTGGTGTAATGAAATGTTTGTGCGGTTTAAAGTTTAAAAAACACATTATTTTCCACATACTGTACATTATTGTTTCTCCTCTATGCCCCGCCTTTCTGAAACACGTCGACTTTGACAATAGTCATCGGTCTGAAAAAGCGTCCTCATTTGGAAGACCAAACAAAGTAGTTTTGCTTTCACAACGAGAAACACAGCAGCCTAGCATGAGCTGAAGCCGGGCAATAGTGAGCTGAGGTGGCGGGGTCGAGAACGGCGGTCCCGGCAAAGGAGCAGTGAAAACGGTGAAAGCCGATCCGGCGATCCACAGCACTAAGTTGATGTATTCCCTCAGTGACCAGCACGGATCAGCTCCAGGCATGACGAAGCGGATATCGTCCTCTTTTGGAAGACCAAACAAAGTAGTTTCGCTTTCACAATGAAGCACACTGCGTCTTCAGGACATGGCGGCAGCGGCAACAATACTACAGCGAGAATAAAAGTTACGCCTTTTTTCTTTGCGTGAACATTTGGGCGGCGTTATGCAAATCTTCCCACATAGTGAGGTAGACATGTGGGGGTGTGTTAGAATGAGCCGTTTTATGTAGGTGTGGCTGACTCTTAACTTTTATAAAGAATATCTCTTTGGATTTGAGACTTTAGTCTTTGCAACTTTACAGATCTTCTTTATGCACCAAGAGCTTGTAACACTCCAAAGAGAAAGGAAAAAATGAAATTGCATCATATGACCCCTTTAACCAAATTGAGCAAAAATGTCAACATTGACAATATTGTGTGTAAATTGTAGAACACTGAACATTAACTAGTGGCTTGAACTCTTGCATGAAATCAATTTCAAATTTGCAGTCATACTGGTTTTCAGGTAAAACTGTACACTCTTGTTTGTCATGTTGCTTAACTAGTCTATATAATATGTTCTACATATAAAAACTAAATATATATATATATACAGTGGGGAAAAATATATATATATATATATATATATATTTTTTTTTTTTACAGTATGTTTCAGTATGTTTCTTCTGTGTGCAATGTATTCATTTGTTTTGATTTCTCCAGGAGATTCTCTCACATACAGCCTCAACTGCCGCGACTGTTCATGCATTATCAATTGCTGGCCGTTATTATGTATGGACAGTATTATGCACAATATTACCAAATTACCAAAATTTTGGTGCTTAAATAGTGACAAAGGAAAACTGGCCTTCACACTAAACGACTAAGGATCACACACTACCATACATTCAAGTTGTTCCGATCACAACATGTTAATGCAGAAACGTGTGCCTTGTTGCTAGGAGATGAGTGAGAAATGAAAACAGCATGTGTTCTAAAATCGATTGAAAATTATCAAACATGTTTGATATCCACTGACTGGATGGAATTATAGTCGGAAGCTAAAAAAAACAGAGTCTGTGTACATCATACACTATGCGATTTTCTATGGAATCAGTCAACTCAAATCTGCAGACTGGCTCTAACTTTCGACAACCCCTTCCCCTTGTCCCTTGAAACAGAGTGTCAAGGGGTAGGGGTGAAAATATTCCCCAAAGAATTGGGACACCAGTACTATGCTGTCACACGTCATCATACGTCGTCTAGCTTCTACAATACACACACCTATACTGGTGTGCTGGTGTGCATTAGAGCCTTTAATTACCGTTCTAAATTAATGCGCTGCTTACTGACACACACACACATACACAAACACACACACACATATATATATTTATCAGAGATATATTTATCGGAGATCGCGCAGCTTACACATCCAGGAGAAAAGAAACTTGTCAACGCTGCCCCACGACTTTTATTAATAACAGTTTAAATACTGAATCGCTACATTATATTTTCCAGCAACGAGAGGATAAAATCGCTGTTTTTTAAAAGTAAACTCACTCTAAAAAGAGAAAAGCACAGACGCGCATACACACAACTTTCATCTCTCTCTCTCTCTCTCTCTCTCTCTCTCTCGCTCTCTCTCTCTCTTTCTCTCTCTCGAATTGGCAATATTTGAGAAAAGGGTTTAGCGATTTCTAATTATTGGGGGGACTAGCCCCCCTTAATGTCTATGGTGGTTATTGCCCTGATCAGACATGCAAATATGTTGTGGAACTATCGTGCAGTCTATATGACGTTAGTTAGCAAATATTAGCGATTTTTTTGCAAACATTTCTTTGAGTTTTGGTTGGAGGGGTAGGGGTAAGGGGAAGGGCCAGATAGCCCTTCAAACAAAGATTTTTCGGGAAAGGGGAAGGACTAAGGGGTAGAATTGGGATTGGGCCTAAGTCTTTGGTTCTTTCAGTGGGTTTTTGTTAAATGTGAGCCAAAATCATCACAATTAAAAGAACCAAAGACATAAACTACTTCAGTCTGTGTGCATTGAATTTATTTAATACACAAGTTTCACAATTTGAGTTGAATTACTGAAATAAATGAACTTTTCCACGACATTCTAATTTATTGAGATGCACCTGTAAGTTGATGTGTGAATGGAACATTTCGAGACTTACACATGTAAGCAAATGGAATTGTCATTGTTTGGATTATTATGAAGTTTTTATTGGCTGTTTGAACTCTCATTCTGATGGCACCCATTCACTGCAAAGCAGGGACCACCTGCAGGATTTCATCTGAGGGTACACACAGACTTTTTTTTTTTTTGGTCAAAAACAGCATTTAAAAGTTCAATTCAATCCAATATCTTGAGTATGTAACTATTACACATGTTTTAAGATTTGAAGACCAAATGATCAGTGATAGCGACATTGAGCAGAACAAAGGTTTCACATGTTTTAAACCTTTTAAAAATGGCATGAAAACAGCAAAAATCAACAGAATTATAAAAATACATCCATTAAGAGCATGCTCACAGCTGTTAAACAACGACAGAGAACAAAACAATGCTGATTCACGATTGGAAAAAAAGAAACTTAAAATAGCCTATTCATGACACAGCTTAATTGTCTCAGTTACCTCTCAATAAGTAGCCTTTTGTTTCAGTTATTTGTAGGTGTTGCTATACAGTTATTGAAGAGAAAGAGCGTGTTTTTTATTGTAGTTGCTTACATGTAAATGTCGTGTGTGAGAGAGACAGAAAGCGCTGTCCACAGTTCAGTGGTTTTTCAAACGGTTTGATGCCAAGGACCTGCAAATATAATAATTCCCTTCAGGCTCGGTTTTTACGGAGATGCTAAAGATGAAAATGTAATAACATATTGGCAAAACAGATCTGGCAAACTATTCATTGCGTATTTGTGTTTGCACTCTAGAGAGCGTAAAAGGTTTCTATTTACAATGTGTTTTTACTGCGTTTAGAGTTGAATCTACTTCATCCAGCCAGGGATGGACTGGGAGTAAAAAACGGCCCTGGATTTTCTCCCAAATAGGCCCACCACAACTACAAGCAGTCACTACTATCTCACATTATTACAGCAAACCGCATAAATCACATTCATGGCAAATAACATCACAAAACCCATGGTGACCCTGCTGACAAAAACAATAGAAACAATCACAGAAATTCTAATGATTTCCACTACAAAAACCATTACAAACCATCAACTTTTAACCATTAAAACCATTAAATAATGTTTTTCTGTAGTGTGTTTTGGGACATATTTCATTAGGATTTAGTGGTTTTAACAAAAGCCACCAGTAGAAACCAAAAGGCACGATTACAGTTTCCATTAAAAACAACACAATTTTCATTTTAACCAGTAAAACCATTACAAATTATGTGAAAGAGCAGAACACAAAATGTATAATATGACAATGATAAACATAAACCTAGAGTCTAGAAACCTGAAACAACAGATTTCTTCAATTTGAGTATTCATATGTATCTCTCTCTCTCTCTGTGTGTGTGTCATGTTAATCAGACTAATCACCTTATAGGCTAACTTCATTTACTCTATTTTCTAACTCAATAGCTCTCAAATGTAACCCGTTGTAGAATCGCTGCTGTCTCGTTATGAATGACTGGATTTTCTCCCAAATAGGCCCACCACAACTACAAGCAGTCACTACTATCTCACATTATTACAGCAAACCGCATAAATCACATTCATGGCAAATAACATCACAAAACCCATGGTGACCCTGCTGACAAAAACAATAGAAACAATCACAGAAATTCTAATGATTTCCACTACAAAAACCATTACAAACCATCAACTTTTAACCATTAAAACCATTAAATAATGTTTTTCTGTAGTGTGTTTTGGGACATATTTCATTAGGATTTAGTGGTTTTAACAAAAGCCACCAGTAGAAACCAAAAGGCACGATTACAGTTTCCATTAAAAACAACACAATTTTCATTTTAACCAGTAAAACCATTACAAATTATGTGAAAGAGCAGAACACAAAATGTATAATATGACAATGATAAACATAAACCTAGAGTCTAGAAACCTGAAACAACAGATTTCTTCAATTTGAGTATTCATATGTATCTCTCTCTCTCTCTGTGTGTGTGTCATGTTAATCAGACTAATCACCTTATAGGCTAACTTCATTTACTCTATTTTCTAACTCAATAGCTCTCAAATGTAACCCGTTGTAGAATCGCTGCTGTCTCGTTATGAATGAATGGAATATTCATGTCAGACAATGCAGAGTGATAAATAGCAGTGAACGTTCGGACTAGGGTTGTCTAGGGATTTTACTATAGTGCTATAGGCTACATGCTGTGTATAGTGAGAGAGGCAAGCAAAGGTAACCTGATGTAACTGTTCGCTTTTTTTCTTTTAGCTTCTCCCAGCCGCCTTTATCTTCACGTTTTTCGCTTGCCATCACAAGCCCTCTCTCCTTCGCATCAGTTTTGGTTTATTATAAGCAAAAATAGATTGCATTAGCACCCCCTTTTGTCCGCCGTCAACGTCACTTAATCTAACACTTTTTCTTTGATGATGAACCTGCCAGCCCGACGGCCATCTTCTCCAGATGGCCAGTCCACCCCTGCATCCAGCACTATTTGTTATGTGTTCTTAAGTATACTTTTTGTTTTACTGATGTTTTTATATGATTCAGTGAGAGAGCTGTCTGAACAAACGTGTATCGATTCAGACCATTTTGCAAATATGTTTAGTCAGTTCAGTGAAAGAACTGACTCAAAATAATGATTAATTCATAATTAGTGGTATGGCTAGTTCACTCGACAGAAATACGGGACACACATAATAACTGCTGATATATCTGCAGGGCAAACAGACGGATAGTTCAGGTCAGCTGAAGCGCTCATGGTACGCACAGTGCGTACACCCGTACACCTGCAGGCACCACTGCTGCAGAGGATCCATTGGTGAGCAAGGGATGTAATGCTTAATTTCCCCAAATCTTTTCTCCTGAAGAAACAAACTCATCTACATATTGGATTCACAACAAAATGAGGAACAATTTTGATTTCATGTTGAGTTCACATTCCATTCTTGATTCATTAAAAGCAAGAATAGTTTCGTACAGAAAACGCTGCGGTGTATATACACTAGATATATTGCAGTATTCTTTGGTTAAAATGCACACACACACATACGAGTTCTTGGCCTCAGGGCCGACGTGTGCTGGCTTTGGACCTGCTGTGTGTTTGGCGTGTGTTGTGGTTTTATTTGAGAATTAGATCACAGTTGCATCATAGTTGCATGCGTGAGAATGGTTGCATCTCTATCTGAGGGTCTGTTTGTGATCAGAGTTTGATCTATGATGGGGTTTTTAGAAGCAGAAATGTGGGTGTGTTATCACTTTCTGTGCAGTAGTTTGCCATCAACTGATCTGATGTGTTTGTGGTTCGTTTTGAACAGAAAAACACTGTCCAGATGAATACTTTCTTGTGTGGATATTGGACTTTCATAGCTCAAATCTTAATGGATCAGTTCTTTTTCAGAATTCTCTAAATATATGCAAAGTTAAGTCAGTTAGTAAGATTTCACTGCAAAAAGTGATTTTCTTACTCGTTATTTTTGTCTTCTGTTCCATTACAAATATCAAAACATTCTTAAATCAAGATTAATTTATTTAATTTAAGTCTTGTTTTATGATAAATGTATTATAAATATGCTTGAAACAAGAAAAATACCTCTAAATGTGTTTTCATATTGTTTTCCTTTGAGGTAATTTTATTTTTCTGACCCCATTGGCAGATATTTATTTCTTGTTTTAAGCATAAGCTCATTTAATTTTAATACATTTTTCAGAAAATAAGACTTAAAGGGGTCATATGATGCGATTTCAATTTTTCCTTTCTCTTTGGTGTGTTACAAGCTCTTGGTGCATAAAGAAGATCTGTAAAGTTGCAAAGACTAAAGTCTCAAAACCAAAGAGATATTCTTTATAAAAGTTAAGAGTTAACCACGCCTACCTAAAACGGCTCGTTCTAACACGCCCCCACATACCTACGTCACGATCTGGGAAGGTTTGCATAACGCCGCCCAAATGTTTACGCAAATAAAGAAGGCGTAACTTTTAGTCTCGCTGTAATTTTGTTGACGCTGCAGCCATGTCCTGAAGACGCTGTGTGCTTCGTTGTGAAAGCGAAACTACTTTGTTTGGTCTTCCAAAAGAGGACGATATGATATCCACTTCGTCATGCCTGGAGCTGATCTGTGCTGGTCGCTGAGGGAATACATCAACTTTCACCGTGGACAAAGCGTCCAGCCCACCTCAGCTCACTCGATCCCGGCCTCAGCACATGCTAAGCCGGGGCTTCCCCTCACGGTAGGCCGCTGTGTTTTTTGTTGCCACTGATGATTCAAACGCGAGTTTTGGGCAGTAGAGTAGCACTTGTTTGTCATGTAGACAGTTTTATGTTTACGCGGCGCGATGCAACGCAATGCGTAAAAAGACAGTATAAGTCATTATAATCAGTAATTGTGTCCCCACTGGATGCAACAAATGCCTCGTTTGTAATGGGTTTTAATGTTTATGTCTCGTCGCTCCGGCCGGCCAGGGCATCAACAGTATGTGAGGGGTGTAACATTTCCGTCTCACACTTGAGGTATTCGGCCAATCACAACGCACTGGATAGCTGGCCAATCACAGCACACCTTGCTTTTTCAGGCCGATGAGCTTTGTAAAAATCGACACGTTTCAAAAAGGCGGGGCATAGAGGAGAAACAATAATGTACAGTATGTGGAAAATAATGTGTTTTTTGAACCGCATAAACACATTTCATTACACCAAATACACAAAATAATGTTCTTTTTAGCAGCATCATATGACCCCTTTAATATCTTAAGTAATTTAGCTGCGCATGTAAATGTCTTTAATCTTGATTAAAGAAAGATTCGATATTTGGAAAACAAGGCAAAAATACTGAGGAAGAAAAAAATGTTCCCTGTCGATACAGTGTCCTGTATCCCTGTCCCTGCAGTGAATAAAAAACGAACCAATGGCTCGGCAGCGGAGCTGCACAAGCCTATGGCGACAAAGCCCGCCAGAGCCCACCAGAATGGGCTGGGCCATCTGGCTATATAAGCGGACGTTCGCCACAGGATTCTCAGATTTCTTCTCTTTCAGCGAAGACTATGCTCTACGCTGATCTGAAGCCTGCTCGCCGTTGACACGCCTTCGCAGCTCAAATTGGGACCTCTCAGCTCGGCTGACCTGCTTCTCCAGCGCCTCAGCGGTCCAGGGGAAATGGGCAGTTCCGGTCCATTTCCCCTGCCGCCATCCGGTGATTCTAAAAGAGCTTGGCGTTGTTGCAAATGCTGCGCCGTTACTGTGGTTTGTGCGGGTCTCCCCTGCATGCCGATGACGGCCACATGGAGTGCGTTTCCTGCTTGGGGAAATCCCACGCGGAAGCTGCGCTCACGGGAACTGATTGTTCTCACCGCAAGAACTTCAGTCTCGCCTCTCTACGTTCGCGGATCACTTTCTTTTCAGAGAGCGATTCTGCCCCTCACGCCCTCCTGTTTTCTTCCTCCGAGGGACCTGTCAGGAAAAAACTGCGGGGCAGAGGACTCGAGGGTCCGGCTGCGAGCGAGCTCACGTCGGCCCAGTTCCTGCATGCCTCGCCCTCGCCCCAGAGAGAGTGTTCTCCCGTACTCTTCTCCCAGTCTGACCAGCGTCCCTCTGCATGCGCGAGCGATCTGGTCTTGTTTGGGGGAAGTGAGGACGAGCTGCCTAATGACAGCATCTCATTGACAGCCTTGGACGCAGAGGAGCTGTTGGGCTCGGTGACCGACCCCACCCCCTTGCCGTCGTCCACGCCCAGCGCCGCCAAAGACGGGATGGATGCCGAGCTTCTCCGTATCTTCTCGAAAACCCCTCGTCAGCATTCCTCTCCATTCTTCCTGGAAGTTCACGATGAGCTCACCAGATCATGGCAGGCGCCCTACTCCTCCCGCCTCCGTACTTCCGCTTCATCCGCCCTCACCTCTATCGACGGAGCTGAAGAGAAGGGGTACGATAAGCTGCCTCCCCTGGACGAGTCAGGAACTCAGGGAGCTGAGGAGTGCAACTGACCTGGCTCTGCGTGCCACCAAGACCACCGCTCAGGTGATCGGGAGGTCGATTGCCAGCCTTGTGGTGCTCGAGCGCCATTTATGGCTGACACTAATGGAAATCAAGGACATGGATAAGGTCCCCTTCCTCGATGCTCCGATCTCCCCCAAGGGCCTCTCCGGCGATCGAAGGATACACCGAGCGCTTCACGGAGGCACAAAAACCATCCCAAGCTATGCGACATTTCCTGCCAAAGCGCTCCAGCTCCGCTGCTACCTCTAGTCGCCCTAAGTCTATGCCGACTCAGCAGCCCGAGAAGCCAACACCTGCTGCCCCCATCATTCAGCCTGCTAAGGCTCAGCAGACGTGAGGACACTTCCGCTCAGCCAGACGCTACCCACTTCCAAAGCGCCAGGGACCCCGACCCAAGATAGCATTGGACCCGGCGCCTCAAGCGTCTTCCTGATCTGCGGGACAGGAATAGGATGGGGCCAAGTCTCGCTACGGCCGGACCGCCTCCCAAGCAACCTCTCTTAGAGGGGTTAGACCTCCTAGCACCCCATTCAACCCTGGGTACAGAGGGAAATGTGTTTGTTGCAAATAATGGGCCCATTCAAGCGCCCAAACAATCAGCCGCTGTTATAGCAGGAAAAATAAAACGCAAATATTTTCAAAAAGAGAGCAAATTTCCTCTTCCATTTCTCACGAGTATTCTGCCCCCGTGCGGCCAGTCACTCGAGTTAATCCAACCCCTCGCCACGCGGGCTGAGACCTGGCAGGCCATCCCCAGAGTGTCGAGATGGGTCATGGGGATAATAAAATGAGGATATTCACTCAAATTCACTCGAAGACCCCCGCGCTTCAGTGGTGGGGTCCCCACATTAGTGCAAAGCAAGGACGTTCACGTCCTGCGCTCATAGGTGAGGAATCTGCTGGCAAAAGGAGCTGTAGAAATGGTTCCTCCAGCTTAGAGCGAGTCGGGCTTCTACAGCCGTTACTTCCTCGTCCCCAAAAAGGATGGTGGCCTCTCGCTCATCCTCGATCTCAGACACCTGAATCATGCCCTCAAGAAAAAGGTCGTTCAGGATGACTATGCTGAAACAGATCCTTGCGCAAATTCGCTCCGGGGACTGGTTCTTTTCTCTGGACCTGAAGGATACATACTTGCACATCCAGATAGACTCCTGTCACAGGCGATTCTTGAGATTCGCCTTCGAGGGAGTGGCTTATCAATACACGGTCCTTCCCTTTGGGCTGTCTCTGGACCCCCACACCTTTACTCTCTGTCTAATGTCTGAGACAGATGGGAATCCACATTCTCAACTACCTCGACGACTGGCTCGTTCTGGCCCAGTCGGAGGCTGAATTAGTATCACACAAGACCCTCATCCTCAGCCACCTAGAGCGCCTGGGACTCGGGGTCAATTTCGCCAAGAGCATGTTGTTCCCCAGCCAGCGAATATCGTTCCTGGGAACAATTTTCGACAATTTCGAGATCGGTACCACTCACCCTCTCAAAACGTTTCAGAGGATGCTGGGCCTCATGGCCGCAGCAATGCTAGCGCTACAGCTGGGTCTGCTTCATATGCGTCCTTTTCAGCGCTGGCTGAAATCACGGGTTCCATCCCATGAGTGGCATCATGGACGCCTGCATATCAGGGTGAATCAGGCCTGTATAACAGCCCTGGCCCCCTGGAAGAACTCTCGCTGGATGTGCAGGCCGTGGCCATGGGAATGGTTTGCAGGAGAAAAGTTGTCACGACAGATGCCTCCAACGCAGGTGAGGGCATACCGACTTTCGGCCACTGGTCGAAGGCAGAGAAAGGTTTTCCACATCAACTGTCTGGAAATGCTAGCAGTGTGTCGGGCCTGTCAGTTCTTCCTGCCAGTCCTAAAGCGGCACCATGTGCTAATCCGATCAGACAACATGTCTGTGGTGTCCTACATAAATCGCCAAGGAGGCCTTTCCTCGAAGGCCTCTTCATTCTGGTGGAGCGCCTTCTGGAATGGCCTCAACTCAACCTGCGCTCACTGAGAGCGGTGCGTATACCGGGCAAATTAAATCAAGGAGCGGACATGTTATCAAGGAGCAATGCCCCCTCAGAGGAGTGGACGCTCCATCCGCAGACGGTTCAGAGAATCTGGGAGATCTTCTGCTAGGCCGAGGTAGACCTCTTAGCCTCAGAAGACAACTCTCACTGCCCAATTTATTATTCGAAGACCAGGGACACGTTGGCCCACGATTGGCCCAACCTCCTTCTTTTTGCATTTCCCCCGATCGCCCTGATCCCACAGGTAATCAGGCGAATCAGGGAACAAAAACACAAGGTTCTCCTGGTGGCCCCTCTCTGGAAGAACTGATGTGGCAATCAGAGCTGACCCCTTGACCCATTCTGTTGAGACGAGATCTCCTCTCTCAAGCGGACGGGACAATATGGCACCCTCGGCCCGATCTGTGGGCCCTACACCTCTGGCCGCTCGACGGGAGCCTTCAAGCCTCCCAGAGCGAGTTTTAAACACAATTTTGGAGGCTAGAGCTCCGTCTTCGAGACGCCTCTATGCCCTTAAGTGGTCTATTTTCTCCGCAGGGTGTCTAAACCAAAGACCCTTCTACTTCCGATCTGTCAGAGGTGTTGTCATTCCTGCAAGAGCTGCTGGATAAGGGACGCTCCATCCACTCTCAAGGTTTATGTAGCGGCTGTAGCGGCCTCTCATGCCCCTATTCGGTCACTGCATTTGGTCACTGTCGTTGAAGACTGCTCTGCTTCTGGCACTAGCATTGGTAAAGCGAATAGGGGACCTGCAGGCGCTTCCCATTAGCCCTACCTGCCTGGAATTTGGGCCTAACAACTCTACGGTCGTCCTGAAACCAAGGCATGGTTACGTACCCAAGGTGCTCTCCATTCAGAGCACAGGTCATTACGCTCTCTGCGCTTCCTCCCTCTGAAGAGGACAGAGATTTATCTCTGCTCTCCCCCGTCAGAGCTCCAAGAATTTACATTGAGCATTCCCCTTTTAGATGGTCAGAACAACTCTTTATTAGCTTCGGTAACCACACCAAAGGGCATCCGGTCACGAAGCAAAGACTCTCTAGATGGATAGTAGATGCTATCACACTAGCGTACTCTTCCTTGGGCCTTCAAGTATTGATCCATTCCACCAGAAGCATCTCCTCATCTTGGGCGTGTGTCCATTGTGGATATTTGTGAGGCGGCCGGCTGGGCCTCGCCGTCCACATTCGCTAGTTTTTATAACCTGGAAGTCCCGGCCTTGCAGGCCAGGGTCCTTTCCGCTGCACTGCGTTACGCAAGCAAGTCTGACAGAGAGCCCTTGACCGTATCACGCTCAAGCTCTCTGGTATTAGTTTACTTGTCAGCTCTCGAGCCCTGGGGTGCCAAAGTTGCATGAGTACTCTGGAACGATTAACCAGGCCAGGTGTGACCTCAGGGAGTTCAGCCCGTCTTAGTCTTGGGTTATTGTTAACTTCTCTATGGGCATTGCTTGCTTATGGAAGTTATAATACTTTTATAGTTGTTCCTCTACCTTAGCACGGCGTGATTGTACTGTGTTCCCATAGCGTCTTTAGCAGACGCAGTACGAGTGTAGTATCAACAGGGAACGTACTCGGTTACTAACGTAACCTCGGTTCCCTGAGATATGGGAATGAGTACTGCGTTGCTAGCCGTGCTGTGTTCAGTCGAAGTAACCTGAGAATCATGTGGCGAACGCCCACTTATATAGCAAGATGGCTTTGTCACCATAGGCTCGTGCAGCTCCACCGCTGAGCCATCGGTTCGTTTTTTATACACTGCACGAACCAATGGCCATGCAGTTTCACTGCGTGATTGAAAAAAAGGCTTCAGTTCAGGAGAAATAAGGCTTTTTCCCATAGCGTCTTTAGCAGACGCAGTACTCGTTCCCGTATCTCAGGGAACCGAGGTGACGTTAGTAACCATGTACGTTTTTTGCAGTGTATAAAATTTATCTGCAGTAGATGAAAAAAAGAAGTTCATATTGAGATCTCTAACTTTTCATTGGAGACTTTTGGCAAATCTGAGCATAGTTTGAGAAATTATTGAAATCTCCTCTGAAACTCTACAGGAGACGCATGTGAGATTACTGGGCTCTTTTTCTTTGGAGTAACATCTGAGAAGCAGGACATTTCTCCATTTAAACTCATTGCTGTTTAGAAGCGACTATTAAGGTATTAAAGAGAACTAATTTGTGATTGAATGCATGCTGCAGATATGTGTGTGTGTGTTGTCAGATGGTTTAGCACTTTAACAGTCTTCATCTCAACACATGTCAGTTATCAAAGCTGTATGTTGTTTATGACCAAAATTTTCCTGCTTGGTTGACCAAAAAAGTGGGAAAAATCTATTCACACCCAACACACACACACACACGCACACAGAGTTGGTTTTGAGAGGACTCCATGCTGCTGGTTTGGCTGTTCTGTGCTGTGAGAGCAGATGATACTGTTTATTAGAATAACTAATGTCTGATGAAAACTGTGCTGTTTTTTTGTTTGTCAGTGCTAGTATAGTCACAGTAAGTTTAGCTCTACATTGGAGAAAATGCTGATTTTTGTGACTGCGCTGATGTTTTGCTGCATATAAATGCTCTTTAAGTCAACATGACATAAAAATCGACTCTGTTTGCTTTCTTAAAGGAATAGTTCACCCAAAAATTTAAATTTGCTGAAATTGTACTCACCCTCAGGCCATCCAAGATGACATCCAAGATGTCAAAAAAGACTTTGTTTCTTCATGGGAACAGATTTGGAGAAATGTGGCATTGCATCACTTGCTCACAAATGGATCCTCTGCAGTGAATGGGTGCTGTCAGAATGAGAGTCCAAACAGCTGATAAAAACATCACAATAATCCACAAGTAATCCACACCACTCCAGTCCATCAGTTACTGTCTTATGAAGCGGAAAGCTGATTTTGTAAGAAACAAATCATTAAAACGTTTTTAACTTCAAAAATTATAAGTCCATACAGTCTGGTCTCATTGTTTATACGTAGGCATTAGTACATAACGTTTACACAAAACATACATTTCCCTTTCGAGGAAACTTCGAACAGTGTCCTCTAGGGGTCGCTATGGGGAATGCCTTCAATGTGACCAGTGTCTGAAACTTACATCTAAAAACGACAATAACATTGGCCGGTGACAGCCTATGATGTCATTACCCTGCGCGATCAAAGTATAAAAGGTCATCCTCTTCTTCATCTTCACTGACCGTTTGTTTATGTTAGCGTTAAGCTAAACACGACTAGGAGTGCATGTTCTCTCGCCAGAGGCTTTGCTCTGATACCTGCAGCTTCACATGGCTGGCGTGCTGTGTGTGTGTGTGGTGAAGAGCAAGCATGTTCAGCTCTCGAGGGAGTTGGATGCACTCTGCATTCATTGCTTATTTCTTGTGAGGGATAAGCATGAATTGAACACGCTTGTTTCACGAGGAGACGGCTTGTGCTCATCGTGATGCATTTGTGGGACTACTGAGGGGGATCTGAGTACTTCACCATTTACCCGAGTTTGTAGAAAGCGTTTGCATGAGTGCGTTCGTCTCTCGCGGGAATAGCGACGCATTCGTTGTAGCGGTTTTCATTCTTGCTTGATTTCCGAGGTAATCTAGCGGAGCGTGTTTTGCTCCCGCGGGAGCTGAATGCATGCTGCACGTTGCGGTCGCGGTGAGAACATAAAAAGGACCTGATGGGAAATTTCTCCCTATCAGTAATTTAATTTCCTTTTGTTTATATAGGAAGTGTATAGTGCGGATCTGTCTGCAGTTGTTGGACAGATGATTTATATCATGTCCTTCTCAGATAACCACATTATACTGCACTCCGACTTGAAGTAAAACAAAAAAAAGAGCCTTCCATTCCTTTCCGATCTTCATGTGGAGATCGAGAAGGTTTGGAAAAATCCATTCTCGTCCTGCATCCACAGATTCCAGCATACTAGTTATGCCAACATCGAGGGGATGCGTGAAAATGGTTATGAAAAGATGCCCCCTGTTGAAGAGACGCTGGCCTGCTATCTCTCTATGGGGGAGACATCTTCTCTTAAGGCTCCCTCCCTGTCATCCAAACGCCTTCAAGATAAATCTTGTTTGAATGGCAGGGCATACGCGGCAGCAGGTCAGGCTGCAGTCTCATTGCACACCATGGCAGTGCTTCAGGCTTTTCAGGCTGATCTGCTGAAAGACCTGGATAAAGGCAGGGTCTGTCCCCTGATGAGGTGGCTGAGTTGCGTCGCACCACGGATTTTGCTCTCCGTGCCACTAAGCAGGCCACCACTGGCATTGGCAGATCCATTGCAGCCATGGTGGTTACGGAGAGACATCTGTGGGTGAGTCTCGTGGATATCGGGTCGAAAAGGAAGAGCTTTCTTCTTGATGCGCCGGTTTCTCCTTCTGAGCTTTTCGACACTTCTGTCGAGACGGTGGTTGTGAAGTTTAAGGAGGCCAAGATGCGCTCGGCTGCCTTTAAATCCTTCATTCCACGAAGGTCCACTTCGGACTTCACCTCCAGCCTATATCCATGAGTGTGAGTCATGTGCGGGAGCCATGGTTGGTGAGTACGATTCATTTTTATATACTCTACTGCTAGTTCTTGTGTATTCGATGCTAGCCTTTCTCTGCAGCGCTACTCGGACCTGTTCTGTTTTTCTGACTTTTAGGTTTGACCCACCTTGCTAAGTCAGGACCTCCTGCTGTTGACCGATTACAGTGATGGTTTCACTCATCGGTTCTGGTTCCAGGCTGGTGATAGCCCTGATCTTCGGCTTGGACATGCAGCCTGGGCTTCTGAGGAAGCCTCACCGCATCAGGTTCCCAGTATAACACTGCAACCTCAGGACCTGCGGGTCCTTCTCGTGGGCTAGTACTCTTCTGAGTACATGCTTCGCGACATGCTCCCTATCCTCTGGCCAGGTGCAAACTACTCATTTCTCACCCTGAGGGGTCTCCCGAGATTTGAATAGTTCCTTAACCTTCATGCACGTTCTCTGAGCTAGAGCTCCTCTCGCTGAGGCGTTGAGGAGCTCAATGCTCCATAGACGGTCGGGCCCGTGGGTCCTCACTGTCACACTGCCCTTATGGTTGAACCAGCAATCACCCCCCTGTGGAAACCCCTCTTTTGTGCTTCTGCTCTTAGGAGCAGTAAGCTCTATACGCATGAATGGTTATTGGGTCCCGCTATTTCTTCAGATTCTATTGGGTCTGGTTGTACGGGACCCAATCTCTCTATCGATGTAGAGAGCATGAGACCAGCTGCTATATCTGTTGATACATTTCTGAGCAGGGTGAGCTCCCCTCACCTCCGAGGGTTGTCTTTGAGCCTGCCGCTCCCAATTGAGTGCCTGAGGACTTCTTGGCATCTGTGAGCAGATGCTTCGGAATCTGTTCTGTGAGCGTGCCACAGTCACTAAGGGTCCCTAGGCTTGCTTAATACAGCCTTAGTTACCCCTTAAGCAATGGTGTTTCTAAATCCATGCTATGGTAAGTGCACACGCTAAGCTCTTTGCACTTTCTAAAATCCACATTGTGGTAAGTGTGCACGCTAAGCATTCTGCTCACTTTCTAAAATCTTGTATGGTAAGGGTTATGCACTGTCAGCCTCGTTCCCTTTCTCTGAGTTGGCTTAGACCCCAGTTCTCGCCTTGGCCTCCACTCAACTAATGTATCTCTGTTGATACATTTCTGAGCAGGGTGTTGCTACCTAAGATCTGTCGAGTCAGTTCTTTGAGCAGGTTTATTCAGAACCGGTGGTAGCCCCCCTGGGTGACAGGCCAGGGTCCGGTGTGGTTTTTTTAGACACCTGGCCATATCCCCTTAAAGGAATCTCTTTCTTCTTCTTTCTTCTGACCTCCTAGTCCAGCCCTTAACAGGTAAGTTATTTTAGGGTATGCAGCTCAGGCCCTTGGCCAAAGGGGATAATGTCACTGACAGCCGTCAAGACGTCCTTTGGGGCAACTCCCATGGCTATGGTAGAGTTGGAACTTAGTGCTCGCCGTGGTTTTCTGGCATGCACTCCCTTCAGCATGGTGCCATGGGTATACCATTCCACATAGCGACCCCTAGAGGATGCAGTTCAAAGTTCCCTCGAAAGAGAACGTCTCAGGTTACGCATGTAACCATGGTTCCCTGAGAAGGGAACGGGGCACTGTGTCCTCTAGTTTTCCTGCCATGCTGCGGACGCAAGCTTCAGACGAAGAAGCGGATGACGTGTTGTCCCGGCGCCCCTTTATTCTGTGATCGCGCAGGGTAATGACATCATAGGCTGTCGCCGGCCAATGTTATTGTCGTTTTTAGATGTATGCTTCAGACACCGGTCACGCTGAAGTTGTACCCCATAGCAACCCCCAAAGAACGCAGTGTCTCATTCCCTTCTAAGGGAACCATGGTTACATACGTAACCTGAGATGTTTTGCATGTTTTAGTTGATGCTGTAACATACAATTTGGAAGTATTACAACATTTAAAACATAAAATTGCTACGTATTTACTGCTAAAAAGCTTTAAATATTTGCAAAGCTTTTATATCATTAATATATTTGTATCAATGCATTTTTATCATTATCAATAAGCAAATTAGAAATTAAAAATTATTTTTAGACACCTTAACCAACCCCCAAACCTAATATTTAAAAATATAAAAAGATATGAAATGTAATTGACCGAAATATGGAGGGAAATAACCATTTTAGTAACAATATAGCATTAAAAAGATAATTCTTATAGATGCTAATTCCACTCCTTCCTCTAAACCTAACTATAACTATTTCTTAAAAATATTTACAGTATAAAGAAAAACATGACAGACAGATAAGTGTAATCACAACAATTTATTTACTGCAAAAATATTTAAAAAGCAGTATCAAAAGTAATCCAAATGAAGATGTGTTGCAGCTGCAGTCCTCTCTGGCGGAATACAATTGTTTTGTGTCTGGTACAGAGTAGAATTTAAGTTGTTAATTGCTGAAAATATTATCCAGATTATTCTCCCGATCCTCTCCATTAAAGCGTGCATTTCTCATTTAAACGCACCTCACCAGAAGCACAATCTGTGACGAAGCAGGCGAGAGCCAATGAGCGTTCGAGTTTTCTGCCGTAAAACCTGTCATAAAGTTTCTTGAAGAGGCAACTTTTGAATTTGTAGCCAGCGCATCAGCACAGGTATTGCTGCTTACAGTTGCTGCTCAGGATGGAGATGTAGATCACTGAATAAAGGCTTGAGTTTGGGACTGTTCTTCGCAGGCGTATGGATTCTGAATATTTGGATTACAGCGCACAAAAAAATTGATTCCTTTTGTAGTTATGTTGCCTTTTTTGTGTATGTTATGGTTCTATTGTCAGTCACAGCATGTCGGAGAAATTGCTCCATTTACTGTCATAACCTCGGTTCCCCTTCTCCAATTTCCTGAAACCTTATAGGATAATGCCAGTTCAATAAACTGGCCAATTGTCGCTACTTATGCAAATCGCATGAAAATACTGACAAGCTCGCAGGCAGTATAAATGTGGCGAGAGCCTCAGACTCTAAGACCGAACACTGCATTACTGATCGAGCAGCTAACACGGCAATCTTTGCTATGTTTCGTTCCCGCTCTCAGGGAACCGAGGTTACAACAGTAACCAGAGAGGTTCCCTATCTAGCGTTCACTCTAGGGAATGATATACAGTCCCACCATGGAAGCGGTGAAGATCAGGCCAAACACAGGCTAAGACTACACCAAGCATGGGGTAGAGCAACACACAATTTCCAACCAATATTGATGCCGCTAAGGAAGCTCATAGCTGATAGGCGGAGCTAGACCAAAGAGCATCTTTTGCTCCGGTATACTGAATTTGTAAATCTAGCTAAAATAAACGAAGCGACTGCACAGGGGAGAACACAGGGCAGAACAGCAACGTAATAAGCACATGAAATGCACATAGACCTATACATCGTCAACAGCTATATGCGGTAATAGGGTGACCATATTTCAGTTTTCCAAAAAGAGGACAGTGGGTGTGGGCGGGGTTGGGGGCTGGGGTGTTGTTGGTTGGTGGTTAAAGTAGTGCCCAAAGTAGCGCAATGACCATATCTCAAATATCAAAACTCAAAATGTAATTTCCATACCTAAAATACATATTTTACAGTAACTGTTATGCATATTGATTCATAAGCACAGCTAAAAAGCTTCCTACCAGAGGTCCTCCTTCACAAAATGTAACATCTAGCACAGTTCTATCATAGGTAGAATGCAAAGTGTTTCAATACAAGCATTTCAGTCAAATGTAATTAATGCAACATTTCAAACCTTTAACCCAAAAGGTTAAAGGGGGAAAATCAATCCATGGCAAGAGTTTAAAAGTAGCCCAATTCCATGGAACAAAAAATGCGGACTTGACAACCCTGCATCTAACACGAGCTGCAGGAGTCAGATTTCACTGATCACGGTTTGAAAGGAGAGATGGCTGACAGACCATGCTGGAGGATTTGCTGCTCAACAGATCCTGAGATTGACTAATATCTGATCTTCCTTTACACAGAGTGAGCGTGGTCGTGAAATCGAAAGTGAATGTGAACAGCGAGCGCTCATTCAAAAGAGATTTAAATACTCCGCATATTGATAGCGGCTCCCTGATGCATGAAAATTATATGCAATATTAGATTGTTTGCGGGAGCACTTCTCTTCTTCTTGGGTCCGTTGCTCCTTCCTGGAACATAGGCCATCGACGACTGCCCTCCAGCATTGTCTGTTCTGTGCTACCATCACCAGCTGGCTCCATCCCATTCCTGTCAGCTTGACTTCTGCATCCAGGTCTTGGCTCCAGGTGTTCCGTGGTCGTCTCCTTTTTCTTTTCCCTTGCGGGATCCATGTCAGAGTTAGCGGGAGCACTGGACACAAAAATTGCAGGAGCGGGCGATAATGGAACAGAAATTCAGCGGAATCGAGATTAAGAAAACCGTTCCTTGCAGGGCTCTAATACAAAAACACACACAATGAATGTCATCTGTACAAAGCAAAAGCAGAATCCCGGACATTTTGGGCAATTTAGAAAGAGGATGTATGGTCACCCTATGCAGTAGCAAATAGTACAAAGCACATATATAAAAATGTACATAGTCCTGCACAGTGTCAACAACAAATGCGGTAACAAACTGTGATCAATGCAAGTATAGCAATATTGCAAAGCACATAATACAAATTTACATAGTCCTGCACAGTGTCAACAGCACATGCGGTAACAACTGTGCTCAATGCAAGTAACCAATAAGTACGAAGCACATACATAAAAATATACATAGTCTTCCACAGTGTCAACAACACACGCGGTAACAACCTGTGATCAATGCAAGTATAGAAATAGTACAAAGCACATAATACAAATGTACATAGTCCTGCACAGTGTCAACAGCACATGCGGTAACAACTGTGCTCAATGAAAGTAAGCAGTAAGTACAAAGCTTAACATAAAAATAAATATAGTCTTACACAGTGTCAACAGCACATGCAGTAACAAACTCTGCCCAATGCAAGTATAGCAATAACTAGAAAGACAAGTGAGGCTATTGACTCACCAGGAGTGCTTGAGATGCCAAGGATGGCACGTCCAAACTTGTAAAACCTGGCAAAAGTATTATCTTAAGACCAGCCAGCTGCAAAGCATATATCCTGAAGAGATGTGCCTTTAGACCAGGCCCATAAAGGTGCAATAACTCGCATTGTATGGGTTCTGATGTTGAGAGGGCATTCCTGTCCCTGGCTCGCATAAGGCAACACAATAGCATCCACTATCCAGTGAGAAAGCCTTTGCTTAGATACTGTTCATCCCTTAGCACAGCCACTGTAGCACACAAAAAGCTGGTTAGACTGTCAAAAGATGAGCGGTCGATATAAATCCTCAAAGCCCCAACAGGGCAAATGGCGCTCTGAGCCTCTGTGTCATGCAAGGTCGATGGCTCAGCAGACAAAGAGGAAAAATAAACTACCTGCGCCTTAAAGGGGAAAGAAAGAGATTTAGGCACGTAGCCCAGTCTGGGCGGGAGAGTAACACTGCAGTCCCCTGGCCCAAAGCAAATACAATTTTGCTTTTGGTGCCCTTTATCACAGCACCATTACCTGAACACTCCCCATTTATGAGCGTACAGACGTAACAGTGTCTCCCATCAGTGGGGAGACAGAAAGCAAAAAGAACAGCAGGCAATGTGTGTTCTCGCTCGTCAAAAATAGATCCACCTCCACCTTCCCAAAGCGGTCCCAAATCATTTGAACTGAACTGGGATGCAGCCTCCTCTCTCTGTGAGGGATTCTGTTCCTCGAGAGCATGTCTGCTCCGCAGTTTAGGAAACCGAGGATATGCGCCGCTCTGATGGAGAGTAGATGACAATCTGCCCAAAACAGGAGACTTGCAGCCTGGTTGAAAAGGGCTCTGGAGCACATGCCACCATGGCGATTTGTGTACAAAACCACAGACATGTTGTTGGAGCGAATCAGCACGTCAAGCCCATAGGGCTAAGGAAACTGCCTTCAGTTGCCAGCGGTTTTTGTGCCACCTGCTCTGAGACTCTCACCACAGGTGTGAAGTTGGCACGCCCTCGCACACTGATCCACAGCCTGAAGTTGACGCATCTGTCATGACCACAGTGCGTGCTGTCATTAGTCCAATGGGAACCTCACTGCTGAACATTTCTGGGTCGTGTCACAGTCTCAGAGCGTTGATGCAGCTGTGTGTGACCTAGATGTGCATATGTCCCGCAGTCCATGCTCTCCACAGAACTCAAGCTTTCAGCCACAACAGCAGCATGTGCAGAAGACGCAGGTGGCAAACTGATGACGCCAACACCATAAGTCCTAGGAGCCTCTGGAATTCCTTCAAGGGAACAGACCGGACCGGTCTGAAGGGGCATAGAGCTGAAGAGATGGTCTCTACGTGCTCACGCGTGGAGATGTAAGCTCAGAGGGGAGCTTACATCTCCACTGAGTCGAAACGCATGACCAGATATGTTATAGACTGACTCGCGGTGAACATGATCTTTTGCATATTCACACGCAGCCCTAGAGACTCTAGATGGCGAAGCAGCATGTCCGCATGACTGATAAGCACATCTTATCATCTTATGGCATACCGCTCGCTCTGAGAGGGAAAAGCGCTGCATCCATGCACTTCGAAAATGTGCGAGGGGCTAAAGCCAGCCCGAATGGGAGAACTGAATACTGGTACACTGTGCCCTCAAACGCGAATCTCGGGAAGTGCCTGTGGCGCAACACAATCTGAATATGGAAATATGCATCCTTCAGATCTAAGGATGCAAACCAGTCCCTGGGATGGATTTGTGCCATGATCTGCTTCAGAGTCGTCATCCTGAACGCGTGCTTGTATAGTGCTGTGTTGATGGGTCTCGGGTCCAGGATCGGACAGAATCCCCTATGTCCCTTGGCACCACAAAGTAGCAGCTGTAAATCCCCCTCTTCAGTTCACTTGGAGGGACTCACTTCATTGCTCCTTTCACAAGCAGGCTGTGAACCTCTTGTCTCAAAACAGGGGCATTTTAAGGCAATGTCAGTGATGGGGTCACGCCATTAAAATGGGTTCGTCTGTATCTGTACTGGAGAGAATACCCATGTTCTGTTATGCCCAGCAGCCAGCATGAAATGCCTGGAATAGTTATTTGTGAAATCTAGCTAACAAAATATATATTGTGTGTTGGAGTGGTCCAGACGCTACACCACGCATCTAAGAACTAACATAATGGCCACGTCTCTCCGGTCGCTATTGCTGGCAGCAATGTTTGTATACTGGTGCTTCGCCCCTGCGAGGCTAAGCGCGCTGGCAGGGAAACGGCTCATAGAGGATGACAACAGGAGGCCATAACAGGCACAGACAGCGGCCCTGCACTGCTTTGAGGCAGGACGATTAATGCCATATCAATAGGATAAGGAGGAAAAAAGCTCTTTTTGAGGAAGCACTTGTGTTTTTATTGAGCAAACAGAAACATGAACCTTGCATTTGTTTGCCTGCAGGAGCAATGGTAACATAATGCAGGAACCGGCACTTGGGGGCTGGGCCTCCAGTGAGCTTTCTCCTCTTATTGGCAGGTCTGTCAAGACGAAGGCTCGGCAGCCGAGGGCTGCTCAGATGTTCCCTGAGCAAAGCAGGGTTCAGAAGAGGAGCATGATCTCGATGGTGGATGGAATGTGCGCAGGGACTCCATGGCATCACCGAGGAGGCCGGAGGGAGTGATTGCCGCATTAAGGAGTGCCTTACTGTAAGTCTACAAGGCTTAGGAGGCAGGCTGAGGACCGTGCCAAGCGTGGCCAAAGAAGGGCACAGATGTGTAGACGATCTCCTTGACTGGGGGCCTACACACGTAACCATGGGCCTACGCCCTGTCCACGTGGGAAAACATGACCTGAATTTTGAACACCTGCGGCTCGGCCTTCTAATTAGTTGAGATAGTGAATTGGTGGGTTTTTGTTAAATGTGAGCCAAAATCATTACAATTAAAAGAACCAAAGACTTAAACTACTTCAGTCTGTGTGCACTGAATTTATTTAATACACGAGTTTCACAATTTGAGTCGAATTACTGAAATAAATGAACTTTTTCACGACATTCTAATTTATTGAGATGCACCTGTATATGAATTGCATATGGCAAATTTAGCCCGAATGAAAACATTTTAAGTAAGATCTGGGGGTTCGACCATTCCAACACGCAAAGTGAATCCCACATGTGATTGGACAGAAAGTGAGGCTTTCGTTTGTCATTGGTCACGTGATTTCTATGTTACCAACACAAGCCTCTAATCGAGGCTTCATCTGACATGCCCATTTATTCTCGACACAAGCTCGGTTCGAATGTCACATCACTAGAAAACACATAATGCCATTTTTATGACAACTAAATACAATATAATAAAATGTCAATGCCGCGACTTCAATATTCATAAGGATTCATTTGCAAGTCTGTAAAGCTGTTCATATGTAAATAAGTTACGTCTTGTGTCATCAATACATCAGTATTGTACGTTTAGATGCTGTAAATATGTCAGTATGGTACGTGCAGTGTCTGTGCAAACGTAAGTAAATGTACATTTTGTAAAATCACATACGAATTCTCATGAGATCATGTTGCATAATAAAGCTTCCTCCAGTGAAAAAGTCCATCCCTTGTTGTCCTCTCACATCAAAAGCCACCCACATATTTGTTTAGAGCTGTTTTGGACATTTTTGGCTTGTAAACAGTGGTTTGGTCTGTGCACATTTCTCTCCTAATTCGGACGGGATGACTTTTTCACTGAAGGAAGCAATATTATGGACTATGGACTTGTATTTTAGTTGGAAGAAACTTCTTGATGGATTTGTCTCTTACAGACACACAGCTTTTGACTTCATAAGACCTTAGTTGATGGACTGGAGTGGTGAGGATTATTTGTGGATTATTGTTTTGTTTTTATCAGCTGTTTGGAGTCTCATTCTGACGGGACCCATTCACAGAGGATCCATTGGTGAGCAAGTGATGTAATGCTACATTTCTCCAAATCTATTCACATGAAGAAACAAACTCATCTACATCTCGGATGGCTTGAGAGTGAGGACATGTACATTTTTGGGTGAACTATTTATTTAATACACATTCCTGGTAAAATAGTGAACAATTCATGCATGTTATTTGAAAGCAAAAAAAAATTGTCTCAGTAATTTTTTCTTTTCAGCTGATGTCACTAAAGCCTCCTTAAAAGTGTGCCGGTGTGTTTTTAGAAGGAAGGTAGTGCTTCGCAATCTGCTGCAGACCTGCATTCAGCTCTGACTTCATGTTGGTATGAAACACACTTTACACAATACAAATAATTCCTGATGGATAAAATCAAGTCCTATCCTAAATTTCTTCTGGTTGAAAATTCTGTTTACCTCAGAAATATGTCACATTACAGAAGCAAAATGGATTATGAACAGAGTTTAAAGTTGACTAGAGCTCCAATTGCATATAGAACATGTTCTGGTTTATTCTTTGCCTTTTATTTTTAGTCTTGCACACACACACACACACACACACACACACACACTGTTTTTTGGGGTACAGCTGTGATGGTGATGTCATTCCTTACTGCCACTTTGCTGATTGGTTGTCTTTATTGGAAGCAGGATGCTTTGATTTGCACATATTATACTGACACTTGATGTTATGATTGGGCTAGTTAAGGTTTCTTTCTTTCTTTCTTTCTTTCTTTCTTTCTTTCTTTCTTTCTTTCTTTCTTTCTTTCTTTCTTTCTTTCTTTCTTTCTTTCTTTCTTTCTTTCTTTCTATCTTTCTTTCTTTTTCTTTTCAGTCCAAAAACCACCTGCTGCTTTCTCTGTCCCTGCTGACCAGTTTGAAGCGTGTTCCCTAGTTAAATGCCAGCACATATGACTAGTACTCCATTCCATAACTTCTGCTTGTGTATTCCTTCACTCTTGGCTTGTCATTTGTCTTTCCAGTCTTTGAAGACAGCACAGGCTGCTAATAAAAGACAGGTCTCCACCACAACAAAGGGCTCTGTGCCCAGACTGAATAAACTATTTACCCCTCCTTCTCTTTCTCTATTTTTTCTCCCCTTCTTTTTCTTTCTCCTCCCCCATTTTTGTTCTCTCTCTCTCTCGGCCTCAGAAGAAATATGTGCACTTGCTATGTTTTTTCCATGTGATCACAGAATGCTCTGGAATAGATTAGTGGAGGAGAAGAAGGGAGGGAGTGAGAGGAGAAATGAGAGAGAGAGAGTAATGAGGGAGCAGGTAACCGAGGTAACGTCTGTCTCCGGGGGATCAGGTGATGTAGGAGGCGGAGTTATGCACACAAACAAACATAAACTACATGTAAGCATGTTAATGGTGATGACTGAGCAAGTTCATAACCAGCTCAGTGTTGAGCTCAGCTAAAACTAAAACTATTAAAAACTGTTTTTGGTAACTGAAATCAAATCAAAAACTGAAACCTAATAAAATATACATTTTAGATGAAAAATTTTAAACGTAAAAGACTTAAACGAAAACAGGTATATACTTAAACCGGTATACAAAAAAATGACAAAACCTTTATCTAAAATTAAAATGAAAGCCAGTTCAAAATATTAATAATTATTATAATAGTAAATAAATATTACTAAAATAACACTAAACCAGCTTGCTAAAAAAAGTGACGTGACATGTGGCCAAGTATGGTGACCCATACTCGGAATTAGTGCTCTGCATTTATCCCATCCAAAGTACACACACACAGCAGTGAACACACACACACCGTGAACACACACCCAGAGCAGTGGGCAGCCATTTATGCTGCGGCGCCGGGGGAGCAGTTGGGGGTTCGGTGCCTTGCTTAAGGGCACCTCAGTCGTGGTATTGAACGTGGGAGAGAGAGTGCTGTACATTCACTCCCCCCACCTACAATCCCTGCCAGTATGAGACTCGAACCCACAACCTTTGGGTTACGAGTTTGGGTTACGAGGTTAAAGGTTTCATGTTGTATTTAAAAAAAAAAAAAAAAAACATTTAACATTTTTTTTCATGATGTTTGTCAAGTGCTTTTGAGGCAAAAAAAAAAAAAGTTCACCCTCTATCTGACTGTTAGAGTAAAAAAAGAGAAACGTATTTGTTACTTGACATACAATAAATTGTTACTTAACTAGAACTAGAACAAATTAAATAAATATTAATAAAAATATAGATATATTAAAAAAACTAACACTATTATAAACTACAAAAACACAACAAAATTACTAAAACTTTAACTTCAATTAAAATTAAAACAGAAAATAAAATCTTATTCAAAATATGAATAAAAAACTTTAGTATTTCAATGATACTAAAATAAAACTGCTTAGAGTAAAACAGGCTGTTTTCTTGACCACTTATAATTAATTTTCAGTGAGAGCTGGTGATGATACGTCTGGATATTGCAACAGAATATGAGCACCTATTAGTGAACAACAGCACAGCCACTCTGTGACCTCCAACGATTTCATCTATAAGGTTTTGGATGATCTGCCAATAAAGGGACATTTCTCATCATATGAGTTCTGTAACAATCAAGTCTCCAAAATGAACTCAGATGAAAGATCAACAACAACATAACAAATCATCTTAAGACGAATTAGGCAAACCTGTTTGCTCCTCTGTGCCTCTCTCTCGCTCTCTCTCTCTCTCTCTTTCTCTCTCGCTGGCAGGGTTGAGACCACAGACATGCAGCTAAAAGTAAATAAATGGCTGTTTTTTGGGTTCTTTTTCCTGGAGAAGAATAACAGAGAGAAGTGTGTGTGTGTAAACCACAGTCTTATTGAAGCTGTTAGGCTGCTTAGGAGTGGAGCAAAACCAATGCACATATAAACGCACATTTTTTCCCCTTCTAATTCCCTCTTTTCTGTGGTGGTGTGTGTCATGGGGACAGGTGTTCCTGTCTGCAGCTTTTTTCGCGACCAATCTGTCCATCTCACCTGCAGACGTCTCTGATCTTCCAAATACAGAAGGAGAGCGAATGCGGTTTGGCTGTACCAGGTGCACAGATTCAGTTGCAAATACAAACAAGTGCGATGAAGTCCAGTTGAACCTCTTTCAAAGGGATAGATCACCCAAAAATGAAAACAAGAAAGTGAGAAATGTTAGAGACGCAAAAGGAATCAGCTAGCAGAATGTTCATGCTGCTCTTTTCCACATACTGAAATTAGATGTTGACTAAGGCTGTCAAGCTTCAAAATAAACCTGTAAAGAACCATAATGAAAATATTAAAACTAGTTAATCAGACTAGTGCAGATTTTTCCAAGTGTTCTGAGGTCATATGATAGCTTTGTTTAACAAAAAGTCCCATCTTTTTTAGTTTATTTCATTAATTGTTATTTAATTGAAGTTAATTGTTTTGATATAAATTAATTGTTTAAAATTATTTTATTATTATTATTATGTTAAATTAGCTTTTATTTTTATATTTTCAGTTTATTTAAATGTAAATTTAATTTGTTTGTAATTTTTATTATGTTTTAAGTTTTTTAAATATTTCTAAATATTTTTAATTTATTCTTATTCCAGTTTTATTTTATTTTATTTTATGAGTTTTTTTATTATGTCTATATAGGTTTTTTATTAAGTTTTACTTTTATTTATTTTGAGTTACTTCAATACTTCAACATACAAAATGGAAATGAAATAATATATATATATATATTTAATGTATTTATATATATGTATATGTATATGTGGCTGTACAGACACATATGTAGTTGTTTTTTGGTGTTTGGCTTAGTGTTATGTTAGAATCATTATTATACTCATAACTTTTTGTTCTTTTAATATTTTTGAAATGTTTTTAGCTTTTTTATTTTTTATTTTTTTATTATTTATTTATTAATTATTTTTTTTTTTCATTTAAATGTTTTAGTTTTGAAATGTTGTTGTATGCATTTGTCATTTTTATTTAATTTATTTCATTTTCTTAAATGTGTGTATATATAGTATTTATAGAGTTTTAGCTTTTAGTTTTAATTACTTTTTCTTATGTGTAAGTCGCTTTGGATAAAAGCGTCTGCTAAATGACTAAAAGTAAAGTAAAAGTAAAGTTTTAGTTTAATTTATGAGTAAAGTTTCTAAAAAAAAATTAGTTTCAGTTTTTCTAAAATTTAGTTGAATCTTTTCCATGTACTGCTTATTTATTTATTAATTTGTTTGTTTGTTTAAATTAACAAAAGTGTACTAGTTTAATTTTATATTTTAGTTAACGATAACAACACTGAATGGGAAAAGAGCAGCCTGAACATTCTGTTCACTCCTTTTTTGTTGTATATAAGCTACACAAGGGTAAGAAGATGATTGCAAAATTAAATCTGTAGTCTTTTAAGTTAAAGTATAAAGTGTAAGTTGTGTAGTGATTAGTAGTGATTAAAGCTAACATTTTACATTTTTTTTGTAGATGAAATATCGATAAGAATGATACTTAAAGCGTTAAACGCTGTGGCGATGTTCTGTGCTGATGTGGATGTGGTCTGACAGTGCTGTGTTTTTGGTGTTTCAGTAAAGCAAGCAGTTAATGGCGATATTGGCCACCACAGCAAAGCATCACAGCACACACACACTTACCCAGGAAATGCTTCGGTCGGCCACAGAGTAATTTTGACTGTCCTGGCCAATTTCTGCCAAACAGGAGGCAGACACACACCACAGAGCTGCACTTGTCTCTCTCTGGCTGATGGTTTGAGAGAGAGAGAAATCTAGCAGCCTGAAGTGATTCTTAATGCCATAACTGCTCAAAATTGTAACAGTAAAACTTAAAAGCATCAATGCAATTTTCTGCCTTCAGCTGAGGCTTATGGAAAAGAAGAAACTACAAGCTTTGTGAGTTTGGGAGAAGTCTAGATTTGTCTTTTTCCCTGCACACCTGCTCTTTTCTTCTGCCGTCGTGTCTGGTGTTATTTTGGAATTTGAGACATGCTTAAAGCGGAAAATTATACATACAGACAGATTGAAAATGAAGACAAATATTGCTACATTTTGTGTTTGTGGTTAGTGGATCATGCTGATAGTGAATGTGATTCTCGATGTGGAAACTTGAGGAGAACTGACTTCATACATCTAAAAACCACCAGAATTGCGAAACGTAAACTCACAATTCTGAAATTCTGACAAAAACAAAAAAGAGTCAGAATTGTGAGATATAAACCCAAAATTTAGAGATATAAACTCAGAACTGTGAGGGAAAAAAAGTCGCAATTAGCTTTTTTTTTATTTTTTAGTATTTTTTATTTTTATTTTTTGGTGGAAATGGGCTTCAATAAATCTGCCAGTGGAGCCATAAAAATTAAATTGTTTCCTTTTTGAATTAAGTTCATTTTTCAGACCCCATCGGCAGATATTTCATTCTTATTTTATGCATAAACTCACTACAATTTGATAAAATTTCATTTGATTTTGATGTATTTTTTCAGAAAACAAGATAATATAATATTTTATATTATAATATTTTGCTACTCAAGTAAATGCATCTTTATTTAAGAATGTTTATATGTTTGTACTGAAAAACAAGACAAATATACAAAGTAAGAAAATCCATTGCCGTGTACAGAGATCTCTGCTAATTACAAACTTTAATATGGTAAAAAGTTCAAAACATTGTTGAGATCTTTTAAATCATATGAGGAGACGTGTGTAAGATTACTGAGGTCTTTTTCTTAGGAGAAGCATCTGAGAAGCTTCATGTCTCCTCCCTTTAATGTCCTCTTTCTCTCTCTTGCTCTTTGTCTTCACCTTTCACCTTCTTTTCTCCATCACATTCCCTCATTGCTACATTCTGCAGTTTCTCATTATTCTTCCTTTTGGCCACTAATATTTATTTGCCGCCCCTCGATTTCTCCCTTTTCATTTTCATCACCTTCCTCTCTTTTTTTCTGTCATGTTTATCTCTTTCTTCATCACATCAGTTCTCCACACTTCATCCAACCTGTTCCAAGTAACACAGAATCTCTCTCGTTCTCTGAATAACAGGTCATACAGTATTCACAGCTAATGCATTCAAAATTATTGTGGAAAAAAAATAAGACCTAAGATTTTTTTTATTGCATAAAAACTTTGCTTGCTTGTTTGATTGATTGATTGATTGATTGATTGTCCTTCCACTAGATCTAGTGATGATTAGATCAATCAATCATAAGGCCGGATTGGAAAAATCAGTTTTGTTCTGGTACTGAAGGTTCTGAGCTGTTTTGATCCAGATCTGCAGTTTCTCAGATTGTCTGAGTTTCTCAAAGCTGAGTCAGCTGCTCATGTGTGTGTAGTTATGTGCATGTTTTGGTAAAAATTATGTTTTCCTGGACTCTGTCGGTCTGTTGCGCAAGTGAGTGTGTGCGTATGTTTGACTGCTGGCTCACTGTGTGTTAAAGGTTTCTGAACTCATTAATGAATTGCTGTAACTAAACAATCCTCTCTCTCTGTCTCGCACTCTTTGTAAAACGCTCATCTGATGGTAAATCAGAACCGGCTCTTCAGTTACACAGTAGTTTTGTAAATCCGGTCAAGTGATTGTAAACAAATCTGGTATCTATTTGTATGTGTGTGATTTGTGTTTCTGCCTAACAAGCTTTATTTAACCACATGCACACAACCAAACAATGGCTCCGAAAAGTATTGGGACACTTGAATTACATGTACACTTAAAGAATATCAAAGCAAGTGTACTGCAGGATCTCTTCTATTCACAAAGTTTAAATTTTGATGTCTTTGAATCACCTTTTATTTGTAGTGGTTGCATGAACAGAGTTGCCAACATTTGGCACATGCATGCAAGATGGAGCGCAACAGAGAAGTGAGCCCCAAAATATACATTTTGTCCAATTATTAGTTCTATTTCTGTCAAAAGTTTAGATTGCAAACTTCAGATTGCATCTTTCTGTACCTTAAATGACACTCGCTGTGATGTTTTGTTGTGTGATGTAATGATATTTCTATATTCTGAAGTGTGTGTTAGGTATCCAGATCCTTGTTGAGGCCATTGTCCATCTATCCATCCATCCTTCATTTCCTCTCTACATCACACCTCTCCTCCCTCTCTCATTTTCTCTTTCTTGTTCTGCTCTCTCTCTCCATTTAATCTCAGTCCAAACATGCCCAACTGCAGCCTTTTAGAATTTTTTTTTCTTATTGCTAGTTTTTTCCTCTCTCATTTTTCTCTGTTTGTTGTGTAAATGAGATGTAGGTCTTTTTTTCTCCCTCTCTGGGTGTAATAGAGGAGTGAATACCGAATACATTCACATTTTCCTACCATGTGTTTAATGCCAGTGAAACGCCCATGTGCCCATGGCAGAGAGAGCAGCCGTGCCAGCGAACCACGGTGTGTCCTGCGTGTTTGTGTGTGTGTGGTGTGCTTTTGATTGTCGCCGCTGGATATGTGTGTTAGATTGTGTGCTGATCAGTGCATGTGTGTTTTGCTCACTTGTTAACCTGTGCCATGTGATTTTCATGCCTGTATGCCATGCATGTGTGTGTTGTGTGTGGTTAGTCGTGGGAACTTTACCTCTGCTCATGGAGGCCCAGATGTGGTTCATGGCGCTATGAAACCTGATGCCCCCCTTCAAAACACACAGATACATACACACAAACACACACACACACACACACACACACACACTTTCTCTCCCCAACCCACTGCGCTTAGAACTGCATTAAGACACATGTGGAAACAATTCAACCAATGCCCTGAGCAGACGGGCTCTCACACACACACACACATACACACATACACATCACATATCAATCACACACACATACACACTCATCACATATACATAACAGGCGTACGCAGTCACTGCACATGTGCCACACACATACACTTCAGCATACATCTGACTCACGTAAGTCTCCACACTTCACTGCAAATGCATACATAAACATATGAATACAAGAAACACACACAGTTTCATCATGCTGTTTTGGACAAACCACTGAATCGCCTTATAAATCAATATACACGCGTTACCAAGTGAGAAAACATCTCTTTCTTTAACAATGGCTGCAGGTAGATGTGTATAATAACATGGGTATGACATAGGTATTACAACGAGAAGGTGATTTATGAGGACATTTTCAGTGTCCCTGTAATTCAAAAGGCTTATAAATAATTCAGAATGAGTTTTTTTGAAAATCTAAAAATGCAGAAGGTTTCCTGTGAGGGGTAGGTTTAGGTGTAGGGTTGGTGTAGGGCAATAGAAAATACGGTTTGTACAGTAGAAAAACCATTACGCCTATGGAGAGTCCCCATAAACCATAAAAACAAACCTGTGTGTGTGTGTGTGTGTGAATGTTCAGAGGCTTGAGTCATCTCTCAGTAGACTTCTGCAAGTGAGCACCTCGGTGTCCCACAGGGCTCTGTTTTAGGCCCCTTGTTTTTGTTTTTGCACCTGGTTACAGGGAACTCAAAGTGAATTAACAATCTGCTGATGTGGCCGGGCCCTAATTTATGGGTAAGCTAATGTCTTTTGTAATGTTTCTGAGTAGCTGGCCCAGAAAATGTCTGAACCTTTAGTAGTCTCCACAATCATCCAGAATTAATTCAGAACAGCCGTGCAGCAGAACACACCTAGAACCAGAAAGAGGGAGAACCACCGGTCTGAATGATTATGGATAGAGACGATATACCCTCTGAATCATTAGGTATGCAATTTCTAGCTAAATTTCAGACATTGTTGCATTCTGAAATGTGTCTGTTGCATGTTGTGCAAATCGTAGTACGCTTTGCATTCTCAGCATCAGACATGCTATTGCGGGCATTAACCTTAACTTCTCTTTCAAGTCAGCTAGCAAGTTAAAGTTATTTAAACTGCTCATATATAACTACTTGACTAGTGGCACATTTAATAACACAGAGACATTTGAAAGAGTCTCTGTTACGTAGGTTTGGAGCCAATGCAGTTTTTTAAAAGTCTCTTACGCTTATCAAAGTTTAAAAAATACCGTAAAAATGCTAACATTATGAAATATTATTACAATTAAAAATAACTGTTTTTATATATATATACAGTGGCGGGAGAACTTGCACAATTGGTGGCTGACTAAATACTTTTTTTTTCAACAGCCAATTAATCCAGTCTTCAGTGTCACATGATCCTTCAGAAATCATTCTAATATACTGATTTGCTGCTCAAGAAACATTTTTCTTATTATTATCAATGTTGAAAACAGTTGTGCTGCTTAATATTTTTATGAAAACTGAGATAAATTTTGTTTTTCAGGATTCACTGAATAATAGAAGAACAGCATTTATTTGAAATATAAGTCTTTTGTAACAATATAAATTACTTTTAAAGCAAAGCAAATGAATTTAAAGCATCCTTGCTGAATAAAAATATAAATAAAAAAAAAAAAGAAAAAGAAAAGAGAAACATGTTACTGTATGTACAATTGTGATACATTGGCCAAGAATTCACGACTGTGTCTGCATACTTGCTTAAGGTATGTTATTCGTCTTACACAGAGACTGCGTTAGGGAAGGGCTGTTTTGATATAGCCAAAAGTGCAGAAACAAGCCAATTTCTGTAATTGAATATTTCAGTTCTTCAACATCTGGAGCTGCATGTAAAAATGGAAAATGGAGGGATGACAGGGGCATATGACGGGAGAAAGACGAAAATACCCACTCCTCTCTTCAGAACAGATGCTCTAATCTCTGGTCTGAAACACACATACACATCAGTCCTGCAAACTGTGGCAATGCATTAAAGGGGTCCTATTATGCTTTTTCACTTTTTCAACTTTAGTTAGTCTTTAATGTTGCTGTTTGAGCATAAAAAAAGATCTGCAATGTTACAAAGCTCAAAGTCCACTTGAAAAGGAGATATTTTATTTAACAGAAATCACTTTTCAAAAACTACAATGAGCGACTCGTTTGGACTACAATGCATATTTTCCAGGATTTGTGATATCACAAATACCGTAAAGAAGAAGTTACAGGTCTGTGAGAGCCAGAAATCTTGCTTGTTTGTAGGTGACCAAATACTTATTTTACAGAGGAATTTACCAATTAATTCTTTAAAAATCCTACAATGTGATTTTCTGGATTTTTTTTCTCATTTTGTCTCTCATAGTTGAGGTATACCTATGATGAAAATTACAGGCCTCTCTCATCTTTTTAAGCGGGAGAACTTGCACAATTGGTGGCTGACTAAATACTTTTTTTTTCAACAGCCAATTAATCCAGTCTTCAGTGTCACATGATCCTTCAGAAATCATTCTAATATACTGATTTGCTGCTCAAGAAACATTTTTCTTATTATTATCAATGTTGAAAACAGTTGTGCTGCTTAATATTTTTATGAAAACTGAGATAAATTTTGTTTTTCAGGATTCACTGAATAATAGAAGAACAGCATTTATTTGAAATATAAGTCTTTTGTAACAATATAAATTACTTTTAAAGCAAAGCAAATGAATTTAAAGCATCCTTGCTGAATAAAAATATAAATAAAAAAAAAAAAGAAAAAGAAAAGAGAAACATGTTACTGTATGTACAATTGTGATACATTGGCCAAGAATTCACGACTGTGTCTGCATACTTGCTTAAGGTATGTTATTCGTCTTACACAGAGACTGCGTTAGGGAAGGGCTGTTTTGATATAGCCAAAAGTGCAGAAACAAGCCAATTTCTGTAATTGAATATTTCAGTTCTTCAACATCTGGAGCTGCATGTAAAAATGGAAAATGGAGGGATGACAGGGGCATATGACGGGAGAAAGACGAAAATACCCACTCCTCTCTTCAGAACAGATGCTCTAATCTCTGGTCTGAAACACACATACACATCAGTCCTGCAAACTGTGGCAATGCATTAAAGGGGTCCTATTATGCTTTTTCACTTTTTCAACTTTAGTTAGTCTGTAATGTTGCTGTTTGAGCATAAAAAAGATCTGCAAAGTTACAAAGCTCAAAGTCCACTTCAAAAGGAGATCTTTTATTTAACAGAAATCACTTTTCAAAAACTACAACGAACGACTCGTTTGGACTACAACGCATATTTTCCGGGATTTGTGACATCACAAAGATCGACGAATGGGACGAGACCTGGTTGAGCTCCACTAGAGAAGGCAACGAGTGTTATCACTATGTCAGAGACACGCTAGCTTTCCCAAGGCAGACGAACTTAGAGTGGTTACAATCATCCGGGTTTAAATCGCGGTCAAATTTTTTTGATTTGATTTTGACGCAGTATTTACATTGAAGCTCACAGCCTATGGTAAGGGGCATGACATTTCCCGATCACGTTCCGAGTGGTGCCAATCACAACACACACTGGCCCAGCTAACCAATCACAGCACATTTCGGATTTCAGAAGGCGGGCCTTCATTTGATGCAGGAACTATTCGAGCCGTTCATGCCAGACTGAGGAGAGAGGTGTTGTAATAATGAAAAATACAATATGTGAAAAAATAATGTGTTTTTCGAACAACCTAGTATGAGAGCCTGTTCTAGTACACCCCCAAAACAAAATCAAGACTTTGTAAAAGAGCATCATTTTGTTTAAACCCCTTTAAACAAACAAACATGCTGACAAATAACATACGCATTTGACGTGTTCATTAGCAGCTGGGTTCTTCTAGTCTCATTGCAGCCACACTGCATGCAAACACATGTGTGGTTATTAATCCATGGGTGATGTGGGGCTTAAACACACACACACACACACACTTACACTTGGCAGTCATATGTAGGTGATCTGGGTGTCATTACTGTTTGGCATCTCATCAGCACCGATGATGACATTCAGATGCATGTTGTACTCTTGTGTGCTTGCACTTGTGTTGCTGCATCTGTGTGTGCTCGTGGTGTGTGTGCTAGTTTGAATTGACCAAATGTTCTCCGTAACTGCTGGATCAAGCAGGATTTGCCTCTCTATCACTGGATGGATTGTCAAAGCATCTTTCATATTTTTGCCTGGTTTTCCAGTACAAATATCTAAAAATCCTTAACTCAAGATAGGAGGAAATGACTTAATAAAAATTTGCTGAAAATGTACTCACCTTCAGGCCATCCAAGATATAGATGAGTTTGTTTCTTCATCAGAAAAGATTTGGAGAAATTCAGCACTACATCGCTTGCTCACCAGTGGATCCTCTGCAGTGAATGGGTGCCGTCAGAATAAGAGTCCAAACAGCTTATAAAAACATCACAATAATCCACATGACTCCAGTCCATCAATTAACATCTTGTGAAGCAAAAAGCAGAGTGTTTCTAAGAAGCAAATCATCAAAGCATTTTAACTTTTAAACCATCACTTCTGGTCAAAATACAAAACCATAATCCGTAATAATACTTCCTCTATAGTAAAAAAGTCTATCCCCTGTTGTCTTCTCACATCTACCCACATATTTGTTTAGAACAGTTTTGGATTGTTTTCACTTGTAAATGGTGCTTAATCTGCATATTTCTCTCCTGATTCAGACGAGACAACTTTTTCACAAGGAAGTAATATTATGGATTATGGACTTTTAAACAGAAGCAATAGTTTGAAGTTGAAAATTGTATAATGATGGATTTGTTTTTTACAAACACGCAGCTTTTCGCTTCACAAGATGGACTGTTGTTGTGTAGATTACTTGTGGATTATTGTGATGTTTTTATTAGCTATTTGGACTCTCATTCTGATGGCACCCATTCACTGCAGACAATCCAAATTTTCAGAAAACAAAACTTAACATCTTAAGTCATTCTGCTTCTCAAGTAAATGTATCTTGATTTAAGATAGTTTAGATATTTGTACTGGAAAACTTTTTGAAGTGCTTAATTTACCCCAGTACTGCCACCTGCACCGTTGCTTGCAAAAAGGCTCATGCATGCGTGTCAAGTTCTAAGTGTATCGATTCACTCTGTCTTCTGTCACCAACTAAGAGCAGCTGTGTTTGAACAAGTACACGAGAAGACACATGCGTTTACAGTGTGTGTATGTGTGCATGCAGTGTGTAAACCTCTCGTCACTTTGCGTCGATGCATATGTGTGTGTCCGTATCTTCGATTCCCATTAGATTCTCCTTCTGCCTAGAGCTGGAGAGAAATCAACCCTTTTGTTTGTAATTATAGTGACTTTGAAAAGAAAGAATAAAAAAAGAGTGAATGAAGAGAGGGAAAAAAGTACTTCAGCACGTCTGTGACATATTAGCCATCTTTTACCGTAATTGTTTTTCGACCCCTCTTAGCCTTTGTTCACATACACACACACATGTGCAGACAGGCGTGGAGGGAATGTTCTCATGTAGATGAGGTCTTACGGAGTGTCGCAGTGCATCCAATATGCGATGTGACTACTTATTGATGAGTGTTTGTATTGGAGGAGTTCTGCTCGAGTTTCTGGGAAGGCCTGAATCCTGAGCTGCATCCTCCCCGTGGTGAGAGCGGATCGGTGGGTACTGTGCTTCAAGAAATCGTTTATTTAGGCATGGTGTTTTGCTTAAATCACCCTTTGAGGTGGATGGAGGGGTCAAAGGTCAAACTAAGGGTTTGGGGTCACTCTTGAGGTTAAGAGTGCAAATGAAGAGGGGGGATGAGTTAAGTGAAAAATGCAAATTGTGTCATCATTTAATCGCCCTTATGTTGCTTGAAACCTAAGCTGCTCTTTTACGTACAACAACAATGGATTGGAACTGGGGTTGTTGAGCATCAAAAAGGGTAAAAAGCACCATAAACGTATCATAAAGGTGTATATTATTTTCAAGTACACTACCATTCAAAACTTTTTTTTAAAGAAATTAGTACCTTTATTCTGCAAGGATGCATTAAATTGATCATAAGTGAAGACATGTATAATGTTACTGAATATTTATATTTCAAATCAACTGTGTTCTTTTGAACTTTCTTTTCATCAAAGAAAAAAATATATAAGTTTCACAAAAATATGAAGCAACACAACTGTTTTCGACATTGATAATAATACGAAATGATTCTTGAGCATCAAATCAGCATATTAGAATAATTTCTGAAGGATCATGTGACACTGAAGACTGCAGTAATTGCTGGAGTAATTTGGATATTTGCATCACAGGAATAAATTGCATTTTAAAATAGTTCTTTTAAATTGTAACAATACTTGTAATAATTACTGATTTTACTGTATTTTTGCTAAAAAGATAAAGCAGCCTTGGTGAACAGAAAATACTTCTTTTAAACTATCCATCTATCCATCTTATCTATCTTTTGACTTTTGCACAGGCAGTTACTACTTTAATTTTCTTCAGCGGGAAATGTAATTTTATTGCAAGGACCGTGTACAGTTAGCCAAAACAACTGAAGATGACAAAAAGAGACAATAATCATTATGTGTATACACACAGAAATCCAAACAATATGATATTCATGGTTTATTAATGGCTAAAATCAAGGCAGATGGTTCAGTTTATTGAAAGGAAAAACAAACCGATTGAATGATACGGCCTGCTGGACACTGGAAAGTCATTCGATGGCAATTTGTCTGTGTGTGGGTCACTCACTGGCCCTGTATGCGCGTTAGATAAACACACTTCGCTGGAAGCTGCGCTCTTTGTTCAACATTTTGTTAACATCCCCGATGTTGTCAAATTGATTGTCAGATTACGACGTTTTGCACAGTTTTTGAAGGGTTCTCTTGCTCATCCACTCATACAGTTTCAAAGTGTCCCACTCTGCCAGAGAATGTGACATCATCACATTTTTGAGGCCATACACACACTTCATATAAATGTAAGAATTAAAATGTAATCCAGACAATAACACACACACGCATGCATATTTATGTGCATGCCGTCTAGCACACAATAGAGAGGGAGAGAGAGCATTGCATCCTCTGCTGACTCCTGCTATTGCCCAAGAGGGATTGTTTGTGTGGTTTCCACTGGCAACCAGAAGGGAGTGATGGGTAGGGCATGTACTGGTGATACAGAAATCGAATGTTATTTGGCTCTGTGTGTGTGTGTGTGTGTGTGCACTGCTCTTTGAAGATTGAACGCTAGTGACATGCATACATGAACTACTGGATTGGAAGTGGAGAATGAACCCTGGTCTCTCTCTCTCGCTCCCCCTTTGTTTCTTTCCTCTCTGATGGTTTTACCAGAGTTGTGACTCATTGGGGATTTAGCCATAACATGCGATTTTGAGAGAGAGGGAAGAGGAAAGGTGAAAAAGAGAAGAGTTGGGGAGAATCGGTTGTGAATGCAGCTATAAGATTTGAGTAGAAGATTTTGACTTTTTCTGAAGAGAATGTGAATGATATTGTTTGTACAAAACACACTGCAATGGTGTTGTGGGTTGTTGCCAGGGCGTTGCTAAGGTGGTTGCTACTACGTGGTATCTTATTGTCTCATGCGGATCATGTCTTGTTTTCTAGTACAAATATCTAAACATTCTTAAATCAAGATACGTTTACTTGAGATGCAAAATGACTTGAAGTAATACGTTTTGTTTTTCTAAAAAATGTATCAAAATTAAGTGAGTTTATACTTTAGACAAGAACAAATATCTGCCAGTGGGGTCAGAAAAATGCATTTAATTCAAACGGAAAACAAGATTAATTTTCTGACCCCATTGGCAGATATTTGTTCTTGTTTTAAGTAAAAAAAATATATATAATAATCATTTTTGATATTCTTTCAGAAAATAAAACGTTTTATGGTTTGTAAATTTTCTTCTGAATTAAATGAATCCAGAATTAAGACTTTGATTGATTGATTGATTGTGGTGTATCCACTTTGAATAGAAAGCTAGATTTTTACATATTCTGAAATGTGAAATTGCATATTACATAAATAAATTTTAACATTTCTTTACAAAACTCACTGTAATGATTGGGCTGTTGGGTTGAGTTGACAGGGTATTGCTAAGGTGGTTGCTAAGTGGTTTATTGTCTCATGTGAATCATTGCAAAACTGATTTTCTTCCTCAGGGTTTTTTGTCTAGTACAAACATCTAAACATTATAAGATTAAGATATACTTAGTTGAGACACAAAATAACTTGAGATGAGATAATTAATCTTGTTTTCTGAACAATGTATCAAACAAGTTTTTATACTACAAACAAGAAGAAAAAAATCTGACTGTGTGGTCAGAAGAATTTATTAAATTTAAAGAAAAAAAGTTTTTCTGTCCCCATTTACAGATATTTGTTACCGTTTTTAGCATAAAGTCACTTAGTTTTTATAAATTTTTCAGAAAACAAGACTTAATATCTAAAGTCATCTTGAGTCTCAATTAAATGTATCTTGATGCAAGAATGTTTATACATTTGTCAAAAATGCTTGTTTAGAAAATACTTTTTTGCATTATATACACTTTGAATAGAAAGTTTTTACATTTTCTGTTTTCTGAACATTTTTTATTATATATTACATAAATACATGTTTACATTTCTGTACAAAACTCACTGTAATGATTTTGGATTGTTGCCAGGGCATTGCTAGGGTGTTCATTAGTTGCTAGGGTGGTTGCCACGTGGTTTCGTACTGTCTCGTGAATATCTGTAATCTAGATGTGGCTCTGCTTCCTTCTTCAATGGGATTTTTTCACCTGTTTTATAGTCCAGCAGGTGAAAATGATGAGTCTGATCACTTAAGACGCATGATTTGAGGAATCATTCATGTCTGGAGCACAAATGATGCAGGACGACGCACAATTCAACTTTTATGCTCAGTGTTAGAGGTTTGTTTAACGCAAACACCACATATAATTCTCTCTCTGTCTCAGAGTTGGCCTGTGGTTGTTAATTAGTTCGTTTCAGAGAAAACATGATTACGTGTTGAGTTTACTCGGCAGAAAATGAGCAGGACTGGTATTCCCCTGGGTCCGTTTGTTTTTTCTTTTTTTCCATAATTGTTGTCACTCCCTCCAGTAGAAACCGTCTGTCATCTCTCTCTTTTCTAGGCTGATCACAGACTGAGTGCGTCATTTAGACTCCAACAGGTCTAGATGGAAACATCCACCGGTAACATCTAAACCAGCATCCATCAGCAACTTAAAACATGATTACTGAGTGTCTAGGCCGCTCACATTTACAATATGTTCCATATGTTCCACACATACAAATGTTCCAGATGCCCACATTTACATAGATCAATGAGGACATAAAGCTAATTCTAATGACTACAGACCAAGTACTAATCCTAAAAGAAAACATTTATGTTTTTAGAAGAAAAAAAGCATTTATTTAATTGATGAATCGTTTTCCAATCGAGTCCAATTTTTCCAAATGTTCCTGTATGTCTGCACAATGGAGATTTTGTCAGATTTAGCTAAATTCTGGCGACTAATTTTCCCCTAAAGTATAGCTAAGTAAAAACACACACTTTGGCCTCGTCCTCATCAAACTCTAGCACTTTCATTCCATGTTCTTTATTAATCACCAGCTTTTACTCTCATTAAATCTCAGTGTGTGAGTCTACAGGTCTGTTCTGTGTGTTATCACCCAAACACACCAGGGAACACACACACACACACACACACACACAGACACACAGGCAGGTCAGATAACTTTCCCATCTCTCCTCGTCTCCCTTTCTCTGTTCATCAGCCCTTGTGCTAATTTCTCATTGGTGAATGTGCTGTGCTGGTGAGGATGATGAGGACGAAGAGGCTGATGATACAAATCAACTTCAAGTGAAGAGATCACCAGAGTGTGCTGCCTCCTTCAGGGAAGCAGCAGTACTACAGGATTCTGTCAACAGTTATGCTCAGAATGGCATACTACTCATATGATTTATGCATTATACTTACGTACTGTGCATGTGTTTTCTGTATGCATGGAATGCCCGAATGACCAGTTACAATAGGCCAGATATGCAGTATACAATTAGAGCACACTACATAGAAAAAAAAAAGATTAAGCTGAAGTGTGTAATTTTGCAGTTTCTCACTTCAGTGTCATTTTAAGTATGTTTAAGTACAATAGTTTTACTTTCTGAAGAGTTTAACGCTGTATCTCAAAACATTAAGTTTAAGTTAAGTTTTAGTTTACAATTTACACACTGCAGCTTTATTTTTACACAAATTTGAAATGCAAACTAACTGTATTTGCTTTCCAGATTATACCTGGAAGCCATGCCATTTAATGTTGCATGCGCCAACAAAGTTTCATAGGATGACCATACATTTTTTCCCCTGGACATGTCCTTGCCAGGATTTCTAAATTGCCTAAAATATCCAGGTTTTGGCTTTGTTTTCCTATTGACGTGCTCTCTACAGTCCTCATACATCATATGTACATGTATTTGCATCACTTTGACCATTCTCTGTAGATCCCACCTTCTGATTCGTCGATTATGTACAGTGCCTGCAAACTACTTTTCAATCATTACCTTCAGCATATGTATGTATATATATATATATACAGTGGGTACGGAAAGTATTCAGACCCCCTTACATTTTTCACTCTTTGTTATATTGCAGCCATTTGCTAAAATCATTTAAGTTATTTTTTTTCCTCATTAATGTACACACAGCACCCCATATTGACAGTAAAACACAGAATTGTTGACATTTTTGCAGATTTATTAAAAAAGAATATATATATATATATATATATATATATATATATATATATATATATATATATATATAATACAGAGCCAAAACCCGGATATTTTAGGCGATTTAGAAATCGATATATGTCTGGGAAAAAGGGTGTATGGTATCCCTAATGTATCATACTACTGTTTATTATTGCATACTGCATCCAGTTTTAAAATATTATTTAAAAACATCAAATGCAGTATACAGTATATAGTTTGCAGAATGCAGCAAGCACTAGTATTCCCTTCTGAACATTGCCAGCATTTCATTACAACACACAAATTGTGCTGTACAAGCCTCACTGATGACGGCTTTCAGCCTCACCCTGCTTCATTCTACTACGTTAACAAATCATTAGCTCTTCCATGAACATGATTTCAGCCTGAGTCCCGTCGGATTGCATCGGCTGTGGGGATGAAGACGACAACTCCCATGATTCCACACTCAGTCACAGCGTCATAAAACTACGTCTTTGTCTATTTGTTTATTTTGAATACGCGCCCTCTAGCGGTGAAAATTACATATTGTGCCTTTAACTAGCTGTTTCAGTTTTTCTTTTTTAATAAATCTGCAAAAATGTCAACAATTCTGTGTTTTTCTGTCAATATGGGGTGCTGTGTGTACATTAATGAGGAAAAAAATAAACTTAAATGATTTTAGCAAATGGCTGCAATATTACAAAGAGTGAAAAATTTAAGGGGGTCTGAATACTTTCCGTACCCACTGTATATATATATATATATATATATATATACAGTCAACTCACCTCTGTCCCACAACAGTTTTCCGGCATCCTTCCTCCACCCCAACTCCTCACTCTTACATGTAAGTGCAAACTCGTGAATTTCAATGCGTTGCAATGAGCTCAGTGGGAGAAAAAATAGTAGTTCAGTCTAAAAGATTTTTTTATTTGTATGTATTTTTTTTTATACTTATTAGAATATCATTAATTTAGCAACATGCTAAAACTACCTGTGTAGCAGTAGAGAGCAAGACAACTAGGTTTTGGAACAGTCTTTCACTTTCCATCTTTGCAATATTTTATAGTCTCTCTCTTTCTCTCTCTTTCTGTCTCTCCCCATTTTTCATTCACATCTGGTGCAGTAATTACAGGTTATCACCCCACAGGGGGTGTTCGCGCGCACACACACACACAGGCCACTTTCTGGTTCATGTACCCGTAGGAAAGAAAAATCACAAATGAGATCTCCGTTTCAGTCGTTTTGCTGTCGCGTTGGTTTGGCTCAGCGGTTACTTCTGATTGACCAGATCACCGTCTCATGTCCGTCGGGGAACCGGAGATCGTACCTCGCGCGCTGTCCAACGTTTATGCCATGATATCTTGCTCTATTGTCAGTCAATACTTTTTAAGAACTCTGCAATAAGGGCACGGTATGATACTTAAATCTCAGTATGTCTTCACTTTTTGCGCAATTACAAAAAAAAAAGGGAAAAAATAGGTCTACATTTTTACTTTTTGCTTTATAAAATTGACATAAAATCAAGATGTAAGACTGAAGATATTTTAATTGCCATAATATGATTTTATTGCTATTTTTACCTATATATTGGGGGAGCAAGAAGTTTCACTCCTCGTTGTTGTAACATTTTGAGATGAACAGCAGATGGGACTCAAAGATTCACTTTTTGAAAACGTATGCCTACATTTTTAGTTTTTAAGTTATAAAATCGAGTAAAATTAAGATGTAAGACATAAACGAATATGCCATTTTAAGAAAGCAATACAAATTCGATTTAATTCCCTTTCATTGAAATGTTTCACTCCTCGTTGTTGTAAGACCCCTATATGAACAACAGATGGCGCTCAAAGATAATTTTTTAAACTAAACAACCGAATAGCACAAAGGATGATTATACATTTTTAAATATTTTACTGGCTGTCTATTATACCGCTTCGTTTATCCGTTATTTATTTATAATTACATTTGTTATATAAAGTAGACTGAATGGGTGAAATCTCATAACAACAGTGTGGATGTGTCTAGATTTGACTTTCTGATGTTTTTGTATATGTGATTTTCATCCTTTTCAGTCCCTGTGTGTTCTTTATTCTCTGTAGGCCTATGTAAGGCCATCTCTTACTCTCTCGTCACTTCTTTTCCTCTATCTCTCTTTCCTTTAAGGAAAAGCATTCAATAGAGACAGGCAGGGGTTTTGCAAGGTTACCGTGAGTGAGTTTAAATGGAGCTTGTGGTGAAAGTAATGGCACTCTCGCGCCCCGTGGACAATAAGCCTGCTGATGAAACGGGGCTTAAGGGCTCGCGTAATGCATGTTAATGTGACGGGCACCGTGAAATGCGCCGGGGATTATTTATCCAAAAACATTTGTATTCTTCTGTTGAAGAACGGCTGATCCCGGATAGCCGAGCACTAATCCGTCTCTCCGTTAATTAAAAAGAAGTCGAGAGCGGGAGGAACTCCTGTTTTTTCAAATGTAATCATTTCTTCTGGAGCTTTACCATCTGCTGGAGGTTAAGTCTGACAGCAGATTGGATTCTGCGGTTATTTAAACCTGGGAGGAGGATTTCACCTCCCTGCAGAGATAAGGGTCAGAGGAGGCCGAAATGTCAGAAAATTTAAGATTTAAGATGAAAAAAAGATTTAAGTGGTTTGCTGGTGTCAACAAGTTTATGATGGCCTGGTCAAGGTGGTGTTCAGCTGGTCTAGTCTGACAAACCTGATGGCCATGTAAAACCAGCAAATCACCTTAGGCTGGTTTAAGTTGTTTCCCCCCCCCCCCCCTATTTCCCTCAGCAGGGTTCTTCCCTCTTCACTCAAAGGTGTGCCTATAGTAAACTGCAAACTCCAAGAATGTCTGTGTGTGTGTGTGTGTTTGTGTTTGGGTGTAGGCCTGCTATGAGGGGGAGATAGACTGTATCACAGAGAGAGAGAGAGAGAGAGAGAGAGAGAGAGAGAGAGAGTCGTGCACGTTCTCAATTAGAACATTCCTCTGAGGGTGCTCGTGGTCATCGACTGCCCCCCCCCCCCTATTTCCCTCAGCAGGGTTCTTCCCTCTTCACTCAAAGGTGTGCCTATAGTAAACTGCAAACTCTCTGTGTGTCTGTGTGTGTGTGTGTGTTTGTGTTTGGGTGTAGGCCTGCTATGAGGGGGAGATAGACTGTATCACAGAGAGAGAGAGAGAGAGAGAGAGAGAGAGAGAGAGAGAGAGTCGTGCACGTTCTCAATTAGAACATTCCTCTGAGGGTGCTCGTGGAGCGCGCATCATCGACTGGTGAGGATTATCCATGAAAATTAAGATTAGATTTGGGCGAACATGTGTCACTCTTCCTGAAGACACGATTCGGATTTGTCCCATCAAAACAATAGCTTCCACAATCCATAATCTTATAAGTCAGCAATCTGATTTGTTGCATATCATATGCGAAAATATGTCAGTATTAATATAGCTAGCTGCTGCTTACAAGAATTTACAAGACTATCAGGTCAAGTATCCTAACCGTGTTCTTTAAGAAATGGAAAAGGTCGGGAATCTGTCAACTTAATCAACAAGGAAGCTTTTATTTATTTGTTTGTTTGTTTGCGTTCAAAATCCACCTGTAAATAATTATAACCCCCTCTGCATGACTCCTCTGAAGAAGGTCGCTAGTGTATTAGAATTACAAACAAAGGACTGATGCTTTTCAGAAATGGAAAGTTACATTGCCTTATCAGAAATGAAGTATTAATTCGTTGATTAACTGTCTCGCTTATTTCAGGGTGATTACGCGCCCCCGATAGTTCGCGAGTTAAACGTATCGGAACGGTGATTATGCTCCGTACTCTCAAGTCGCCGTCCGCCAATACGATTTCTCCCCAACACACACACAGAGAGAGAGAGAGAGAGACGCACACTCCTCAAAGCATCTAACACACGGGAAAATCAAAGCGCTCGCCGCTCCTGCTCACACACTGCCTGCGCTGCGCGCAAAGCGCACAACCCAAGAGAGTCTCCAAGTTTGCTGCGAATTTCCACTCTGTTGTTAATCGACACATGCACTTTTTAGATTATAATTTTTTCCCACTTTGGATAACAATTCAAGTGTGTCTTGTGTACCTAATTAGTTTTCCAAAAACGGTTTGAATCTTTCACAACTGAACATAAGTATTCTCTGTGAAAGCAGCTGAAAATATTAGATTTTTAGGAAGATGGACCGGAGGCTTCCGAGGAGGCGATGGACGTTGGCAGGACAGGTTGTGTGTCTGCTCCTGTGTGCGTGCGCACTGGACCGGGGTTTGGCGCAGATTCGCTATTCAGTTCCCGAGGAGTTGGAGCACGGGGCTTTCGTTGGAAATATCGCAGAGGACTTGGGCTTGGACGTAGCCAAATTGTCTTCACGGAGATTCCGGATTGTATCCGGGGCTAGAAAACAATATTTAGAAGTGAATTTGGAGAACGGAATTATATTTGTGAACGAGAAGATCGACCGCGAGGAGCTGTGTGAACAAAGTCCCGTTTGTTTCTTGCACTTGCAGGTGGTCATTGAGAGCCCTTTGGAACTGTACCGGGTAGAAGTGGAGATCTTGGACGTGAATGATAACGCTCCCAGTTTTCCGTGGAGCGAGTTTAATCTGGAGATCACAGAGTCTGCTGCGCCGGGCTCCCGGTTCCCACTGGAGAGCGCACAGGATCTGGATGTGGGCTCGAACTCTCTCCGTTCGTACTTACTGAGCGCCAATCAACACTTCGTGCTGGACATTCAGGCACGTAACGACGGCAGCAAGTTTGCAGAACTCGTTTTGCAGTCGCCGTTGGACCGAGAGCAGCAGAAGACGCACGAGATGGTGCTCACGGCCGTGGACGGTGGCTCCCCGTTGCGCTCGGGCACGGCACAGATCACGGTAACTGTGCTGGACGCGAATGACAACGTGCCGGTGTTCGACCGCTCCGTATACCGGGTCAGCTTGGTGGAGAACGCGCCTAGAGGCACGCTCGTGCTCAAACTAAACGCCACGGACCTGGATGAAGGCGCAAACGGCGAGATCACCTATTCGTTCAGCGGGCATGCGCCTCTGAAGGTGCGCGAGCTGTTCAGCGTGGATTCTCACTCGGGCGAGATCCGGGTGAAGGGAATCGTGGACTACGAGAAGGCCAGCGTGTACGAGCTCTACGTGCAGGCGAAAGACAAGGGTCCCTCAGCCGTGGCCGTGCATTGTAAAGTGCTGGTCGATATTCTGGACGTGAACGACAATGCGCCCGAGGTCATATTAACCTCTGTGTCAACACCTGTTCAGGAGGACGCGCCTCCGGGCACGGTGATAGCCGTAATCAGTGTAATGGACCGCGACTCCGGAGAGAACGGAGCTGTGGATTGCCAGATCCCCGGAAATGTGCCGTTCCAGTTGCACTCCTCTTTTAAAAACTATTACACACTCGTGACCAGCGAGTTTCTCGACAGAGAGTCTGTCTCGGAGTATAACATCACCCTCACGGCGCGAGATCTTGGCTCGCCTCCGCTGTCCACCAGGAAGACGATTCTGGTTCAAGTGTCTGACATTAACGACAACCCGCCGCGCTTCATTCAGCCCTCGTACACTGTATATGTGACCGAGAATAACGCCCCGGGGGCTTCCATTTGCTCGCTGACCGCATTCGATCCGGACTCTAATCAGAACGCGTATTTGTCCTACTCCATCCTGGAGGGTCAGATCCAGGGCATGCCGGTGTCCACTTATGTCTCAATCAATTCTGATAACGGCAACATCTACGCGCTGCGCTCTTTCGATTACGAGCAGCTCCGGAACTTTCAGATCCGCGTCCAGGCGCAGGACGCAGGTTTCCCGTCTCGGAGTATAACATCACCCTCACGGCGCGAGATCTTGGCTCGCCTCCGCTGTCCACCAGGAAGACGATTCTGGTTCAAGTGTCTGACATTAACGACAACCCGCCGCGCTTCATTCAGCCCTCGTACACTGTATATGTGACCGAGAATAACGCCCCGGGGGCTTCCATTTGCTCGCTGACCGCATTCGACCCGGACTCTAATCAGAACGCGTATTTGTCCTACTCCATCCTGGAGGGTCAGATTCAGGGCATGCCGGTGTCCACTTATGTCTCAATCAATTCTGATAACGGCAACATCTACGCGCTGCGCTCTTTCGATTACGAGCAGCTCCGGAACTTTCAGATCCGCGTCCAGGCGCAGGACGCAGGTTTCCCGCCGCTCAGCAGCAACGTGACCGTCAATGTGTTCGTTTTGGATCAGAATGACAACGCGCCGGTCATCCTGTCCCCACTGCCCAGAAACGGCACTGTTGCTACTGAAATGGTGCCCAGGTCGGTTGACGCTGGGTACCTTGTGGCTAAAATCACGGCGCTTGACGCGGACGCGGGGCAAAACTCTCGCCTGTCATATCAGATGTTGCAGGCGACGGATCCCGGGCTGTTCAGCGTGGCTTTATACACCGGGGAGATCAGGACGATCCGCCGCTTTTTAGACAAAGATGCCATCAGGCAAAGACTCGTCATACTTGTCAAGGACAACGGGCAGCCGCCGCTCTCGGCCACCGTGTCCATCATTCTGTCAGTGGTGGACAGCGTGCCGGAGTCTCTGTCCAACTTCGGTGACCTCTCGCTCAGCCCCCAGCCCCCGTCTAACCTCGCGCTCTATTTAATCGTGTCACTGAGCACCATCTCGCTCATCTTTCTCGTGGCCATCATCGTCCTGGCGGCCGTGAAGTGTTACAAAGACCGTGACTCCCTCGGCAGTTACGCGCTCTCCTCGCTCGGTACCGCTTGCTGCAGCTTTGAACCGGAGCCGCCCGCCGAGGTATTCAAAAAGTCTAATCTCAACCTGCAGATCGCCACCGGCGCCAAAGTGCCCACGAACTGCGTGGAGGTAAACAGCAATCCTGGAAATCTCTCTCAAGCTTACTGCTACAAAGTGTGTTTGACGCCCGAATCGGCAAAGAGCGATTTTATGTTTCTCAAGCCTTGCAGTCCCGGCACACCGAGAAATAACGCGGCGAGAGGAGCGGATAACCTGGCGCTGAGCTCACAGAGCCGCTGCTCGTCCGTGAACAACGGAGCGACTACACCGAACGAGGTAAAACTGCATTCATCTTCAGTCTTAAACATTAACTTGCTCGTTGAGTTTGTCAAGTGATCTTTATTTTTGAGTCACTTTTGTGAAGGGCATCATTTGTGCACATATGTTGGTGAACGAGATGAATTGGCTATCGATTATAAATGCACAAAAGAAAAACTAGGCGCTAATTATTTGACAATAAATATTTAATACCTCTGAAGTCAATCAATGACCTTGATTGAGAGTGAACGAGCGTCTCTAGACAGCAGTATCTTCCAGCGCGTCTTTTAGCACTCTATCCAGTTTTCATTCACATTATGTGCTCTCTCTCTCTCTCTCTCTGTCTCTCTCTCTCTCTCTCTCTCTCTTTCTATATATTAATCTCTCTAAAATGTTGCAAAACCTTAAAGAACATTAAATGTTTTTTTATGCTTCTTTGTTGTTAATGTGGTCAGCTTAAAAATGATCGTGGTCTGTCTCTAACCTTGAACAGGAGACGCTGTGTAGTTCTCTTCTATTGCATTTAGGCACATTCTTTGTCAACTGTATATCAAGGGCACGCACATACACAAGCTAATTATCCAATACACAATGGCACACGGGCGCGGACTGGTTTCTTCCATAATGGGGCTGGGGAAATGAAAGCATTAGGGAGCGAGCTGGAGCCGACGGAGACGTGTCGCGCCTGTAGATTCTGCCACTTTGCCCTCATAGAACGAGAACTGGAGAGCTAGGGAGAAAGTGTGTATGTGTGTGTGTGTGTGTGTGTGTGTCCTGTTAATATCCACTTGGTGGAAACGTCAGGCTGTAAAATGTAAACGAGCTCGCTTCCGTTATTATTCATTTGTCAGGGTGAGTTGGAGAGCCAGGTGTGACCTTGCCTTAGGTCAGTGAACATCTTATAGCTTGTGAAGAATAAACTCGTCCATTGAGGGAACTGCAACCTGCAATGTTGGACTATGTGGCCTTTAGGTCTCCTATAGAATATTCATGAAACATTCTGTCCTTAAGGGCATAAAAAAACTCAAACATGTGTAGAACTCCTGCTTGCAGTCAGAGCTACTTGCAGGATTTCTTCTGGGAATATATTAAAGCTGGAAAATTCTGTATAAATTCACCAGAGCTGCAGCGGAGAATGCAAACGCACGGGAGTTTCTCAATTAAAACGCGAAATTAAACCCAATTGAATTCGTCGGACAGTTAAATGCGTTTTCGAAATTAATTTCCTTAATTAAGTTTCCTTTGAAGATGAATATCGTATGTCGGTGTTCTAATTATCTACGGAAGGTATTTTGAAGAACGGGTTTAATAATAAGCGTACATGACGCTCTCCTTATGAAAGTCTCTAAGCGAATTAATAGAGCGTGGAATTCATGCTTTCTCTCTCTCTTTGACATGGAATAAATAACACCCCCATTCTCCTCCTCCACCTCCTCCACCCCCGCTGCATCTCTGAGGATGAAAGAGAAGACCGTGACACTACAGTCATTGCTCAAGGCTCCACAGCTCGGAAAGTAATTACGTGCGATTCACACTTTTGGCCACAAGGAGGCATGCAAGATTCCTTTAATGCCTGAGGAATATCTTTCAGAGTGTCTGTGGACATCTGTAGCAATTGTATACACTGAAGAGTTTCGAAAAAGATATATAAACATGTATTCTACATATGTTATAATCAGTTATTTATTTTACGATCTATTTTTTTTTTATTGTTCTGTGTGTCGCAGTTGAAACAAGCAAACACTGACTGGGCCCTCACCAAAAATCAAACCTCCTCTCTAAAAAGGTAAAACACAGGTTTACTCGTCTCTGAATGGGCATACACTATAAACTTTGTGTTTCTATTTAATAGTAACACAATATATTACAAACTGTTGCACTACAGAGAAAATCGAAGTGTTTCTGTAGCTCAAAAAATTGCACATGGTTCTAACAGTGTCATGTGTTACATTTCATATGCATAAATGTAAACGCTAGAAGTCAAACTCTTAAAAAATAACTTTTACATTTTAGAGGGAAAAGAAGTATTAAAAACATATGAGTTGTACTTTTAAAGAAGACTCAAAATGAAGTTTTGTAATTTAGAGCAGGCAGGCAATGATCTTTCATGCATGAAATCTGGAGTATCAAAATATCTCCTTACATCTCAGACTGGCCTAATTTCCCATCATATGTTTGCAGTTGTAACTCTATAAACATGGATGGCACTCTGATGCGTAAGGCCATGCAGGCAGAACCAGAGAATTATATGGGTCAAATGGCTACCGGACAGTACTGGACCTGGGGGACACGCTCGAGAGGTACAACTATACTTGAAATGATCTGACATATTTCATATTTCAAGTGAAACATGATATTCAACAAGGAAAAAGTGATGGAGCGGGAATTACTAAAGGCATTGCTGCCATGAAAGCCTAAAAAGTAAAAACCTGCACATGGCCATATCTCCTTGCCTTATCACGTTGGAAATGTGGTTGTTTTGTGGTTGTCATGTTGAATTCATTTTTTGCAGCCCAAATGAGTCAAATTTCAGACGTTAAAAACCACAGGTGATATTAAGCCCTACTACAGAAAATTAGCAATTGTCAATATATCATTTATGTTCAGATTCAAGGTCCAAACTGAATGTATTTTATTTCTGTGCAATAGTGAGGAATCTATTACTTTGTCCTCTGGTAAATGAGACATTACTTGAAGAGACTTTCATGATTTGTTTGGCAACATAAATTATTCACATTAGTACTTCCAATGTGATCCAATTTAGAGTCAAACGTTTGAAATGATTAAGATTTTATACAAATGTTTTTCAAAATAGACTTTTATGCTCACTAAAGCTACATGCATTTGATCAAAAATACAGTAAAAACAGTAATATTGTGAAATATGATTAAAATGTAAAATAACCATTTTCTATTGTAATATATTTTAAAATGTAATTTATTCCTGTGGTGATAAAGCTGAATTTTCAGCATCATTAAACCAGTCTTCAATGTCACATAATCCGTCAGAAATCATTCTAATATGCTTATTTGCTGCTCAGGAAACATTTCTGATTATTATCAATGTTGAAAACAGTTGTTCTGGTTCACATTTTGGTGGAAACCATGATACATACCATTCAAAAGTTTGGGGTGAGCATAATAAAAATTAAAAAAAATAATTTGGCAATGACACCTTAGATTAGGCACATCTGTTTTCAACAGTGATAATGAGAATTGTCTTGAGCAGCAAATCAGCATATTAGAATCATTTTTGAAGGATCATGTGACACTGATTACTGGAATAATGATGCTGCAGCACAGGAAAAAACAAAATTTTTAAATATATTGCAATGCATGTAGTTATTATAAATTGTAATAACATTTCACAATATTACTGTTTTACTGTATTATGATCAAATAAATGCAGCTTTTTTTTCAAAAACATTAAAGGATCTTATTTAATTTAAGTACTTTTTTTTTACCCTTTCAGAGTACCAGATGCATTCTCCAGCAGGTAGTGTTTCTCAGAGGGCCTGGACTCCTCACTACACACCCCAACACAACCCCACACACCACCTGCAGCAGCAGCAGCCCACTGCACAGGTCCGCCCGCACCCTCCGCCGGACTACCAGCACAACGTCTACATCCCCGGCACACCGTCCGGCTTCTGCACCCTGCGGCCCAGCTACCGCAGTGAGCTCGACGTTCACAACTCATTCTCCACCTTCGGCAAGAAACGTAGGTTCATCTCTCCCAGCAGCTACGACCCGCATGACGACACGGGGGCAGAGGTCATCAACAATGACTTATATAATGAATAAAATAAGACAAAAGGACCTATGTTGTGATGATGAACAAAAAGAGTGACTTATTACCAAAGCATAGAACTCATTATGTAGTCTCAGCCTCAGATGGAGCGACACCGTCCATTCATTGACCATCTGATGCATATTGCACATTCAATGCAACTTCCGTTGATTTGGGGAAGAAAATTGTTTTAAAATAATACAAGGTTAATATTGTTTTTAATGGTTTTGCCATAGTTTGCCTGGATCGTGCTTGAAATCTTTGAAAGTTATTCAGGAGCGGAACTGTTTATCCCACTTTGTTTTCTGTCTGTGAACTTGTTTAGCAGGATATAAACTCTTATCACAAAGTCTAAAAATAAACCTCCCAAAACCTCCTAAAAATGATGGAGAAACTATTGATTTAAAGATGTTACATTTATATTTAAAGATTTCTCTGTGTAATTATGGGTTTTTCATAGTGCTGTCATATCGATTAATTGCGATTAAGTGCATCCAAGATAAGTTTGTTTACATAATATAGGTGTGTGTACTGTGTATATTTATATGTATACTGTTTATAAATACACATACATGTATATATTTAAGAAATATTTGCACACACACACATAACGTATATTTCTTAAATACATACATGTATGTGTGTATTTATATATACATATCAATATACACAGTACACACACCTATATTATGTAAACAATATATGTTTACATACAATAAACTTTTAATCGATTTGACAGCACTAGTTTAACATAAAGTTAAACACACTTTCCCTGTGGAGATAATAAATGGAGCTTTTACTTCCGGAACCCGACTGTTGCAATCTACTTCAGATAACCCACACCTAAATGGCATGTAAAAAGTGTTTTGTTGCTTTACATGTCAGTCAGGTAGAATGAGCAGCAAACCAACATTATGCTGCAAGTCTGAGGCTACTTGTCATGTGACCAAAACCTTAATGATGTCACAGTACCGCTATACTATGATGGTTCTGTCTGTCAACGCTCTGTGCTCACACTCACTCGAACATGCACTTTTCATGCACATTGTGTGTGTTTGTGGTACAGCATTCAGACCTGCTCGTAAGACATTCATTGGAGCCTATTGTACTTAACTACAGAGGCTCTGTTCCTCAGGATAGGAGAGTCTGGCTGTTTTAAAAGAACTTGAATTAGTTAAAGGGAGAGTCGAGATCTTATGATCCCAATGAAACTTGCTTGTCCTGTTAAATGAGGGACTGAATAAAACTTAATCTGTATTATTATTATTATTATTATTTGTAATTGCATCTGCTTGGTTAGTTTGACCACACCAGGCCTAAAGGTCAAAAAGTCATTACCACTTGAGCAGCAGTGAGAAGCCTGAGATTTAATACAATACTGAATATCATTATTATTTTTATATTTTCCTACTGTTACTTTGACAATCATTTCAGCCTAAATGTGATTATTGTCCACCTTTTGCACACGGTGTGAGCATATAAATCAATACAGTGGTTATGATGTGGAAGAATTATGGGCCAGGAGAAGGTGGATGCTCACCAAATGTAACTGCTTAATTCAATATGATAACTCGTGTAGGAATGACTTTAGACACGCATTACTGCCTCATACAAGTGAACAGGATGTGAAAGTCCATTTATTCCAAATATGTACATAAAAAATATGAGAATTAAATATTTTTTTCTGCAATAAAACTGTGGTGTTGTGATTAATATTTTTAATGGCTCAGTGGTAGAGCATAGTGTTAGCAGTGCAAAAGGTCATGGGTTCAATTCCCAGGTAACACACATACTGTTCAAAGTAAAAAAAATGTGTAGCCTAAATGCACTGGAAGTCACTTGTGTCTGGTAAATGTAAGTATTCAGTTTCTGCATTGTTATCACATGAACTTTCATGGGAGTGGCATCCAGATATTCTGGAAATATATTGTTTTTCTGTTTTTAATTAAGTTTTGCAGCCTGAGTAAAATTACAGATGTTAAAAATCGCAGGTTACTAAAATGAGCTATTTTCAATATATCATCTCTGTTCAGTTTCAAGGTCCAAACTTTGAATCTCTTTTATTTCTGTGCGATAGCAGGAATATATTACTTTTGTGTTCAGCCTTTTTGGTTTGTGGATAAAAGTAGGTCTGTGGTTAACATTACTTGAAGAGACTTTACTGTTTTATTTTTTAAAGCAACATACAGTGGGGAAAAAAGTATTTAGTCAGCCACCAATTGTGCAAGTTCTCCCAATGTTTTATTTTTTAAAGCGTACAACAAATTATGCACAGTCATATTCTCAGGTGTGAATTTTGAAACCATTGTGTGCTCTAAAAAATAAAAGTCTGTCTGTCGCAGCAACTTATGTTTTTTTAAAGAAACAAAAGTGCTTCAAAATTAATTTACAATTTAAATTGTTTTTGTTGCAGAATAAAAACGTGAAAGCAATATTTACCACTAAATTAAAAAAATTAATACAGTACTGCATGGTTCAAAACGCTAATTCTCTTGCAGGTCTAAGGACTAGAAACTGAACAGCTCTATTGTCTTAATTAATTTTCACCAGCTCTTATCCTTACATAGTCGCATGAAAAGACATTTCTCAGCACAAAGAAAATAAAATGACCCTGGCCACTCTCTCATGCGCCGAATAAACATTGCAAATGCTAACATATGCTAATGAGCTTCCTTTTTCCTCCCACAGAGAATAGACTTGGTTCATTAACTAAACAAACACAAAACTCCATCGTCTAAATATCATTTTAATTAAAGACGGGGAAACAGACGGGCCCGTGGGGGGAATCAGGCTCCCCCTGAAAATGCCACACCTGGACGCAATCTCTCCCGTGCCCTTTCCATTTTAATTTCCCGGGGAAATGAGTTCAGAATGTCAATAGATGAGTATCACCCAGTTGAGAGGGATAATTAGGTTTGCCGTGTGTCCTTTCAGATTACAAACGTTAATGAAGAAACGGACTCCATGGCGCTAACACACTTCTCTAAATCGAAGTTCATCTCTCTGAGGGCCCGTGAACCGGAGGTGAGGAGATGAGCAATTTAGACATGTCCCTCTCTAGACTACAAATCAGGAATTAGAAGAGCTCTGCTTTTACAGCACAGAGTCACATTCAAACAATGACATTCTTTTGACAAGTAGGAACAATCTGCGCAAAGAATACTTCAAAACTTCACTCATGAATATTAATTAAGTGACTAGACAGTAGTCCTAGCTGATTGGCTGAAAGACAGACTGTGCTAAGCATAATGTATAGTTGCTCATATACTGTAAATGTTTTTTTATTTTTTTATTAATGAGTATAATTAATTTGTTATGTGTAGTTTAACTTGAAGGTGAATTTCGCAATGTTAAATAACCGTATGTTGAAGCTGGAGCCAGACGTGATTCAATCTAGAATGTTTAGGGGTCTTATATTAGGCAACACAAATTTTATTGGTCATTAATTTGAAGTTCCTTGCCTTAAAGGTTCAAACACAACTGAACTATAAAGATGAAGTGGTAATATTTAATATCTGTATTTGTGATTTACCCGGTTTAGGCCTTCACCTTTGACTTCTAGCAAGTAAGTGCTTCTACACTTTGACCTTCGCCTGGACCTAGACAGAATGTTTTAGCTCTAGCTGTTTCTATGACAACACCAGTCGGAACTCCCTCTCTTCGTTCCATCCTGTTTGGTTCTAAACCAGTAGCAGAGCTGCTCTGTCTGATATTATGATGTAATAGTCTGCCATTACACATGCTGTTGTCTTGGAGTTTTAGTGTTGCATAATGGAGTTTAATGGACAGTGATGTGTTTTTACCCCCTTAAACATATGCTTTGTAGATTAATATTTACTCTGACTTATCATAAAAACTGATATTTCACTCTCCTACATCTTGACCTGCAGCTGTCCAGTGAAAATATTAGTTTTTTTTCAAATGAAAATGAATTGATAAGGATAATATGAATTGTTATTAAATATCAAATGTGCATATGAATTGCGTGTGTATGTATATATACACATACTGCACACACAATATACAAATACATTTTGGTAAATATAAATACAGAGTCAGGTCAGAAATGCTGCATTTCTGCAAGTGGTCTCCAACTTTTTTAGCAAATGACTTCAGAAAAAATAAGTTTCAGTATTAGCCATAAATCTGTTCTTTATGGTTTGTTTATTGTTTCTTCAAACATTCCATTTTAAAGAAACGTTATCTAAGAAACAAAAACATAATGATGACCTGATATTTTCTGCATGAATATGCAGCTGCAGTTTGGGAAATCAGTCTCAGAAAACACCACTAGAGGTCGCCTGCATCACATGTCAACAGGCACAACATTGCAGAGATTACAGTTGCTGGCATATTTCATTAACATGTTAAATAAAATACAAACAAATAAATAAATCCACAACCCATGCAAATTTAAATTTGTGGTGATATTTCTGTGCTTTCAGTCTTTACATAATATAAATGATTAGACAGAGATTTAACCATAACATTTATTTTAGAGTATTACTATCAGTGGACTGACTTTGAACTGAATTGCAGTTACAGTGACATTTTACTTTTAAGAGATACACTGACATTTTTTTTTACAATGATTTGTAAAAAATTTTTTTTTTTTACAAATGTTTTTTTTTTTATTATTATTATTATTATTACAATTATTAGTATTATTATTTGAAGAGGGAAACTGAAGTGCCAAAGGGGAAAAAATATATTATTACAATAATTTAATTCCTAATGCAGATCTCTGTTCCATGTGTTAAATCTTCAAATCTTCAAGGAAGCATGAATTCATCTGACTGCCATCCATTCCTGGAAGAGAAAGAAAAGAGAACTGGTCGAAGTAGCCAAAGTTCACAGAAAGAGAGGTAAGTCAGAAAATGCTGTAAAGATTACAACATGGGATACTGTGGACATGGGCAGCTAGCTGTTATATTCTCACAGCCTTTGTACTTAGCAGAAGTTCATTTAGCAAATGCTAAAGGCACGTGAGATTCTGCAACATTCTGCAACATTGCTTTCTTTTGCCAAAAAAGTTTTTTTGTGTAGTTCAGTTTAAATTAATCGGTTACTGCAAGTATGACTGTCTTAGTCACTGTCTGAAGCCAGACTTTCCAATCAGCTATCAAATCCATTACATTTATATTGAACAACATCCCTGTCAAAAAATAAATTAAATGTAAAAATTAGAAAATGTATAATAATAATAATAATAATAAAACGGTACCAAATTCCAAGTATGCAAAGCATTTCATAACATTTTCTGAAGTGACACGATAATGAATAAAGAGTAGCACACATAGCCTACACAGAGAACTTCATTGATGTACGTTTAATACAGACAAAAAGGCTGAGATCATTTTCCCTCATGATTTTTTTTTACAATTTTTTATTATTATTATTATTATTACTATAAAACGATTATCAAAACCATATATCTTCAGCTCATTACTTTAATCCAGTAAATATACAGTTTGTGTTTCTGTCTCAGCGCGTCGCTGTTGGCCAGTAAATGACAAACAGGCTTCATTTAAAGGGACGTTGTCATATACCAGAGGCTTGGTGGTCCTGAGAACAGCATCCTTTTCAGCAGCGTTTTTAAATCATTACAGGAATATTTTTACAAGGAAGACTGAACACAAGGGAAATTTCAAGAAGCAACACGACTAGTAACTCCCTCTTACTGATCTTTTCTTAGTGATGTTGTGTCTTCTGCTGGAATTGATGATGAAGCCAGTTGGACGGTGGGTTCCATTTTTCTTTGTACTGTGGGCAACATGGGAAACAGCTTTGTCTGTGACGCGATATTCCATACCGGAGGAGATGGAGCGCGGGTCGGTTGTTGCAAATCTAGCCGCTGATTTAGAGCTAGATGTTAGTGGACTAGCACAGCGAGAGGTAAAACTTGATATTTTCCATAACAACAAATATCTAGATATTAATAAAATTACTGGCGAGTTATTTATTGTTGAGAAAATGGATAGGGAAAATCTGTGTCCTACGAAAACCACGACAACCTGTTTTCTAAAATTAGATTTAATAATTGAAAGCCCGTTGCGCATTTTCAATATTGAATTGGGCATCACAGACATTAACGATAATGCTCCTCATTTCCGGCGAGATAAAATTGAATTGGATGTCTCAGAGTCCGCAACACCGGGAGAACGATTTTCTTTGCCCAATGCTTTTGACCCGGACGTTGGTGCCAATACAGTCAAGACCTATAAATTAAGTGAAAGTGAACATTTTTCTGTTGATATACATTCTGGTAGTGATGGAACAAAATATGTCGATTTGGTTCTCGTGAAGGCTTTAGACAGGGAAGAGAAGGCTGTTCATAATCTGATACTCACTGCAATTGATGGCGGCGTCCCTGCGCGCTCTGGCACGGCTAGTATTATTGTGCGCGTCCAAGATACAAATGACAACGCCCCTCAGTTTGATCAGGCAGTTTATTCTCTGAATATGAGCGAGAATTCTCCAGCTGGTACTGTTGTTATTAAATTAAAGGCTACTGATGCTGATGAAGGCCCAAACGCAGATCTTACATACTCATTTACGCTTTACACTTCTGAGAAAACACAGGAGATGTTCTCGCTGAATTCAAAAACGGGCGAAATTGCAGTTAAGGACACCATTGATTATGAAGATATGAAAATATTTGAGATGTTCGTTGAAGCTAAAGACAATGGTCCGGTTCCACTCTCCGGTCAATGCAGAGTGACTGTGTATGTTAAGGATATGAACGATAACTATCCCGAGATAACCATAAAATCTCTTAAGAACACAGTGGATGAAAACATCCCAGTCGGGTCTGTTATAGCTCTAGTGGGTGTTAGTGACAGAGACACGGGGAATAACGGTAAGGTAAATCTGACAATGAACAAGTCCTTACCGTTTCTTTTAAACAAAACCTCTGACTACCTCTATGAGTTATTGGTGTCGGAACCGTTAGATCGTGAAATTGTCCCAGAATATGAGATCACGTTGGTTGTGACGGATGAAGGAAGTCCTCCCTTATCTGATAACGAAACTATAAGTGTCCATTTGCTAGATGTCAACGATAACGCACCTCAGTTCCCACAGACATTCTACACGATACCTGTTATGGAGAATAACGCGCCTGGAGCTTTACTGAGCTCTTTAACTGCTATAGATCCAGATCTCCATGAAAATCAGTATTTAGTTTATTTTATAATAGAGAAGGAAATAGTGAACACCTCCATGTCCATGCTGTTCTCTATTAACCCAGAGAACGGGAATCTTTACGCGCTAAAGACGTTTGACTATGAGATAGAGAAGGAGTTCCTTTTCCACATCGAGGCCAGAGACTCTGGTGTTCCTCCGCTCAGCAGTAACGTGACCGTTCACATTATTATCATGGATCAGAACGACAACACGCCGCTTATAGTGTCTCCATGGCGCGCGCACGGCTCGGTGGTTGAGGAAAAGATCCCGAGATCCACCGATAAAGGAACACTGATAGCCAAAGTCATCGCCATAGACTCTGATTCAGTGCACAACTCTCGAATCACGTACCAGTTCCTCCACAACACTGACGCCACATTATTCAGCTTGGATCAATATAACGGAGAGATCCGGACCACGAGAATGTTCAGTTACAGAGACTCGCGCCACCAGCAGCTGGTTGTGATCGCCAAGGACAACGGAGAGCCCGCGCTCTCTGCTACAGTCACCATCAAACTGTCCACGGTGGAGACCGCCCTTAAAACCTATGCTGACATGACTGAGGTGCCTTTGGGATATGACATCTTCTCCGATTTAAACCTGTATCTGGTGATCGGACTGGGCTCTGTTTCATTTCTTTTACTCATCACTATATTGGTCACCATCGTGCTGAAGTGTCAGAAAACGAAGCCCAGCAAAGCGACTCCTCCGTGCAGGAACAGTGTGATCAGCGAGAGGAACTCGACCATCGCGGATTCCACTCTGGTCTCCAACGATGCCTACTGGTACAGTTTATTTCTAGCAGAGACGAGGAAAGGAAAGCTGGTGGTCAGACAGCCTGTGCCAAAGGGAGCGAGATACATCGTGTCCAGTTTACCGAGAAGCACAGGACTGACCGAGACCAGCGACTCAGCTGCATCTACACTACAGGTAAGACAATCCAAATCAATTATCAAAGAAAGATTTACAAAACGTTTCACGCACAATTTCCTTTCAGATTGTAAGAGAAGAGGTGGTGTGTGCGCCCTACCCTAATATAGCCACTCAGTGTTTCTCAGGTTGAGAAAATATGAGATTTTTTCCTTTCATATTTTAATTAGTTTAATTTCTTCTCAATAATTTCGTTGCATATATTTTTTAAACAACTTGTGTATTTGTTCTTTCCACTTGTTATTTTGAGGCTCTTCATCTATTAGCACATTATTCCTTTCCATCGAGTAAAAACAAACAAACACATACATAGTAAAAAAGAAGAATACCTATTCCAAGCGAGGCTGTTCTCTTCTTATTGTGTATGTTCAGACTAAACTCACTGAGCGTCGCTGTTCTCTAAAAAACGCTTTTGGTCATAATCACAGTCACCATGAGAGATTTCCTATAGGAGGAAAGAGCACAAAGAGCGCGCCATGACAAGAGATTCGCTGTGTGCCCCATTCACTTCTCAACTAATTTCGTGATCTCGAGGAATACAAATATCTCAAACGTTGCAGAATGGAAGGATACGTGAAGTCACAGTTCTGGAGGTATGTAACGGCCCTCATGTTTTTCTTCGCTATTTTAGACTCCTCGTCCTCTGTTACACACTATTCTATTCCAGAGGAAATGGAGGAAGGCTCTGTTGTTGCTAATTTGGCGTCAGATTTGGGACTGGATGTGAAAACACTGAGCAGACGAAAAATGCGTCTCGACATTATATCTAACAAAAAATATCTGGATGTCAATAAAGAGACAGGAGAGCTCTATATATTAGAAATGATGGATCGAGAATATCTTTGTTCGTCTAAAACGGCGACAACATGCTTTATAAAAATGGAAGTGACACTCGAGAAACCTGTGCGCATATTTAACTTTGAAATTGAAATTGTAGACATAAATGATAATGCTCCCCAGTTTCGGAGAGATACCATCCACCTGGATATATCAGAATCTACAGCAGCCGGAGAGAGATTCTCGCTCAGTAATGCGGTGGATCCTGATACTGGCTCGAATTCGATTAAAACGTATTATTTGAGTGAGAGCGAACATTTTGACATTGAAATACAAACAGGAAGGGACGGTTCAAAATTTGCTGATTTAATTCTTAAAATGCCTTTAGACAGAGAAAAACAAGCTTCACATAATCTGATACTCACTGCTGTGGATGGAGGAGTCCCCGCGCGCTCTGGCACTGCTAGCATTATTGTGCGCGTTCTGGACACGAATGACAACGCCCCTCAATTCGACAAAGACAGTTACACTATAAATCTAACAGAAAACGCACCTATTGGTAGCCTTGTAGTGAAACTAAACGCCACAGATAAAGATGAAGGCTTCAATTCAGATATAATTTACTCCTATAGTTTGTACACCTCAGAGAAAACGCAGCAGACATTCAGTCTGAATCCTGACAATGGAGAAATCAGAGTAAAAGAAATGATTAATTATGAGGACTTCAGGATCTACGATATGGAAATTATAGCAACAGATAAAGGAGTTAATAGTCTCTTTGGAAAATGCAAAGTAAAAATTTTAACCAGTTTACCGAGGAGCACAGGACTGACCGAGACCAGCGACTCAGCTGCATCTACACTACAGGTAAGCACTGCCACATAGTGAATTGAAAAAAAAGAGGATAAAAAAGGTAAAATATAAGTTATGGATGTTTTTTTCCAAGTAATGTAAAATGCCCATTTAGGTTCAATTTTGCACTTGCATATTTGCTTTTATTTTTCTAGTTCAGCAGTTAATCTGCTGAAAATGTAGACAAGAAGATAAGATATATGTTGCATCACTTTTACGCGATGCAGTGTAGGTACTTATTTTCAGAGATAATTCAGCTGCTTTCAAGCTCGAAATGTTTCTCAATCAGGAGAATGTTACTTGTATTAATTACCTGTTACGTAATGCATTTTTATTGGCACCGTTTTGAAAATCACCTGACTTGCATTTGTCATTTGCTTTTGTTTGCATATAGTATATGAAACGCTTCATTATAGGTATTATATTTTTTTTCACTTTTTTTCTGAACATTTTTTATTAATACCTTAACCAGCGTAACAACATTTTAAAATACATTTCCAATTTTACTCTTTATGCTGCACTCCTCGCTCTTGTGCGCACAGAGTCGCTGTCCACCAAGATAATACTTTTCTAGTAATTCAGCCACCGTCGCTTCTTCATCTGTGGACAACATTGCAGTATTTCTTTCAGGCAGGACCATTCGCTCTTTCATATATTGGTCCAGTTGTATTTTCTTACATTGCGCGAATTATATTCTTGAACCATATCCACGGTTTGGAACTCTTTGGACCTGCTTTCTGTGTGCACTTTCAGGAAAATCAAAACAATGGAACCGAAAACACGACTATGGTTGAGGTACGTCTCGACCTTCGTATTTCTTGCTTCTGTGTTTCAGACAGCAGCTGCTGTTACTCACTACACAATTCCTGAGGAAATGGACGAAGGGTCTGTGGTTGCCAATTTGGTGTCTGATTTGGTATTGGATTTGAAAAGTCTTAGTAAACGTAAAATACGGTTGGATGTGGTCGCTAATAAAAAATATCTTGACGTTAACAAAGATACTGGGGAGCTGTACATTTTAGAAAAGATTGACAGAGAAAATCTGTGCACATCAAAATCAGCCACAACATGCGTTCTTAAAGTGGATGCCACATTGGAGAATCCTATTCGAATGTTTAATATTGAACTTGAAATAATGGACATAAATGATAATGCGCCACGTTTTCGTCGGGATACGATGCATTTAGACATATCAGAGGCAACAGCAATAGGGGAGAGGTTTTCCCTCACGAATGCTGTAGACCCTGATACAGGTTCAAATTCCGTAAAGACATACTATCTCAGTGAAAGCGACCACTTTAGTATTGAGATTCAGACTGGACGAGACGGATCTAAGTTTGCTGACTTAATACTGAAAAAGTCATTAGACAGAGAAAAACAAGCTTCACATAATCTGATACTCACTGCTGTGGATGGAGGAGTCCCTGCGCGCTCTGGCACTGCTAGCATTATTGTGCGCGTTCTGGACACGAATGACAACGCCCAACATGCTTTATAAAAATGGAAGTGACACTCGAGAAACCTGTGCGCATATTTAACTTTGAAATTGAAATTGTAGACATAAATGATAATGCTCCCCAGTTTCGGAGAGATACCATCCACCTGGATATATCAGAATCTACAGCAGCCGGAGAGAGATTCTCGCTCAGTAATGCGGTGGATCCTGATACTGGCTCGAATTCGATTAAAACGTATTATTTGAGTGAGAGCGAACATTTTGACATTGAAATACAAACAGGAAGGGACGGTTCAAAATTTGCTGATTTAATTCTTAAAATGCCTTTAGACAGAGAAAAACAAGCTTCACATAATCTGATACTCACTGCTGTGGATGGAGGAGTCCCCGCGCGCTCTGGCACCGCTAGCATTATTGTGCGCGTTCTGGACACTAATGACAACGCCCCTCAATTCGACAAAGACAGTTACACTATAAATCTAACAGAAAACGCACCTATTGGTAGCCTTGTAGTGAAACTAAACGCCACAGATAAAGATGAAGGAACGAATTCCGATATATTTTACTCTTTTAGTCTATATACCTCCGAAAAAACGCAGCAGACATTCAGTCTGAATCCTGACAATGGAGAAATCAGAGTAAAAGAAATGATTAATTATGAGGATTTCAGGATCTACGATATGGAAATTATAGCAACAGATAAAGGAGTTAATAGTCTCTTTGGAAAATGCAAAGTAAAAATTTTAATCACAGATATGAATGACAATCATCCTGAAATTTCTATAAAATCATTCTCAAGTCCAGTGAAAGAGGATATACCTGTAAATACAGTAATTGCAGTTGTTAGTGTGAGTGATAAAGACTCAGGAGAAAATGGACAGGTAGATATTCATATTTCTGATGATTTACCTTTTGCGCTCAAAGAATCGTCTGATAATTATTATGAATTATTAGTTTCAGAACCGTTAGACCGTGAAAAGGTTCCAGAATATGATATCACTATTACCGTGACTGACATTATTCAGCTTGGATCAATATAACGGAGAGATCCGGACCACGAGAATGTTCAGTTACAGAGACTCGCGCCACCAGCAGCTGGTTGTGATCGCCAAGGACAACGGAGAGCCCGCGCTCTCTGCTACTGTCACCATCAAACTGTCCACGGTGGAGACCGCCCTTAAAACCTATGCTGACATGACTGAGGTGCCTTTGGGATATGACATCTTCTCCGATTTAAACCTGTATCTGGTGATCGGACTGGGCTCTGTTTCATTTCTTTTACTCATCACTATATTGGTCACCATCGTGCTGAAGTGTCAGAAAACGAAGCCCAGCAAAGCGGCTCCTCCGTGCAGGAACAGTGTGATCAGCGAGAGGAACTCGACCATCGCTGATTCCACTCTGGTCTCCAACGATGCCTACTGGTACAGTTTATTTCTAGCAGAGACGAGGAAAGGAAAGCTGGTGGTCAGACAGCCTGTGCCAAAGGGAGCGAGATACATCGTGTCCAGTTTACCGAGAAGCACAGGACTGACCGAGACGAGCGACTCAGCTGCATCTACACTACAGGTAAGATCACATTTTATAGTCTACCTTTTTATTATTTTGTGCACATGTATTATGACTTATGAAACACCCAATCTGAGGTAAGAATATTTCAATAATGGTACTTGTTTTTTAGTCAATTAAAAAATAAAATAAAAAAAAGTTTAATAATAAATTGTGCGGGTAAGTGCATATTAACGTGTACAAGTTTTAAGGCACCTCATTGTGTGCGCCAAGTGGCGCTGTAGTCTCACAAATTGCACATCACTGCGAGCGTAATTTCAACGTCATTATCACATTTAGCCATTTTGCAATGAACCCTTGTTTTCTGCGACTCTGGCTTTAGACAAAATATTGCGATTTACGTCGAGGAAACATTTAATATTTTATCCCTTCACTAACAGTTCTTTTTGCATCTCATTTTGGAGTCATATCCAATGCTTTGTTGCTCCATGAACTGCGTTGTCACTGCATCATAAGCATTTGAGCAGACAATGGATTCTGATTTGAACACCCGGTCAAGGGGAAGGTATGTTGCGCTGTTTTTACTTTTATCAGTATTTTATCAATCAGCTCTGGCTGTTACTCACTATTCTATTCCAGAGGAGATGGAAGTGGGTCTGTCGTGGCAAATTTAGCCACTGATTTGGGACTTGATGTACAGACTTTGATTAAACGAAACATCCGTTTAGATGTTATTGCTAGCAAGAAATATCTCGCCATAAACAAAGACAGGGGCGAGCTGTACATACTAGAGAAGATTGATCGTGAATATCTGTGTCCTGCCAAAACCACTTGCTTTTTAAAAATGGAAGTTATAGTGGAGAACCCTGAGCGAATATTTTACATAGAACTGGAAATCACAGATATCAATGACAATAACCCTCAATTTCGACGAGACACAATCAATTTAGATATCACTGAATCTACACCTGCGGGTGAGCGATTTTCTGTCAGTAATGCAGTGGATTCTGATGTCGGTTCCAACTCGGTTAAAACGTATTATCTGAGCCAGAAGGAGCACTTTGATATTGAAATTCAGTCTGGGAGGGACGGCTCCAAATTTGCTGATTTAATTTTAAAAAAGGCACTAGATCGTGAAACCCAACCAGTTCATAATCTGATACTGACAGCAGTGGATGGCGGAGTTCCTCCGCGTTCAGGAACGGCCAGTATCGTCGTTCGTGTGTTGGATGCAAATGACAACGCCCCTAAATTTGATCAGGAGAGCTACACCATCAGTTTAACTGAAAACTCACCCATAGGCAGCCTGCTTGTTAAATTAAATGCAACAGATCTAGATGAGGGTTCTAATGCCGACCTTGTGTATTCATTTAGTCTGTATACATCAGAGAAGACACAGAAAGCTTTCAGTTTAAACCCTGACAGTGGTGATATTAGAATTAAGGAGATGGTTAATTATGAAGATTTTAAAATTTACGATATGGAGGTTATAGCATCAGATAAAGGAACTCATCCATTATCCGGTCAATGTAAATTATCCATTATAATTACCGACATGAATGACAATCACCCAGAAATTTCAATTAAGTCATTTCAGAGTCCAGTGAAAGAGGATGTACCTGTAAATACAGTAATCGCAGTTGTTAGTGTGAGTGATAAAGACTCAGGAGAAAATGGACAGGTAGATATTCATATTTCTGATTATTTACCTTTTACGCTCAAAGAATCATCTGATAATTATTATGAATTATTAGTTTCAGAACCGTTAGACCGTGAAAAGGTTCCGGAATATGACATCACTATTACCGTGACTGACAGGGGCAACCCGCCGTTATCTGATAATGAAACAATAACTTTAGAGCTGCTGGACGTTAACGACAATGTTCCTCAGTTCCCGCAGACATTCTACACGATACCTGTTATGGAGAATAACGCGCCTGGAGCTTTACTGAGCTCTTTAACTGCTATAGACCCAGATCTCCATGAAAATCAGTATCTAGTCTATTTTATCATAGAGAAGGAAACAGTGAACACCTCCATGTCCATGCTGTTCTCCATTAACCCAGAGAACGGGAATCTTTACGCGCTAAAGACGTTTGACTATGAGATAGAGAAGGAGTTCCTTTTCCACATCGAGGCCAGAGACTCTGGTGTTCCTCCGCTCAGCAGTAACGTGACCGTTCACATTATTATCATGGATCAGAACGACAACACGCCGCTTATAGTGTCTCCATGGCGCGCGCACGGCTCGGTGGTGGAGCAAAAGATTCCGAGATCCACCGATAAAGGGACTCTGATAGCCAAAGTCATCGCCATAGACTCTGATTCAGTGCACAACTCTCGAATCACGTACCAGTTTCTCCACAACACTGACGCGACATTATTCAGCTTGGATCAATATAACGGAGAGATCCGGACCATGAGAATGTTCAGTTACAGAGACTCGCGCCACCAGCAGCTGGTTGTGATCGCCAAGGACAACGGAGAGCCCGCGCTCTCTGCTACAGTCACCATCAAACTGTCCACGGTGGAGACCGCCCTTAAAACCTATGCTGACATGACTGAGGTGCCTTTGGGATATGACATCTTCTCCGATTTAAACCTGTATCTGGTGATCGGACTGGGCTCTGTTTCATTTCTTTTACTCATCACTATATTGGTCACCATCGTGCTGAAGTGTCAGAAAACGAAGCCCAGCAAAGCGGCTCCTCCGTGCAGGAACAGTGTGATCAGCGAGAGGAACTCGACCATCGCGGATTCCACTCTGGTCTCCAACGATGCCTACTGGTACAGTTTATTTCTAGCAGAGACGAGGAAAGGAAAGCTGGTGGTCAGACAGCCTGTGCCAAAGGGAGCGAGATACATCGTGTCCAGTTTACCGAGAAGCACAGGACTGACCGAGACCAGCGACTCAGCTGCATCTACACTACAGGTAAGACAATCCAAATCAATAATCAAAGAGAGATTTACTTGACGTTTTACGCACAATTTCTAAGCGAAGAATCATTTCGTGCGCCTTTGTATAATAAGCAACACAAGTGTTTCCCAGTTTTAGAAAATGGCATTCTACCTCTTAGAGTTGTATTGTTTTAGTGTCTTCATATTTATCCATATTTTTTGCAAGGGCTGTTTATTGTTTGTCTTTACATGTGCTATTTTGAATCTTCACATTTAAATCTAATTTTCTCAATTTGAGCGCAGCAACAAGTACTGAATTGCTGGGGTTGGAGCGCTGGACAAAAAAAAAAATCAAATAATGCGGTAAATAGAAAAAATACCTATTGTAAGTAAGGCTGTTCTCTTCAAGTTGTGTATGTTCATGGTGTACTCACTGAGCGTCGCTATCCTCTAAGAAAACGCTTTTGGTCATCGTCTCAGTCGCCATGACAGATTTCAGGAGGAAAGCGCACAAAGGATCGCGCCATGACAAGTGTTTCGCTGAGTGTCCTATTCGTTTCTCTGACCATTTCATGACCGCGAGGAGTACACATATCTCAAACGCTGCAAAATGGAGGGATGCGTAAAGTCACAGTTTTGGAGGTATGTAACGGTCTTTCTGTTTTTCTCCGCTATTTTGGACACAGTGTCCTCTGTTACACACTATTCTATTCCAGAGGAAATGGAGGAAGGCTCTGTTGTTGCTAATTTGGCGTCAGATTTGGGACTGGATGTGAAAACACTGAGCAGACGAAAAATGCGACTCGACATTATATCTAACAAGAAATATCTGGATGTCAATAAAGAGACAGGAGAGCTCTATATATTAGAAAAGATGGATCGAGAGTTCCTCTGCAGTGTTAAAACATCAACCTGTTTTATCAAAATGGAAGTGATACTCGAAAATCCTGTTCGAATATTTAACATTGAAATTGAAATTGTTGACATTAACGATAATGCTCCCCAGTTTCGGAGAGATGCGATCCATTTGGATATATCAGAATCTACAGCAGCCGGAGAGAGATTCTCGCTCAGTAATGCGGTGGATCCTGATACTGGCTCGAATTCGATTAAAACTTATTATTTGAGTGAGAATGATCATTTTGACATTGAAATACAAACAGGAAGGGACGGGTCAAAATTTGTTGATTTAATTCTTAAAAATCCTTTAGACAGAGAAAAACAAGGTTCACATAATCTGATACTCACTGCTGTGGATGGAGGAGTCCCCGCGCGCTCTGGCACTGCTAGCATTATTGTGCGCGTTCTGGACACGAATGACAACGCCCCTCAATTCGACAAAGACAGTTACACTATAAATCTAACAGAAAACGCACCTGTTGGAAGCCTTGTAGTGAAATTAAACGCGACAGATAAAGATGAAGGCTCAGGTCTCCAACGATGCCTACTGGTACAGTTTATTTCTAGCAGAGACGAGGAAAGGAAAGCTGGTGGTCAGACAGCCTGTGCCAAAGGGAGCGAGATACATCGTGTCCAGTTTACCGAGGAGCACAGGACTGACCGAGACCAGCGACTCAGCTGCATCTACACTACAGGTAAGAAACGCATCCTTATGAACCTTAATACAAATTATGTATCTTTCTTTATTTAATTTTTTTTAGTTCAGCGTATTTGGGGCATTCGTAATTTTCTTTCATCTTCGTTTGCAGTCTAATAAAAACAAAAATAACAACAAAGCAGTTATCTTAAAATAAGCATTTTTTTTGCTGCTAAAAGCACAATCATACAGGATGTACAAACTTGGCGCCATGTGTCGCTGTTCACCAACAAAAACCAATGTTAAGTGGTAAATTTTTCAGCCGCCATGACGCATAATCAGCAGGAGAGTGCGTTTCTTTTTAGTCTTGAGGGAGGTGATCCGGTCAGACAGCCTGTGCCAAAGGGAGCGAGATACATCGTGTCCAGTTTACCGAGAAGCACAGGACTGACCGAGACCAGCGACTCAGCTGCATCTACACTACAGGTAAGAAACGCATCCTTATGAACCTTAATACAAATTATGTATCTTTCTTTATTTAATTTTTTTTAGTTCAGCGTATTTGGGGCATTCGTAATTTTCTTTCATCTTCGTTTGCAGTCTAATAAAAACAAAATAACAACAAAGCAGTTATCTTAAAATAAGCATTTTTTTGCTGCTAAAAGCACAATCATACAGGATGTACAAACTTGGCGCCATGTGTCGCTGTTCACCAACAAAAACCAATGTTAAGTGGTAAATTTTTCAGCCGCCATGACGCATAATCAGCAGGAGAGTGCGTTTCATTTTAGTCTTGAGGGAGGTGATCCTGTTGTAGTTCGTGCTGTGCGAGAATACGATTCACGTTTGTGGTCAGTTGAGTCTATGGCCTGGAAATAATCAGCCGTTCACTCTCGTCTCGTAATTTTATGTAATTGTAGCTGTGTTAACCCGAGTCACTATGAAGGGACGCGCTGCTGTGATCGCTGATGATAAGAGGTACGTGTTCATCTTCCTTCTGTTCCCTGCGATCTTTGGCATTACGTCTGCCGTCACACATTACTCTATTCCTGAAGAAATGGTAGCTGGATCCGTTGTGGCTAATCTAGCCACAGATTTGGGGTTAGATTTAAAAACTTTAACCAAACGGCGAATACGATTAGATGTCATTAGTAACAGAAAATACCTGGACATTAACAAAGAAACCGGAGATCTTTATATAGCGGAGAAAATAGATCGAGAATATCTGTGCAACTTCAAGACATCGTCCTGTTTTTTAAAGATGGATGTGACAGTCGATAACCCTGAGAGAATATTTAATATTGAGCTTGAAATACTGGATATCAATGACAATGCACCGCACTTCAGGAGGGATACAATGCACCTTGATATTTCTGAATCTACCCCAGTTGGCGAACGATTCTCTCTGAATAACGCTGTAGATCCAGACTTTGGCTCAAATTCAATCAAAACATACTATCTAACTGAAAGCGAGCATTTTGATATTGACATACAGTCTGGAAGGGACGGGTCGAAATTTACAAATTTAGTCTTAAAAAAGCCATTAGACCGCGAGAAACAGGCAACGCATAATATGATACTCACTGCTGTAGATGGAGGAGTCCCCGCACGTTCTGGAACGGCAAGTATTATTGTGCGCGTGTTAGATGTGAATGACAACGCCCCAAAATTTGATAAAGACAGTTATACTATTAACCTTACAGAAAACTCTCCGATTGGAAGTCTTATATTGAAATTAAACGCATCAGACTTAGACGAGGGATCAAATTCAGATATAGTTTATGCATTCAGCCTGTATACCTCTGAAAAAACACAACACACATTTAGTTTAAATCCTGAAAATGGTGAAATTAGAGTCAAAGAAATTGTTAGCTATGAGGATTTTAAGATTTATGATATGGAGGTCATTGCTACCGATAAGGGGGGAAATCCCTTATCTGGACAATGTAAACTGACTATATTGATAAATGATATGAACGACAATCATCCTGAAATTTCTATAAAATCATTCTCAAGTCCAATGAAAGAGGATGTGCCTGTTTCGGACTGGGCTCTGTTTCATTTCTTTTACTCATCACTATATTGGTCACCATCGTGCTGAAGTGTCAGAAAACGAAGCCCAGCAAAGCGACTCCTCCGTGCAGGAACAGTGTGATCAGCGAGAGGAACTCGACCATCGCGGATTCCACTCTGGTCTCCAACGATGCCTACTGGTACAGTTTATTTCTAGCAGAGACGAGGAAAGGAAAGCTGGTGGTCAGACAGCCTGTGCCAAAGGGAGCGAGATACATCGTGTCCAGTTTACCGAGGAGCACAGGACTGACCGAGACCAGCGACTCAGCTGCATCTACACTACAGGTAGGCTTACATACCGTCAACAGGTGAACTACTTCTTCAAAGAAGCCAGACAACGGTATACAGTTTGACTTTTCAACCTTTAGCCAAACACTTTATAAGCCCACATTATTCTCTCTGAGAATATTATTCTTATTTTCAGCTTCTGCCTTTCAAGTACACATTCACATCATATTTTCCAACTTCCCATCTTGTGAAGTTATGCTGAAGTTGAAATGGGAGTGTTTCAGTCGTTCTTAGCACATCTTCTATTGTACTTTAGGAGTTTGTATATGCATTTTTTTTCTTTTTCTCTTTGTAAAATTTCTGTTTGACTCAATCCAATACTGTTCTTTTTATTTACAATCAGTTAAACGTAATTTTCTTGTCTTAAAAGTTCACATACACATATTTGTATATATATGCAAATATTTATGCTTATATTTGTTCAGACAAAATGACAGAAGTGAGCATTGCCTTCTTGCAAATGTTTATGTGTGTTTTTGCTGTTTATTCTGATTCTACAATTCTACAACCGCATAAATCTTACCTGTTGTACATATACTCTCAGCTTCCTTCTAGCTGAGCTGCTGCCACAGAGAAAAAGAGAGTGTCTGTCTGTGTGTGTGTGTGTGTGTGTGTATGTATGAAGTGTAAATTTGTGCAAGTGTGTTGTGACCTGTTGCTTCTCTCTCAGAGCTGGTTGACCTACTTTTCTGACTATATTATATTATATTATATAATATTATATTACGTTTGTCTCTCATGTTCCAAGTTTTTTTTTACGCACACGCACACGCACACACACACATACACACACACACACACACACACACACATACACATACACATACACAAAAGCAAACAACAGTGGCCCCACAAATATTTAGATAGTTAAATCACACATTGGCAGTTTCTACTTCACTGTAAAAAATTAATCAGGGGTTTTGTAATTTTCATTTAAAAAAATAAGGTGATAATTAAAAATAGTGCGTATATTTTATTAAAGAAATTGTGGTTTAGTGTTGTATAGAACATTTTGAGAACTTTTCACTAATAAAACCAAGAGATTATGTTTTCCTCATATTTTTTTAAGGAAACTTAAGCAGTTTTGAGGCTTGAATTGAAAAATTTATTAAACTTTAAAAAAAAAAAAAAATAAGGAAAGAAGGTTATCTATTTATTTCAAGAGAATTAGCTCTATTTTGCAGTTTTATTTTGGCTGTGATTGTTAGTTCCCAGCATGCTTTGCATTTGGCTGGATATGGAGAGTAAATATTGAAATTAAGTACTACTTCATTTGTTTTTGAGTAAAGCGAAACATCTATTAATGTTTATTGTTCAGCTATGTTTGACATTTGAAAGAATTTCTAAGTTGAAGTTTCTGTCGTTACCATTGTGCAGAAGAGTAGAGCTTATGGTTATGGATAACTGCATGTACTAACAATGTGGGGCATGATGCTTTGTTCAATCAGCTTTGTTAATATTACTGCAGTGAGGTTTATCCCTACTTGAGCTATTTGGCTGTATACAGTGTTTTAATTGTACAAAGTAACTCAAAAAGTCAAATACAAACAGGCCTTACTCAAAATCACGGACTTTTGAGAATTAATAATATTGAAATCATTGTGCCATAGATGAAATAATTTAGGAGATTTTAATAGTCTTAAAAGCTACTCAAAAATAGTATGTGTAATATTGCTACCATAATTGTTTAAGTATCATACCATTTTCATACCATTTTTGAGTTTTATTGCATAAATAAAGTATTATTTTGTAAAATTTAAAAGTGTGGCTTAATTATACAAAAACTTTTGGGTCCACTGTGTTTCTTAGCATTGGCACAAATCACTTACAATAACACTTCACAAGTGACGTACAATTTTTCTTTTCTTTTTTATTTATTTTCCATAAATGTATTAAATATGTATAAATAATGTTTTCTTTACTGAACATGATACATTTGAATTTAAGCACTTGCTATTTTTAAATATGCATCAAGTCTTGTTTATTTGTATGATTATGATATATATTTTTTCTGTAGCATTTTTTTAACTTGTTCTCTTTTGTTAGAGAGTGTTACCTGAAGGACAGGTAAGTTATTTGAAAGACAAAATTAGAAAGTTTTTAACTTTTCCTATTATTTTTGTGCAGTCTTTTTTTCATGTAAACAATGTATTTTAATCTGTCTCTCCTCTCAGTCTCTCATTCTTAGTGCTTCTTAGTGAATTGCATAATGTAGTTTGTTTTCCTTCATTTGTTATGCTTTAACATTTCTCACATTGTATCTCAGGTTACCTGGAGTCCCCGATAATTCAGACAACAAGGAGAGGACAACAACCCATTTTCTTGATTTGATTTGTTAATGCACCGTAGATCTTTTACACCATGCTTAGACTGATATAGATAAGTTAAAATCAATGTGGATTGAGGTTTTGTTGACAGAAAAGTGTTCAGTGAAATTCATCAAAATGATTGTGCTGAAAGCTAAATATTGAAATGTATGTCTCTGCTTTTGTTTCCGTTTTAAAGTACTCAAAATGAACGAGGTCCCCTCTCCCGCTGGAGGTATGCAGTCCTGACTTCACCATTCTCTCGATTTCTGGAGCGCCTGATCCCAGGGCCCACTGACCTTTACTGAAATATATGTGACTCTGTGTGTTTCTCTTTGTGGTTGGTGATTTTTGTCAGTGGAGTTTGCCTTGTCCTGTTGTAGGAGGAGCCAAATGAACCTATTTATTCAACTGAAGTCAAATCAGTTTTATTCAGTTTAGATGCAGATAAATGCTTCAACAGGTCAACATCAACACTCAGTTCGACATTTCACTTGGTCTTCTGAGCTTTGTAGATGTACAGGTTTAAACTTTGCAGTATTTATGAACACAACGTGTGTATTTTTTTCCCCACTTGTGGAACTCAAAACTGAAACCCGCAGTTTTTTATTCTTCACTACAAATTATGTTATGCAGCCTCACAAAACCCAACTTTTATAGACACCTGTGACCAGCAGAAATGCTAATGATAACTCTGATTCTCTGTGGTTTGATTGACAGTGGCTGGGGGTGAAAATGTTGCTCAAATGCATTCCTTAATCGGTTAAAGAAAGTTCACCCAGAAGTAAAAATGGATAATTTACTCACCCTCATGTCTTTCCAAATTTGAATGATTTTCTTTGTTTCGTGGAAGAATGTTTATGCTGCTCTTTTTCTCTACAATGAAAGTGACAAGGAATGGAAGCTGTAAATTTCCGAAAAAATATTAAAAACCAACTGATTCTTGTCTTCACATTTTCTTGACACCATCTGTTTTCATTCACTTTCATAGTCTGAAAAAAAGCATCCAGGACATTTTTTCTTTTTGTGTTCCACAGACGAAAAAGTATGTTTTTAAATGACAGACGGGTTAGTAAATGGCAGAATTACATATTTCTGATTCTCTGTGGTTTGATTGACAGTGGCTGGGGGGGAAAATGTTGCTCAAATGCATTCCTTAATCGGTTAAAGAAAGTTCACCCAGAAGTAAAAATGGATAATTTACTCACCCTCATGTCTTTCCAAATTTGAATGATTTTCTTTGTTTCGTGGAAGAATGTTTATGCTGCTCTTTTTCTCTACAATGAAAGTGACAAGGAATGGAAGCTGTAAATTTCCGAAAAAATATTAAAAACCAACTGATTCTTGTCTTCACATTTTCTTTCGAATTCACTTTCATAGTCTGAAAAAAAGCATCCAGGACATTTTTTCTTTTTGTGTTCCACAGACGAAAAAGTATGTTTTTAAATGACAGACGGGTTAGTAAATGGCAGAATTACATATTTAGGAAGAGTGTTTTTAGCAAATATGGCTCTAGTGCATGATGTGGGTTTTAATGATATATGTACTGATTGTTCATCTACTAAACATCATTATGAGCTCCTCAGCCTGTTTGTTGAATGGTTTGTCTACTTGTGTGTTTGAATGGATGGTGAATTGACTGGTGGATTCCAATTTCACATACTGGTTCTGTTGAATTTTTCTTCACAAATGAATCAGAATGATGCAAAACAAATTACAACCACCCAGTTTTCAGCTCGCTGCCCTTCCGTCACCCCAACCACCCTCACCTGATATCTGAGCATGGTTCTCATTGATCAACCCACCCCTCCGTCACCTGTCAATCAAACCAAGGTTCCACCTTCTGTTTTGCCTGAAGCCTTTAAGAGACAGGCCTTGGTTGCATGAGATGTGTTCAGATTCTGGCCTATCACTTAGTGAATAATGTTTGAAGTTTAGGTTCTTACGTCCAGTTTTTCTTTCTCGTTGACAGGCGTCCACCACCACCAGCAGCAGTTCCAGCTAAGGATCCTCCCAACCGTATTGCCGGAGCAAAGTATGAAAAACGTTCCATCAACCAATCAGCATGTCTGTTCACCTGGATCCATCATATTCACCTGCACCATCCTACAGAGATGAAACCAACCCTGAGTGATGCCTACAGCTTCATGTCAATGTTCGGAGAGTTTGCCCTCACTTTCCCCTAACAAGCTCATTGTTGATCTGACCAGAGGAATGACGGAAGATCTTTTGCCTATGATACTAAGAGACACTCTTACACCTGACCGGTCAGGATTGGACTTGGACTGGATCTGTGAGCACACACACACACACACACACACACACACACACAAATTAATATCTTCAAACAACACAGCTCATGTCTTTATCAAATAAACTTTTCTGCAAATCCAGTATGCTTATGTTTGCATGGTTAAAGCGCCATGTTAGATCTTTGTTATATTTAGTGACTGGTAAAGACATTGGGGAGATAAATTATTAACAGAATATTCTCACATGAACTGACGTGGACACTGGATTGCAAAAAAAAAATAAAAATTCTTAATCTGTGGTTTTGTCTTATTTTCTGGTAAAATTATCTAAAAATGCTTGCAATAAGATTAATTTACAACACAAGCAAACATTGTGTAAACCTCAACTAAACTAAAATCTGAAAATCAAGTCACTCATTCATGCTCTGAAAAGCACTAATATCTTTGTATTTTGCTACTCATGTAAATATATCTGGTTTCAAGCATGTTTAGATATTTTTACTAGAAAATATAGAGATACTAATGACAAATGGGCTTTTTTTGCAATGTGGATGATATTAAACAAACACAAAGAGGATTAAATGATTCTGCCATGTTGAGAGATGGAGTGCGGAGCTTTTGCTAGACTGAATTTGGACATTGAAAGCTTCTCTTTCCCTGCAACAGATGTATAAAGCCTTTCTTATGTGTTTTCTTGGATCTCATAAAGACTAGACTGATTAGAAGATCAGAATAATGCAAGTGTTATCCAGTGTATTCAGAAGAGGTCACAGCAAATTCGATTTGTTGTGCTGTATAGTCTACAGTCTCTTATCTGTAGTGTTGTATTATGTCTGTGTTACTGTTTGTGTCAGTATTTTTGCGTTTCAGTATGTAAAGAATGAAGTTAAATCTAAGCACTGATCTGACACAGAAAGAGCTGAGTATTGTTGTAGTTCTGTGGTGACTGGTGACATTCATGAATGCACAAATGCAGGCACAGCACAGTGATGTCATAGTGCGGACATTTGATGGTCACAGTGGTTTCTAAGAGTTTAGGAGATTCATTAAGTAGCCACTTCCTGATGCTCAAGATTTCTGTCTCAGATAAAAAACCCACTGACTTCTAATAGAGACTGTTAAAGAGTGAGTTCCTTCTTGTTGTCCTTTATAAAAACACCACACTATTTCAGAGATAAAGACCATCAAACTTCACTAAATCTTTGAAATAAGGCCAAATATAAAGAGCACTCAAGGTGGTGGGTGACTTTTACTTGCTTTAAAACAAGAAAAGATGAGAACTGCTAATCTTTACTTATCAACTGTATAATTATCTGATGTTATGAAATGTGTTTAATATTCATGGAAATGCTTTGAAAAAAAAGACAATTAAGCCAAGTGAAAATACACTGCATTGCATTGAAATGCACTAGCCAAATATTATTGTTTTTCTTCATTTTTTTTTCTGGTGTTAAAATTATGTATTAATATTAATGCATTAATATAAACTTTCATATTGTTGCTTTTTTTCTTGATATTTTGTATTTGCTGGCTATATCAGTTGTGCAATATATGGACATCAATATTTTATTTCAGTGAACAGTATGGTATTGTTGTTTTTCTGATAGTTTCCAGGCTTTCTGAAATGTAATTTATTCATAGCTTCCTGAGGGTATGGCAGTTTTCCCAGGCAGGTCAAGAGGTCAGGGTGTCATGGGGTCAGTTCAATGACTGGAATGCACAGCATGTGTGTCTTGTCAAAGCAATGCACTATTACATAATACATTTGCATTAGATTTTCTGTTTTGGAGGAACAAATGCTGGATGTTTACATGTGGTATTTTAAACAGGAAGTAATAATTTCAAGGCTCTAAACTGGCTGTCTCAGAGGATTGGCTAATGTTCAGACATGGACAGTGTTGTAAAATAACATTGAGGCAATCAGAGGGGAAAAAATAAATACATTTTTTGTAGAATGACAAAATATTAAGGTGTTTTTCTTTGATTTATTGACTGCCTGTGTGAACAGCTATAGGTAGGTCACTCGTCTCTCACTGGCTAGAATTAATTTACCCAAAAGCCTCATTTTGTGGTATAAAAATGGACTACCTATATACAGCACTGGCCTGTCTTATGCCCTGTAGTACCATATGTTTCTTCTTCATTTCCCCTTCTGTCCAATTAAGCTTAATCCAGTTTTGCAAATGTGTTTTTCGAATTCATTTTCTACTGCTTTCCTAAAGCTGTACACATCCATGATCTGCCTCGGAGAAACTCACCAGACCCTCTTTGCTCATGCTTATCTGCTGATATTTTTGTACTGCATATTTACAATAGATAAAAACTTAATGTGATTTCTGTCATTCTCCATGTAATCCAGAAGTACATAAGATGTGATGGGACATTGCATTAGTAATATGTTTTTAGGTTTTAAATGACTTCTCAGTATGTGAGTAGCAATCTGCCTGTAGCCCAACTGAACACATGCACTGGAGTAAAACAACAACAACAACAAAAAAAAAACATGTTTGTACAGTATACCATTATGATTATCTTATAATCATGGAAGAGAAAAACAGTGTTTATGAACTTATCTGACTTCTGATAATCAGTGATATAATCAAAGTGACCTATTGTGAAAACTTTGCATGTTTTTGATCTGTATGGGGTGGTGAGTGTGCTTTTGTTTGGGTGGGTAAAGATGAGGTCATCACTGCAGATGATGTAATGCATTGAAGATAATCAGACAGATCACATTTCATATCAGCTTTTTCATTTAGATGTAACCACACTAGGATTATCATCACAAACTCTTTTTTTCCTGTTAATTCTGACAAATGGTAAATAGAAATAATAAAGCATTAACCACTGCCCTGACTGGCTTATTGCCTTGTTCTGATTCTGTGATGTGGGTCAGAACAAATAGAAAAAAAGAGTAACCACTCTTTGCTTCTCTTTCCCTCCTGACCCAGATTTCTCTCTGCCTGCACACAGAGAGAGACTGCAGCACCATTAAAAACTGCTGCAGCAGACACACACACAGAGAGAGAGAGAGAGAGAGAGAGAGAGAGAGAGAGAGAGAGAGAGTCTGGTTCACTATCCTTGTGGGGACTCCCCATAGGTGAATTGGTTTTTATACTATACAAACTGTAATTTATATCGCCCTACACCTAAAACTACCCATCACAGAAAACTTTGTGCATTTTTACAATCTCCAAAAAAAAAACTCATTCTGTATGATTCACTCAATTTAGGTCCCCATGAGTTGGTGTGTTTTCAGGTGTAAGTCCCCACCAGTATAGAAAAACATGTATACACACATACACACACACACACACAGTTTTCATTTGTCATATACATTTATCCTCAGAATTTTATCACGAAGGTCCACACACACACACACACAAAATTGCTATTGCCAGGCCTTCTCTAAACTAATTCTGTATGATTCACTCAATTTAGGTCCCCATGAGTTGGTGTGTTTTCAGGTGTAAGTCCCCACCAGTATAGAAAAACATGTATACACACACACACACACACACACACACACACAGTTTTCATTTGTCATATACATTTATCCTCAGAATTTTATCACGAAGGTCCACACACACACACACACACAATTGCTATTGCCAGGCCTTCTCTAAACTACAGTTCAGCTAACTGTGTCACCATCAAAACAACCATGCTTTCCTGAAAAACTGCAGAGAAAAAAGGCTTCAATCTGAGCAATCCAGCTGACTGCTGGTTTCTAGGCAACGGGAGCCTGTCTCTATAGCGACCGAGTAAAAGATAGATGGTGGAGCATGGGTTAAAGAGGAGAGAATAATTTTACAAGGAATGATAAAAAAATGTGTACAAATAATTAATAAAAAAACGACGGTGTTGTTACTGAGATTTCTTTCGTGAGCGATTAATTTATTTGATCTTCCTTATGTTCTTCCCAAACCCCCTCCCTTCATTCACTCTTTCCTCAGGAGACCGCAATGTTCAGCACCACGGACAGCGACCCACCTATCCAAATGCCCGTTGCCACGGTAACGGACTGCGGGCGGGGATGGGTGCATGATGCTGCAGCCTGTAATTTGATGCACAGACGTGAGGCTCAGCACGCCAGATCCGGGTATCTCGTATAGCTGTGCAGTCTATGTTAAACAAACACACTGTATAACGCAGAAATGTATAATAATATATGACTGCCTTTTTATGATATAGGAGAAGTATTGATTAACATGTGATTGATATGTATATTTGATCTTCATTTCACAAGAGCATGTGATGTGAATCACTTCGCTCTGCCCTCTGGTGTCTTTTGTCTGATATGTGGTTTGGATTTCACAGACCAGCGCAGATATGGGAATGCTCATACGTAAGCAGCTGAGGTGGGAGGGATCACAGAACAAAAGACGCGGGTGGGGCCGAGTTTGTCACGTGATCCATGTAACTGAACCACAAGGTGTCACTGCTCACCATGCAATTAGACACTAGAACACTGCATACTTACAAATTCTAGCTCATTTATTCTTTTAAAGCATGATAAAGCAGGATTTAAATGCGGATTTCAAGAAAGGAAAAATAAACAAAAGTTTTTTTGTTTTTTTTAAACTAATGAGATATTTCGTTCTCTTTTAGTACATTTGGTGTTGTGATGCCTCAATTTTAAAATTGTAATCTTTATAATATTATTTGAAAATAATAATAATAATAATAATAATAATAATAATAATTATTATTATTATTATTATTATTAGTAGTAGTAGTAGTAGTATTGGTATTAGTATCATTATTATTGTTGTTGTTGTTGTTGGTACTCATAAACATCACTAGAAGATGGAAGTTGCAGTTCTGCAAAATCGCTGTGAGTGGCGCTACAATACTAATCATCGCTAACAGTCCTGTTGAGCAGGTTCACTTCATGGGCTGGCGTATCAGACATCACTCTGGCTTTGAACAATGAACAACCACGACGATTTTAGATCTGTCTGTTAATTTGTCATTTGGAATAGCATACATGAGTTGACCGCATTTGCTTAAAACTATTTTCATTGGTGTTCAGAGGAAGCATGGCAAGAGAAAATAAAATAATATGGATGAGCAAGATTTTTTATCTGATATGTTT
>NW_015505397.1:1226488-1241372 GCF_001515645.1 Sinocyclocheilus grahami | reverse complement strand
TACTACTACTACTACTACTAATAATAATAATAATAATAATAATTATTATTATTATTATTATTATTAGTAGTAGTAGTAGTAGTAGTATTGGTATTAGTATCATTATTATTGTTGTTGTTGTTGTTGGTACTCATAAACATCACTAGAAGATGGAAGTTGCAGTTCTGCAAAATCGCTGTGAGTGGCGCTACAATACTAATCATCGCTAACTGTCCTGTTGAGCAGGTTCACTTCATGGGCTGGCGTATCAGACATCACTCTGGCTTTGAACAATGAACAACCACGACGATTTTAGATCTGTCTGTTAATTTGTCATTTGGAATAGCATACATGAGTTGACCGCATTTGCTTAAAACTATTTTCATTGGTGTTCAGAGGAAGCATGGCAAGAGAAAATAAAATAATATGGATGAGCAAGATTTTTTATCTGATATGTTTGCTGTTCAATTCCGGAAGAAATGCTACCCAGATAAATTATTCCCTTCGAGAAGAATCAAAAACTGGAGTCATTGTGGGGAACATTGCAAAGGATTTAGGGATTGACCCGGCTTTACTGGAAAACAGGAATTTACGTATCGTTACGGGGACAAAGCAAGAGCTCTTTCGGATAAATCATGAAGACGGCGCTTTGTTTGTGAACCAGAGAATAGACAGAGAAGAGCAGTGTGCTAAAACCAACCCATGTCTTATTCATCTCAAAGCAGTGATAGAAAACCCACTCGAAATGCACCAGATATCAGTTGACATTATCGATGTCAATGACAATCCACCGAGTTTTTTAGACGAAAACCATAAATTGGAAATACTTGAATCTGCAATGACAGGGGCACGATTTCAGTTAGAAACTGCGCACGACCCGGATATAGGCTCAAACGACTTGCAATCATATAAACTGAGCCAAAATCTTTATTTTCGTTTAGAAACGGAAGACATGGGAGACGAAGGTAAGATTCCTGTTCTCATTTTACAAAAACCTCTTGACAGAGAGAAAATCGCAAGACATAACCTAACATTAACTGCGACGGACGGTGGCAAGCCACAGAAATCAGCTACTGTAAATATTACTATTGTTGTGTCGGACATCAATGATAATGCCCCAGTTTGTGATAAGCAAAAATACACAGTAACAGTAAAAGAAAATGCCCCTGAAGGTACATTTCTGCTGCGCGTTAATGCTTCGGATTCAGATGAAGGACTGAATGGAGAAATTGAATACTCTTTACGGAACAAGTTCAGGAACGGAGCATCTGAGGTTTTTGATTTGGATAGTTTGACGGGGGAATTAAAGATAAAAAGTGGGCTAAATTTTGAGGAAAGGCAGGTTTATGAGCTAAAGATACTGGCTGCGGATAAGGGGACCGTGTCTTTGTCAACACAGTGTAATGTGCTTGTAATTGTTGAGGATGTCAACGACAACCGGCCTGAGATTGACGTCACGTCAGTGTCCAGCCACATTTCGGAGGATGCGCCTCCTGGGACTGTAGTGGCTTTGATGGGAGTTACAGACCTGGATTCAGGTATGAACGGAAAGATGGTTTTCTCTCTGCCTAAGGATATTCCTTTTGACCTCAAGCCGTCGCCTGATGGAAACTTTTATTCTTTGGTAACTAAAGAATACATTGACAAAGAATCGAAATCGTCTTATGATATCACTATAACAGCCAAAGATTTAGGAACTCCGTCGTTAACATCAACAATATCCATTCACGTCGATGTCACTGATGTTAACGACAACAGCCCCACATTTGCTCAAAGCCCATATACATTCTACGTGGCTGAAAACAACAAACCAGGAATTGCCGTTTTCTCATTAAGTGCAGTTGATATAGATGAAGGTGAAAACGCACGTGTATCGTATTCAATTGATCGAATGAATTCAGACCAAAGCATGACATCTTTCGTCAGTATTAACGAGGCTAATGGTACCGTTTACTCACTGAGGAGCTTTGACTTTGAGTCTTTAAAAACATTTAAATTCTTTGTTGTGGCCAAAGAGGCTTTTGCAGCTACTGATGTGAAAAACGCAGTAAAAGACGAGGAGGAAAACAACGCGACATTTTATTTGATCATCACTTTGGGCTCGGTTTCAGTGCTTTTTGTCATCAGCATCATCGTGTTGATTGTAATGCAGTGCTCTAAATCGACAGACTATTCATCCAAGTATTTACAGGACACAAATTACGACGGGACTATGTGTCACAGCATCCAGTACAGATCTGGAGACAAACGGTACATGTTAGTTGGACCCAGAATGAGTGTCGGCTCTACTATAGTCAGTAATGGAAATACTCTAGTGATCCCAGATCGCAGGATGAGAGATTCTGGAGAGGTAAGATTCATCTTCAATAATACTATTTTGATATGTTTGCACGTGTGTGTACGCCTTTCGAAGAGCTGTCCTTGGTGCTGAAATTCGAATCCATGCATTCTCACGAACTGCTTCCCTGATAACGTTTCGTCTCACAATATAACTTTTTTTCTTCTCAAGAACATAAACTGCTATTTTAGCAGTGATGGAAAACCAGAAGGTATTAAAATAAATGACACTGTGACCAGAGTGGTTGAAGATTTTTTTTAGAAATAATTTGTGGTTCATGGAACTGAATGTGAATATGAGCTTGGTTACAAATGGACCTGTTCCAGTTTAAAACATGATTTGAAAATGGAAAAACAAATGTAATATTTAGCATCTGTTGTATATTTAAGAAAAAGTAAAAAAATAAAAAAATAAATCATGGCATAAACCACTGGCATCATTATTTAAAACCACATCAGCAGTAAAACCACATTCAGCTGAGCGCAAATACGTTTATCCATTGTTGTGAAAATCTGAACATAAGGCCAAAATGGCTATAATGCAATTTAAGAGTTGCAACACTTTGGCTGCAGACATGCACTTGTACTCTCAGACACCTGCGCTTCCGCAAGTGACGTCACTTGCAATTTAAAAAATATATATTTTATTTATTTATTTTTATTGAATCTCTCAGAATGTTTGCATTGCAGATATGCACTTGCACTCTCAGTAGAGTGGCCATATGTGCCGTTCATACAGGACACGTCCTGGCCAGGATTGTTATATTGCCTAAAACATCCAAAGTAGTTTGACCAATAACATGCAGGCATTGTATATAATCGACCAATCGTGGCGCGTGAGAAGGTGAGATCTACAGAGAACTAGCAAAGCGATGCAAATACGCGCACGTGTTTGTTCGTTCGTTCGACTTGAAGCGTTGCTGCGCACCGATCATTGAATGACACCAAAGTACCGCGAGAGCGATTCGAAAGCATAAGGAGCCGTCTGCTCTGCTCTCTATAGCTCTCGTGAATGTCATACAACGATCGATCTGCACAGTGCAAACAGCCCAAACCTGGATATTTTAGGCAATATAGAAATCCTGGCAAGGACGCGTCCAGTAAAAATGGCCCGTATGGTCACCCTAACTCTCAGACGCTTGCGCTTCCACAAGTGACGTCACTTGAAATCTTTTTTTAATTTAATTTAATTTTACAACAGTAGCTAGGTGGTGAAGACAAGGATAAATAAACAAAATTACAATGTAATTTGCAATCGCCACCTGCTACCTAAGTCACTTGCAATCGACACAAATGGTGCGTGTTGCCAATGGAGACGAGACGCTGTGCTGGTTAAATGATTAAAACTAAATTAGTACCATAACGTACAGCAGGTACAAAAAAAGTTTGGCCTTGCTAATTTCAAATAATGTGGCATGAAAATTCAAACGCAGCATCAGAAAGCTACATTAACTTACATCGTGTCTACACCGGACGCGAGCGGCGCGGCGCGTTGCAAAAAAAATACAAGAACTCGTTATAATCATCAGTGATGCTGTCTTGGATGCTGCGCGACACGTGTCAGTGGCCCTTGGCTTGGTATTGTTGGCAGAATTCGGCCCTCGGCGAAAACGAATTGAGGAACCCTGACGTACAGGGTAGGCCTACTGCAAGTCACGTGTAGGAGAAAAAGACAAGACCCGCAAATCCGTGGCGTTTTCCTCCCGTAGAAAATCATAAACACTTAATATGGCTTAATGTAAAAGGTAATTCGATATACAGTTAATTAATATAATGTACTACAAGGCAAGCAGATGGCCAGCATATGAACACAACGTACAATTTAACGCATTGCGTTCTGAGCTCGTCTTCTTGCGTGTATGGATTTGATCCTTTTGATATCACTTTCTTAATGCATTTCTTAATACACGCTCATCTACGAGTGCTCTGTAGTAATCGTAAAGCCCGAAGTGCATTGTAAGAAGACAGTTATGAGGTTACCTGCAGGACAATCGGCAGATTGCACCTTTAACTTTATTCAAGTGCATATAAGATTTTGATTGTACTTCTCTTTATTACTCTTTTATTGTTTAAATGAATTTAAAAATGAAATAATTAAAACGAAAAGGAAAGAAAATTAAAAAATTTAAATATACATAAATATGTATACAAAGAACAGTGCTGATAAAACATGTCTGCAATACACTTTTTTTTTGTCTGTACCTATATAAATGTATTGGCTAAATCAAGTAAAAAAAAATGTGTGCTACTATCACCCTTAATGTATACACTTTATATATTAATAATATCTAAACTTACATGTTTATGTTTGAAAATATATATATCAACCATTAGTCATTCACTTCAGAAACACTTGGAAGAACTCATAAGTACTCTTATAGTATTTCATAGGGCCTTAAGCCTTGGGTGGTTCAACAAACACATGGCCATCAAAAACTTTGAATCAACATGGTTTTATTGATTTGAGTCAATGAGCTGCTGTTGAAATTTTTTGTTCCTCTTATTGGCCTCTTTAAGACATTGTCTAATGTCTGTCAAGATATGTCTCCAGCTGCACTGACTAGGCTACAACCACAGACATTCTCAAACTGCTGAGGTGTTGTGGCTGCGGTCTGGACAACTGAAGATGGAGGCTGAGGCCTGAGAGGGTTGTTTGGAGTACTAGGAGATGGTTGGTGCAGGGAGATGGCAGGTGAAACTGATGCCGGTTGTCCTGCAGGTGACCTCATAACTTGTCTTCTTAAGATGCACTTCGGGGGCTTTACGATTACTCCAGAGCACTCGTAGATCTGGGATGATTTTCAAGTGCAACTTAAGTTACGATGCTTTTAGGAAACAGACAGTTATACTAAAATCAGTCGTACGATCGTTTTTACGATCTACTTAGGCTTACGATGCTTTTGAGAAACGCAGCCCTGGTTAGTTGTATTATGATTTGCGTTAAAGCGAGTGAAGTCTGATACATGCATTGACAGGTGGATTCTAATGTTTCCTATCCCTGAATTTCTTTATGATCGGATATATTCTCAGTTAGCCTCATGGTGTCAGTATTATACAAGGAAACCTTTTTAAATACTGTCCCTCCTCTTCGAGACGTCACACCGTTGTTCCTTTCCACAAAAAGCGCAATTCTGTTGTTATTGAAACCTAGGATACCTTGTTGTCTGCGTGGATTATAGTGAATTGTTTGAAAAAAAAATTGACATTTTATAACATCTCGGAGATTTCGCTCATGAAGAAATCACAAGAGCAACAATAATTTGTTTTTTGATAAGCGTTTGAATCATGATGGAACACGAAGGACAAAGGAGCAGATGGGAGTGCTGGTGGATCGCTTTGTGTTTCTCTTTTCTGCTGTACTTCGGAGAGCATGTTTCAGCTCAGATAAGATACTCTATTCCAGAGGAGGTAAAAGATGGAACCGTCGTTGGAAATATTGCGAAGGATTTGGGCCTAGATGTCGGTGCTTTGGCGGACAGGCGGTTCCGTATTGTATCTGGATCCAATGATGATTTTTTTCAGGTAAATCAGAACGGCGTCTTGCACGTTCATAAGAAAATCAACCGAGAGGCGCTGTGTGATAGTCATAGCGCATGCTTCATAAATCTGAAGATTGTTGTAGAAAATCCTCTTGAAATACATTATATTGCAGTGGAGGTGACCGATGTAAATGACAATTCGCCCAGTTTTAGTGAACACGAGAAACGATTGGAGATTTCAGAATCGACTGCTGGAGGGATGCGTTTTCAGCTTAAAGCCGCGCGTGACCCGGATGCAGGGGTAAATTCTATTCGTACATACAAATTAACCCAAAATGAACACTTTGATCTGGAAGTCAGAGATCAGGGAGAAGATAAACTGCCATTTTTAATTTTACAAAAATCTCTTGACCGTGAGATCAATGATGAATATCATTTAGTTTTAACAGCAGTTGATGGAGGAAATCCACAAAGATCAGGAACTCTAAATGTTACAGTTGTTGTTCTTGATAACAATGACAACAGACCTGTTTTTAGCCAAGATATATATTCAACAAATTTAAAAGAAAATATACAAGTTGGAACGCTAGTCATACAGGTTCAAGCAAGTGATGCAGATCATGGCTCAAATGGAGAGGTTACCTACGCGTTTGGCAGCGATCAGAACCCAAAGGTGTATGAAATATTTAGTTTGGATAAACTGACAGGTGACATTCGCGTGAAAGGCGATGTAGACTTTGAGGAGAAATCCATTTACAAACTTGATGTTCAAGCATCTGATAATGGCCAGCCCCCTATGAAGACAGATTGTAGAGTTGTCATCAAAATTTTAGACACAAACGATAACACACCCGAGATCGATGTAACGTCACTGTCGAAAATGGTGTCTGAAGACTCCAAGCCTGGTACTGTAATCTCACTCATTAGTGTTACTGACAGAGACACTGGTGTTAATGGAAAAGTTATGTGCTCTCTCTCAGAAAACGTTCCATTTGAATTAAAACAATCAGTTCAAGAAAACATGTACTCGTTAGTGACTAAAGGGAGCCTGGACCGTGAAACTGTATCACATTATGACATTACAATAACAGCGAGCGACTTAGGTCAGCCTCCACTGTCCTCATATAAAACTCTGAGCGTGCAGGTGTCAGATGTTAATGACAACCCGCCTAAATTTAGCCTAAATCCCATCGAATTATATATAATTGAAAACAACGCTGCAGGCGCGCCCATTCTCACGCTGAGTGCTTTTGACAAAGACCTAAATGAAAACTCTGTGATTTCATATCAGATTATTAAAGGAAATGGGACACAAAGGGACATTACATCTTTTCTAAATATTAATTCTGAAACAGGCGCAATTTATGCACTTAAAAGTTTTGATTTTGAGACTTTCAAAACCTTTCAATTTTACGCGCTCGCTACAGACTCTGGAACTCCATCTCTGAGCAGTAACGTGACAGTGAACGTGTTTATTCTGGATCAGAACGACAACGTTCCAGTGATCTTATATCCAGTCAGCGCTAACGGTTCTGCTGAGGGTGTGGAAGAGATTCCCCGTAATGTGAACGCAGGTCATTTGGTGACTAAAGTCAGAGCCTATGACGCAGATATAGGATACAACGGCTGGTTATTATTTTCACTGCAGGAAGTTAGTGACCACAGTCTCTTTAGTTTGGACCGCTATACAGGACAGATAAGGACCCTTCGCTCATTCACAGAAACAGACGAGGCCCAGCATAAACTGCTCATACTGGTCAAAGACAATGGGAACGTTTCACTCTCAGCAACAGCGACTGTGATTGTCAAAGTTGTGGAGCCCAAAGAGGCTTTTGCTGCTTCTGATGTGCAAAACGCAGTAAAAGACGAGGAGGAAAACAACGTGACATTTTATTTGATCATCACTTTGGGCTCGGTTTCAGTGCTTTTTGTCATCAGCATCATCGTGTTGATTGTAATGCAGTGCTCTAAATCGACAGACTATTCGTCCAAGTATTTACAGGACACAAATTACGACGGGACTATGTGTCACAGCATCCAGTACAGATCTGGAGACAAACGGTACATGTTAGTTGGACCCAGAATGAGTATCGGCTCTACTATAGTCCCGGGCAGTAATGGAAATACTCTAGTGATCCCAGACCGCAGGAGGAGAGATTCTGGAGAGGTAAGAATGGATTATTCATGATTGTTGCACTGTTTGATTTAAATTTGTCTTTTGACGTTGTTTGGGCTGTTTTTAAGGTAGATTTGTGACAGGTATTGTCTTTTGCTGTGCGAATCTGCTGTATATTGTCTAATAAAACTATTTTCTCTTCTCATCATTAATACAATATTAAGAATGATGTTTATTTGTTTCAGTAGGACTCTGTGTCACAGCAAATGGTAGCCTATATGTTAGTTGGACCCAGCATAACTATTGGAAATATGTATGTGGCGATTTCTTTACATGAATTTGTCTCGGACATCAATGGAAATACTTTAGTGATACAATGTAGAGGTGGTGGAGAGCTAATCTGTTTGTGTTTTTTTTTAATCATTTTGTATAATGCTTTGTAAGATCTGCCCTGTTTATTTACCATCTCTCTGCGACATTTATGCGTGAGGCTCAAGTGACAAATGGCATGTATTCGCTCTTATAGGGAAAAAATTGCATCACATTATACGGTATTATCATCATTTGCCTAATTTGTTCTTATACAAAAATATAGTTTTTTTCGGCTCACGACTGTGTATTTCGTGAACTAATTTATTTTGTGTCACCATTTTAAATTTTATGGAAAAACGTATCAAAAGTTGTTCTTATAGGTGACAGAATTAATTAGTTCATGAGTTCATAGCAGTATGGAGACGTATAAAAAATTAAATAAACTGTATTTTTATTTTGAATTAGTAATGATACGACCTGCTTGCTACTTCTTGCGCGGAAATATGTCAGTGGTACTGAAATTTGCTGTGACATATTGGATTGTAAGGTTTTGCGGTTTATGTTTATCAGGCTATATATTTTGTAGCTAAATGTCAAACAGGCATAGCCTATGTGCTATATATTGATGTTTATTTAAAAAGCCATATCTGTATATGGATCGAATATTTGCTCTCCATATGCATCATACAAAGATCAAATATATTATAGTTTAAGTGCATAGAATTATATTTAAAGTCTTGACATGCTGTAGTGGACCTCATGATGTCAGTATTACACAAGAAAACGTTTTTTTGGGGGGGGCAGGGATCTAGTTTTCATCACACAAACCCAAGCTAGAGCGCACTGACTGCTTTTTCAGTCGGAGCATATACACACAAGAGTTGGTTCCGTGATTTTCGAGCAAAATATGTTTTAATATTCGACCCCGAATCATTTGAAAAAATCCATGCGGTAACTGTGAGGAGAATCAGTTTACACTTGTTCCACAGACGACGGTTTTCAGCATGGATGCTGGGAAACAAAGGCGCAGATGGGAGTACTGGTGGATTTCTCTGTGTTTCTACTTGCTACCGTGCTTCGGACAGCGGGTTTCAGCGCAGCTAAAATACACTATTCCAGAGGAGGTAAAAGAAGGATATGTTGTGGGAAATATTGCAAAGGATTTGGGTCTTGATGTCAGTACATTGGTGGACAGACGTTTTCGTATTGTTTCTGGATCAAATGAGGGCCTTTTTCAGGTAAATCAGAACAATGGCATCTTGTATGTGGAAAAGCATATCGACAGAGAGGCGCTGTGCGTTGAAAATGTTGCTTGCTTGATAAGTCTGAAAACTGTTGTTGAAAATCCTCTTGAAATTCATTATGTAGAAATAGAAGTTACCGATGTAAATGACCATGCACCCAATTTTGCTTATAAAGACGTCCTGTTAGAAATCGCAGAATCAACCCTACCGGGTGAGGACTTTCAATTGCAGGAAGCAAAGGACCCTGATTCAGGCATAAATTCTGTTCGTTTTTATAAACTGAGCCAAACCGAGTATTTTGAACTTGAGCTTCGCGAAAATGGGGGAGAGAAAAAGGTCCCCGTCTTGAAATTACGTAAATTGCTTGACAGGGAGCATCAGGTCACTCACAGTCTAATACTGACTGCTGTTGATGGTGGGAATCCACCAAGATCAGGGAGTATCATTATTAATGTCACGGTGCTGGATGATAATGATAACAGGCCAAAATTCAGCCAAGAGTTTTATTCTGTCACATTGCAAGAAAACGCTCCTGTTGGTACTCTTGTCATTAAATTGAACGCCACTGATTTAGATGAAGGTCAGAATGGAGAAATAGTTTATGCATTCCTGAAAAATATCGAAAAACATATTTACGCCACCTTTGATTTGGACCAAACAGGTGAGATTAGGGTAAAAGGTGATTTGGATTTTGAGAAAAATAATGTTTATAGAGTCGGTGTTATGGCGTCAGATAAAGGCCAACCACCGAAGACAAGCAACTGTCGAATTATCATTAAAGTGACTGACGAAAATGATAATGGACCAGAGATAGAAGTTACCTCACTGTCTGATGTAGTTCCCGAAGATTCAAAACCAGGAACAGTTATTTCACTTGTTAGTATTACTGATAAAGATTCGGGCGTCAATGGCAAAGTTGTTTGTAAAATATCTGACAATGTGCCTTTTGAGCTGAAGTCATCATTTAAAGAAAATATGTACTCTCTTGTGACGAATGCTAAGTTAGATAGAGAAGCAGTGTCAAAATATGATGTCACAATAACAGCCACAGATATTGGTCAGCCCCCTCTTTCCTCAGTCAAAACATTGAAAGTGCAGATATCAGACGTGAACGATAATGCTCCAGAATTCCTTCACAAACCGTTAGAACTTTACTTGATGGAAAATAACCCACCAGGAGCCTCCATATACTCTGTTAGCGCCTTCGACAAAGACCTGAATGAAAATGCTGCAATAACCTATCAAATAATTAGGGAAGATAGAGCAAAAAGTCATATGTCGTCTTTCCTTAATGTAAATTCAGACAACGGACATATAAATGCGCTTAAAAGCTTCGACTTTGAAACTGTAAAAACGTTCCAGTTCCATGTTGTTGCTGCAGACTCTGGAACTCCGTCTCTGAGCAGTAACGTGACAGTGAACGTGTTTATTCTGGATCAGAACGACAACGTTCCAGTGATCTTATATCCAGTCAGCGCTAACGGTTCTGCTGAGGGTGTGGAAGAGATTCCCCGTAATGTGAACGCAGGTCATTTGGTGACTAAAGTCAGAGCCTATGACGCAGATATAGGATACAACGGCTGGTTATTATTTTCACTGCAGGAAGTTAGTGACCACAGTCTCTTTAGTTTGGACCGCTATACAGGACAGATAAGGACCCTTCGCTCATTCACAGAAACAGACGAGGCCCAGCATAAACTGCTCATACTGGTCAAAGACAATGGGAACGTTTCACTCTCAGCAACAGCGACTGTGATTGTCAAAGTTGTGGAGCCCAAAGAGGCTTTTGCTGCTTCTGATGTTAAACACACAGTAAAAGACGAGGAGGAAAACAATGTGACATTTTATTTGATCATCACTTTGGGCTCGGTTTCAGTGCTTTTTGTCATCAGCATCATCGTGTTGATTGTAATGCAGTGCTCTAAATCGACAGACTATTCGTCCAAGTATTTACAGGACACAAATTACGACGGGACTATGTGTCACAGCATCCAGTACAGATCTGGAGACAAACGGTACATGTTAGTTGGACCCAGAATGAGTATCGGCTCTACTATAGTCCCGGGCAGTAATGGAAATACTCTAGTGATCCCAGACCGCAGGAGGAGAGATTCTGGAACGGTAAGAATGGTTTATTAAATCTAATTGCAGTCTTTGATTTGGATTCATCATTTATATTTAAATGTATATTATTTTATTGGCTTGCTGCTTCTTTTTTTAGCTTTTGTTGTCTTTTCATGCTTTCATTTGTTTTAGCATGGCTGTTCATGTTCATCAATTTCTAGACTTAAAGGTTTGGGCTGTTTTTTGTTGCTCACGTCATGCTGGATTTCAGAGTTAAATTGAACCAATACAGAGATAATACATATTATCTCCGTGGTCCAACAGAATATATTTTCTTGATGTAGGTGTTTTTGTCAAAAACAAATCCACTCCACGTGGTGTCAGTGTTACTCTAGGGCACTGTTCTGTTACAAGCCCTACCCCATCAGGCGTCATATTTAATGAGAAACAGAACACTGTTTTGTGCAGAGAAGCGGAGCAGTGTAGCCGTGCGTTTGAAGCAGTGGTGACTGATGATTCCATCGTACTTCCTTTTTCGATCATGTACCTGATATCAGAAATTACAAAAGGAAAAGACAGTGTTTCATGAGAAGAGCATCTGTAATCTGAAGTTATTCAATTATATTTATCTGCGATGGATGTCGGAGGACAATGGAGCATACTGCCATGCCGGTGGATTACTCTTTCTTTGCTGTTGTGCGTCGGGAATCTGGTTAGTGCACACGTAAAATACAATGTCCCAGAGGAAGTGAAAGAAGGATCTGTTGTTGGAAATATTGCAAAGGATTTAAGCCTTGATGTCAGTAATTTGGCACACCGTCGGTTTCGTATTGTTTCTGGACCTGACGACGCGCTTTTCCAGGTAAATCAGAACAATGGGGAACTGTATGTCAATAAGAGAATCGACAGGGAGAAGCTATGCGATGGAAACGCTGTTTGTTCGATAAGTTTGAAATGCGTTATTGAAGACCCCTTAGAGGTGCATTACATAGAAATTGAAATTACAGATGTAAACGATAATCCACCCATTTTCCCGAGATCTGAGCAGCAATTTGAAATAGCCGAGCATACGCTTTTGGGAACACGTTTTCAAGTACAAACTGCCAGAGATCCTGATCTGGGAATGAATACGGTTCGACACTATAAATTAAGTCAGAATGAGCTGTTTGATATCGACGTCCGGGAAAGGCATGACACAAAAATACCATTTTTAATTTTAAAGAAAGCGCTGGACAGAGAAAGGCAAGGCAAACATAGACTCATTCTGACAGCCATAGATGGTGGAAACCCACCAAAATCAGGGACTCTTAACATCACTGTTATTGTTCTGGATACAAATGACAATCGGCCCGTCTTCAGCCGCGACTCATATACTGCAACAATCCTAGAAAATGCAGCTCCGGGCGCTGTCGTAATTAAAATAAACGCAACTGATTTAGATGATGGACTGAACGGTGAAATCGAGTTCTCATTAGGCGAAAATTTAGAAGGAAAAATACATGACCTGTTTACGCTTGACAAGAGCACAGGCGAATTACAAGTTAAAGGGAAAATAGACTTTGAGGAAACGGATGTCTTTAAATTAGATGTGCAGGCATCTGATAAAGGCCAGCCTCCTCTGATAGCTGAAGCAGAACTTAGCATTAAAGTCACAGATGTTAATGATAACTCCCCTGAAATTGAGATAACATCTCTTTCTAACGTTATATCTGAAAATGTGAAGCCTGGAACGGCCATAGCCTTAATCAGCGTTTCAGACAAGGACTCGGGTGTCAATGGCAGAGTAATTTGTACATTACCTGAAAAAATGCCATTTGAGCTGAAATCATCATTTAAAGAGAATATGTATTCATTAGTGACAAAGGGGCGTTTAGATAGAGAAGTTACGTCAAGGTATGAAATCACTGTAACAGCCACTGACTTAGGAAAGACACCTTTGTCTTCTTTTAAAATATTATATATACAGGTGTCTGATGTAAATGATAACGCACCAGAGTTTCCACAGAATTCATATGAGCTTTATTTATCTGAAAACAATGTCCCTGGTGCTTCTATATTCTCTGTTACTGCCTTTGACAGAGACTTAAACGGAAATGCTGCGATAGGATATAACCTAAATCAAGGTGATTTGACATCTTTTCTAAACATCAATTCAGAAACTGGGATTATTTATGCGCTGAAAAGTTTTGATTTTGAAACCACCAACACTTTTAATTTCCAAGTTTTTGCCTCAGACTCTGGAACTCCATCTCTGAGCAGTAACGTGACAGTGAACGTGTTTATTCTGGATCAGAACGACAACGTTCCAGTGATCTTATATCCAGTCAGCGCAAACGGTTCTGCTGAGGGTGTGGAAGAGATTCCCCGTAATGTGAACGCAGGTCATTTGGTGACTAAAGTCAGAGCCTATGACGCAGATATAGGATACAACGGCTGGTTATTATTTTCACTGCAGGAAGTTAGTGACCACAGTCTCTTTAGTTTGGACCGCTATACAGGACAGATAAGGACCCTTCGCTCATTCACAGAAACAGACGAGGCCCAGCATAAACTGCTCATACTGGTCAAAGACAATGGGAATGTTTCACTCTCAGCAACAGCGACTGTGATTGTCAAAGTTGTGGAGCCCAAAGAGGCTTTTGCAGCTTCTGATGTGAAAAACGCAGTAAAAGACGAGGAGGAAAACAACGTGACATTTTATTTGATCATCACTGTGGGCTCGGTTTCAGTGCTTTTTGTCATCAGCATCATCTTCTTGATTGTAATGCAGTGCTCTAAATCGACAGACTATTCGCCCAAGTATTTACAGGACACAAATTACGACGGGACTATGTGTCACAGCATCCAGTACAGATCTGGAGACAAACGGTACATGTTAGTTGGACCCAGAATGAGTATCGGCTCTACTTTAGTCCCGGGCAGTAATGGAAATACTCTAGTCATACCAGATCGCAGGAGGAGAGATTCTGGAGAGGTAAGGATAATTTTAAATTTCCTTAGGCTTTCGTAAGTATTTTAGAGTATTTTATTTGGTATTTATGTTGGTATTTATGTCAATGTCAGTAATTAGTATGGCGGTTTGCACAGCTTTTCACAAATTGGACTTTAAGATGTTGCTTACTGTTAGGTACTTTAATTTTTTTGTTTTAAAAAATAAATTCTATTTTATAGTTTTTTAAACAAGCCCTGGTGTCAAAATCACACTCTATGTGTTGCATAGTCTGTGTGCATGTTTATTTATATATATATTATTTTATGTCATTCGTCGTTGAGACAAGAGCTGTCTGTTGCAACATGAAACGTGCAAATATATTTTTTGCCGAATAATAAAACGCCCCCCCCCCCCCCAACAC
>NW_015505397.1:1212482-1226455 GCF_001515645.1 Sinocyclocheilus grahami | reverse complement strand
ACCCCCCCCCCCCCCCCCAATTCGAACCATAAAACATATTGTAATAAATGTTAAGGCTTCTGCAAACTGAAAGATACTCTAAACGGTAACGCTGGAGGTGACTTGAAAGGTTCAATGGTCCACTCGATGTCAGTGTTGCTCTAATTTTTGATTTCAAGTTTCAAGTCCAGCCCAGGATGATTACGCGTAGGTTTGTATTGTCCTCCTTTTATCCTGGATGGTACAATCCGAAATGGCATTTAAGTATGCGATCTGTTCTCCGTGTGTTTTCAGTTAAATAGTATTGTATTACGCAGATAAATTGTACATTGTTGTTTGTAATCGCCGAGGATATATTTCTGGCAGTCTCACAGTAATTGTTCTGTCATGGAAGCCGGAGGACAAAGGCGCAAATGGGCGTATTGGTCGATTGCTTTGTGTTTCTCCTTGCTTCTGTGTTTTGGACAGCAAGTTTCAGCGCAGATAAAATATTCTATTCCAGAAGAATTGAAAGAAGGATCCGTTGTAGGACATATTGCTAAGGATCTTGGCCTTGATGTCAGCACTTTAGTAAACAGGAGATTCCGTATTGTGTCTGGATCAAAGGATACTCTTTTTGAGGTAAATCAAAACAATGGCGTCTTATATGTGCATAAGAAAATTGACAGAGAGGAGCTGTGTGATGGAAATGGCGCATGCTTGATTAATCTGAAAATGGTGGTCGAAGATCCCTTGGAAATTCATTATGTTGGAGTGGAGGTAACTGATGTTAATGATAATTCACCCACATTCACAGAAGAGGAGGAGCATTTTGAGATTGCGGAACACACACCCACAGGGACGCGTTTCCAAATACAGACAGCACGAGATGCTGATACGACTGTGAATAATGTCCGGTCTTATAAACTGAGTAATAATGAGTATTTCGAAGTTGAGACTAAGGACAGACATGACGAAAAAATACCGCTTTTAGTTTTAAAGAAAGCACTTGACCGTGAAAACGCCGCAGAACATAGATTAATACTAACTGCAATCGATGGTGGAAATCCACCACGGTCAGGAAATCTTAACATAATTGTTACTGTCCTTGATGTTAATGATAACCGCCCTGTGTTCAGTCAAGACTCCTATTCTGTAATGGTAAAAGAAAATGCTGCTATCGGTACGATTTTGGTAAAACTTGATGCAACTGACTTGGACGAAGGTTTAAATGGTGTTGTAGAATACGCCTTTGGAAGAAACCTGAAGCGTAAAGTGCAAAATCTGTTTATACTCGATAGTGCAACAGGTGAAATTCAGATTAAAGGTGTGCTGGACTTTGAGGAAACAGAATTGTACAAGTTAGACGTACAAGCATCTGATAAAGGCCAACCACCCTTAGCAGCAGAATCCGTCGTTATTATTAAAGTAGCAGATATAAATGATAACGCTCCTGAAATAGACCTCACGTCTCTTTCCAATATAGTTTCCGAGGATTCTAAACCTGGGACTGTAATTTCATTGATTAGCATCAGTGACAAAGACTCCGGTATAAATGGAAAGATAATTCTAAGTGTTTCTGATAATGTTCCCTTTGAGCTGAAACCATCAGTTCAAGAGAATATTTATTCCCTTGTAACTAAAGGAAAATTAGATCGAGAACTTGTGTCCCATTATGACATAACAATAACAGTCACTGATTTAGGAAAACCTCCGTTATCTTCGTTTAAATCTCTGAGCGTTCAGGTATCAGATGTTAACGATAACAGTCCTGAATTTTCTCAAGATCCGCTTGAATTGTACTTAGTAGAAAATAACGCACCTGGTGCCTCCGTAATGTCTGTGAGCGCATTCGATAAAGATTTAAATGAAAATGCAATGATTACTTATTATATTATTAGAGGGGGCGCTGCACAAAAGGATATGGCCTCTTTCCTCAACATTAACTCTGAAACGGGAGTTGTTTACGCCTTAAACCGCTTTGATTTTGAAGTAATTAGAAAGTTTCAGTTCCAAGTTTTTGCCTCAGACTCTGGAACTCCGTCTCTGAGCAGTAACGTGACAGTGAACGTGTTTATTCTGGATCAGAACGACAACGTTCCAGTGATCTTATATCCAGTCAGCGCTAACGGTTCTGCTGAGGGTGTGGAAGAGATTCCCCGTAATGTGAACGCAGGTCATTTGGTGACTAAAGTCAGAGCCTATGACGCAGATATAGGATACAACGGCTGGTTATTATTTTCACTGCAGGAAGTTAGTGACCACAGTCTCTTTAGTTTGGACCGCTATACAGGACAGATAAGGACCCTTCGCTCATTCACAGAAACAGACGAGGCCCAGCATAAACTGCTCATACTGGTCAAAGACAATGGGAACGTTTCACTCTCAGCAACAGCGACTGTGATTGTCAAAGTCGTGGAGCCCAAAGAGGCTTTTGCTGCTTCTGATGTGAAAAACGCAGTAAAAGACGAGGAGGAAAACAACGTGACATTTTATTTGATCATCACTTTGGGCTCGGTTTCAGTGCTTTTTGTCATCAGCATCATCGTGTTGATTGTAATGCGGTGCTCTAAATCGACAGACTATTCGTCCAAGTATTTACAGGACACAAATTACGACGGGACTATGTGTCACAGCATCCAGTACAGATCTGGAGACAAACGGTACATGTTAGTTGGACCCAGAATGAGTATCGGCTCTACTTTAGTCCCGGGCAGTAATGGAAATACTCTAGTGATCCCAGACCGCAGGAGGAGAGATTCTGGAGAGGTAAGAATGACGATTTTTTTTCTTTGTATGCAATTACTAACTCGTACAGCTTCACAGACAGACGACAAAATATGTTTCTCATAAAATTGATGAGCTAACTGCAAGTTAAGAATTTCTGACAATTGTTTTGCTTTGCAAAAAAGTACAATGTGCATGCTTTACCGGATGTCTAAATGTTTGCTGTTGTTCCAAGTAGCGACAGCGTAGAGGGAGCTGTCCGCTGCGCTGGTGCTGCAATTAGTTGCGGTTTTCTTAAGAGTCGACTGGATTTCTAGTGAATTAAACGTGGCTTTATTGTGCTGTCACACACGTCTGCACGAGTTTTTTTGGGTGATATCTATGCACTTTATGACATTATGTAGGACGTAGGTAAGTGGGACACTGAATGCAATTATTTTACGTGGTTTTATACATTATGTGCTCAATGAAAAACTTTTGAGGATTTGTCTTCATGTAGACCACCCGATGTCACTGTTACTCCAGTATTTGTATAGGAGATTACGTCCAGCCCTGGATGATGATGCGAAACGGGCTGTATTGTTCCTCACATTTGTGAGGAAACATTTGCGAGCTGATGAACAGTATAACGGTAACAGGCTGTGCTAACTGTATTAACAGTGAATTCATTTTGTTTCGCATGATGTATCTAACATTATATTGTGGCATCTAATCATCCAGAATATACTGATCTTTGGAATAACGTTGCGGTGAACGGTCGCAATGGAAGCCAGAGGACAAAGGCGCGGATGGGAGCGCTGGTGGATTTGTCTGTGTTTCTCTTTGCTTGTGTGCTTTGGACAGCAGGTTTCAGCGGAGATTAGATATTCCATTCCAGAAGAGGTGAAAGTGGGATCTGTCGTCGGAAACTGTGCTAATGATTTGGGTCTTGATGTCAGTACATTGGCGGACAGACGGTTTCGTATTGTGTCTGGATCTAATGACGCTCTTTTCCAGGTAAATCAGAACAATGGCATCTTGTATGTGGATAAGCACATTGACAGAGAAGAGGTGTGTAATGGAAATAGCGCCTGCTTGATTAATTTGAAAATAGTTGTCGAAAAACCCCTCGAGGTTCATTATGTGGAGGTTGAAATCACAGATGTAAATGATCACTCTCCTTCTTTCCACGATAAAGACTTCTATCTAGAGATTTGGGAAAACACCGTTACTGGAACACGATTTGAACTTCAAACTGCTCGAGATCTGGATGTGGGAGTTAATTCAGTTCGACATTACCAGCTGAGTAAGAATGCGCATTTTGATTTGGAAATTAAAGATAGTGTATACGGAGATAAAACACCTTTCTTAATATTACAGAAACCATTAGACAGGGAAATCACTGAAATACACAAGTTGCTACTAACTGCAGTAGATGGCGGAAATCCACCAAAATCAGGCACTCTTAATATCACTGTCTTTGTTCTGGATGTAAATGATAACCGACCCATATGCAATAGCGATACCTTAACGATAACACTGCGTGAAAATGCAATTATTGACACTGTAGTGATATTTATAAATGCAAGTGATGCGGATAGTGGTCTAAATGGTGAAGTAGAATATACATACGGTAGAAACATGAAACCAAAAATACGTGAAATATTTCAATTAGATCGGACGACTGGCGAAATACGAGTTAGAGGCTTAATTGACTTTGAAGAAAATGAAATCTACAGTTTGATAGTAAGGGCATCAGACAAAGGGATTCCTCCTACTAACACGGATTGCCAGCTCATCATTAAAGTCGAAGATGTAAATGACAATAAACCAGAAATACAAGTAACATCTCTTTCAAATGTAGTTTCGGAGGACACAAAAATTGGAACTGTTATTTCTCTCGTAAGTGTAAGTGATAAAGATTCTGGAATCAATGGAAAAGTTGTGTGTAGCCTTTCTGACAGTGTGCCATTTGAATTAAAACCGTCTGTTCAAGATAACATGTATTCCCTAGTAACAAAAGAACGTTTAGACCGAGAGTTAGTGTCTGAATACAATATCAAAATAACAGCAACAGATTTAGGTAACCCTTCTCTGGCAGCGTATAAAACTATATTTTTACAGGTGTCAGATGTAAATGATAATATCCCAGAATTTTCGTCAAATTCTCTAGAGCTTTATTTAACTGAAAATAACCCTCTAGGCGCTTCTATATTTTCTGTCAGTGCATCAGACAGAGATATTAATGAAAATGCTGCCATAACTTATCATATCATCAGAGGTGGTCGGACACAGAACGATATGGCATCTGCCATGAATATACATTCTGAGACTGGTGTTATTCACACGCTAAAGAGCTTTGACTTTGAAACTGTTAAAACATTCCAGTTCCATGTTGTTGCTACAGACTCTGGAACTCCGTCTCTGAGCAGTAACGTGACAGTGAACGTGTTTATTCTGGATCAGAACGACAACGTTCCAGTGATCTTATATCCAGTCAGCGCTAACGGTTCTGCTGAGGGTGTGGAAGAGATTCCCCGTAATGTGAACGCAGGTCATTTGGTGACTAAAGTCAGAGCCTATGACGCAGATATAGGATACAACGGCTGGTTATTATTTTCACTGCAGGAAGTTAGTGACCACAGTCTCTTTAGTTTGGACCGCTATACAGGACAGATAAGGACCCTTCGCTCATTCACAGAAACAGACGAGGCCCAGCATAAACTGCTCATACTGGTCAAAGACAATGGGAACGTTTCACTCTCAGCAACAGCGACTGTGATTGTCAAAGTTGTGGAGCCCAAAGAGGCTTTTGCAGCTTCTGATGTGAAAAACGTAGTAAAAGACGAGGAGGAAAACAACGTGACATTTTATTTGATCATCACTTTGGGCTCGGTTTCAGTGCTTTTTGTCATCAGCATCATCGTGTTGATTGTAATGCGGTGCTCTAAATCGACAGACTATTCGTCCAAGTATTTACAGGACACAAATTACGACGGGACTATGTGTCACAGCATCCAGTACAGATCTGGAGACAAACGGTACATGTTAGTTGGACCCAGAATGAGTATCGGCTCTACTTTAGTCCCGGGCAGTAATGGAAATACTCTAGTGATCCCAGACCGCAGGAGGAGAGATTCTGGAGAGGTAAGAATAGCAGGTTCATACTAATTACAGCTACCATTTTGCTTTGATATTGTTATGCATTATAGTTTTAATTTATGGAATATGTTATGTCTTTAATTAGTTATGATTTCACAGCACAAAATCTTGTCCAGTAGCCTACTTTGTTTGACAGCTTTTACTGTCTGATCGTATTGCAGGGAGCTGTTCATTTCGTTCCTGATTAAATTCTTTTATTTTTATTTTTACGAAGGCATTAAAAATGTAATTGGTAGCAAATTACTGAAAATATACATGTAAACTCAAATCTCATTATTTATTTTTTTTGTGTGCTTTTTTTCAGAGGTGTATTTTATACTGATTATTTTATCTTATTTGTATGGGCATTCTTACGAAATCACGCATTTTTGTCTTAGCTATATGAGTACTTTAAATTTATTTATGTTCATGATCCGTTTAAATTGCTACATTTTTAGTTATAGTGATATTCAATTTTATAATGGTATTTTCACTTAAGTGACTCTTGTAATGGGTTCGACAGGGGATGTAACGCTTTATTGTGCACGATACAGAGTTGCTAAACCCTCCAGAATAATTCATAATATTTAAGAGATTAGTTGTTTGAAATGAACAGTAGACCGCTCGGTGTCAGTATTGCTCTATGATATGATGGAGAAATTATGCCCTGCCCTAGATGGTGACATGCGCATTGCTACATTGTTCTGTACATTTCAGGAGCCACTGTGAGCCGAAGAAAACTATAGTGCTTACGGTGGGCTGACGATGCGACATAAGACATAATTTGAACTATTTCCTGATTTCTGGTACTACACGGCTTATCCTGTTGAGAATAATCACGGATAATACATATCTGGTTCTGGAATGCTCTTGCTGTAATCACTCGCGATGGATAAGGATGGACAAAGGCGCATATGGGGATACTGCTGGATTGCTTTGTGTTTGATGATGCATTGTGAACAGCCTGTTTCAGCACAGATCAGATATTCTATTCCGGAGGAAGTGAAAGTGGGATCACAAGTGGGAAATATCGCTAAAGATCTCGGTCTTGATATCAGTTCGTTAGAGCACAGACGATTCCGTATTGTTTCTGGATCTAAGGACAGCTTTTTCCAGGTAAATCAGAACAATGGCATCTTGTACGTTCATAAGAAAATCGACAGAGAGGAGATTTGTGATGGCAATGGCGCATGTTTGCTAAACTTAAAGATTGCAGTTGAAAATCCACTCGAAGTTCACTATGTTGAGGTTGAAATAACAGATGTTAATGATCACTTCCCCGCCTTCCACGAAAAAGACGTTCACGTAGAAATTGCAGAAAATACTGTAAAAGGTTCTCGCTTCGATCTTCCAACCGCAAGAGATTTAGATGTTGGGGTAAATTCTGTTCGGTCCTATCGGCTCGGACAAAATGATAATTTTGAGATAGAGGTAAGAGACAGTGAATACGGAGATAAAAGTCCTTTTCTGCTTTTACAAAAACCCTTAGACCGGGAAAGTCAAGAGAAACACGTCTTAACATTTACTGCCATCGATGGTGGAAATCCACCAAAATCAGGCTCTTTAAATATAACTGTCTCGGTCCTCGATGTTAACGACAACCGTCCAGTATGCAACAGAGACACATACACTATTTCTTTGAAAGAAAACGCCTCTCCCGGTTTTACTGTAACATTTGTTAATGCAACTGACCCAGATGAGGGCGTTAATGGAGAAGTTGAATATACTTACGGTAGAAACGTGCAGCGAGAAGTACATGATATTTTTGATCTGGATAAAGTGACAGGTGAAATACGTGTCAAAGGCAAAATCGATTTTGAAAAGAACGAAATTTATAGCCTAAACATTAAAGCATCTGATAAGGGACGCCCTCCTACGAACACTGACTGCAGAGTTGTAATTAAGATTATTGACGTCAATGATAATGAACCTGAGATTGAAGTAACGTCGCTTTCTAATATTGCTTCTGAAGACTCAAAGCCAGGGACAGTCATTTCTCTTATTAGCATAACAGACAAAGATTCAGGGATTAATGGTAAAGTTGTTTGCAGCTTGTCAAAGAATGTACCGTTTGAGCTGAAACCATATGTCCAGCAGAACATGTATTCTCTTGTAACCAAAGAGAGTTTGGACCGGGAGGCTGCGTCCCATTATGACATCACAGTAACAGCTACTGATTTAGGCAACCCAGCTCTTTCATCTTCAAAATCTCTGAGCATAGAGGTGTCCGATGTCTCTCAGCAACAGCGACTGTGATTGTCAAAGATATGGAGACCAAAGAGGCTTTTGCAGCTTCTGATGTTAAACACACAGTAAAAGACGAGGAGGAAAACAACGCGACATTTTATTTGATCATCACTTTGGGCTCGGTTTCAGTGCTTTTTGTCATCAGCATCATCTTCTTGATTGTAATGCAGTGTTCTAAATCGACAGACTATTCGCCCAAGTATTTACAGGATACAAATTACGACGGGACTATGTGTCACAGCATCCAGTACAGATCTGGAGACAAACGGTACATGTTAGTTGGACCCAGAATGAGTATCGGCTCTACTATAGTCCCGGGCAGTAATGGAAATACTCTAGTGATCCCAGATCGCAGGAGGAGAGATTCTGGAGAGGTAAGAATAACAGATTAATTGCAATTACAGCTATCATTTTGCTTTGACATTTTTATACTGTATATGTAGTATGCCGTTACATAGTAATGACCTCACAGCACAAAATCTTGTTCAGTAGCATACTTTGTTTGACAGCTTTTGTCGTCTGATCGTACATATCCTAAGCGTGCAGAAAGTTGATCACTGCGTCGGCGATTTTTATCTATTTATTTATTTATTTGCATTTCGTAGTTAAGAAATAAAGTTACACTGTCAATGGTCAGAAATGACTGAAAACATGCAATCTTAAATCCCATCATTTCTAGATTTTTTTTTCAGATGCAATCACGCATTTTTGTCTTTGCTTTATAAATAATTTTAAAGTATTTATGTCCATGATTCGATTGAACTGCTATTTTTTTCAGCTATGGCACCATTCAATTTTTTTATGGGATTTTCACATTAAGTGACCTTTGTAATGGGTTCAACAGGGAATGATACACTCTAAAAAATGCTGGGTTGTTTCAACTCAATGTTTGGTCAAATATGGACTAACCCAACTGCTGGGTTAAATTTTGGTTACATTTTTAAATTAACTTTTTGACCCAACAGTTGGGTTAGTCCATATTTGACCCAACATTGGGTTGAAACAACCCAGCATTTTTTAGAGTGTACAGAGTTGCTAAATCCTCCAGAATAATTCATAATATTTAAGAGATTAGTTGTTTGAAATGAACAGTAGACCGCTCGGTGTCAGTATTGCTCTATGATATGATGGAGAAATTATGCCCTGCCCTAGATGGTGACATGCGCATTGCTACATTGTTCTGTACATTTCAGGAGCCACTGTGAGCCGAAGAAAACTATAGTGCTTACGGTGGGCTGACGATGCGACATAAGACATAATTTGAACTATTTCCTGATTTCTGGTACTACACGGCTTATCCTGTTGAGAATAATCACGGATAATACATATCTGGTTCTGGAATGCTCTTGCTGTAATCACTCGCGATGGATAAGGATGGACAAAGGCGCATATGGGGATACTGCTGGATTGCTTTGTGTTTGATGATGCATTGTGAACAGCCTGTTTCAGCACAGATCAGATATTCTATTCCGGAGGAAGTGAAAGTGGGATCACAAGTGGGAAATATCGCTAAAGATCTCGGTCTTGATATCAGTTCGTTAGAGCACAGACGATTCCGTATTGTTTCTGGATCTAAGGACAGCTTTTTCCAGGTAAATCAGAACAATGGCATCTTGTACGTTCATAAGAAAATCGACAGAGAGGAGATTTGTGATGGCAATGGCGCATGTTTGCTAAACTTAAAGATTGCAGTTGAAAATCCACTCGAAGTTCACTATGTTGAGGTTGAAATAACAGATGTTAATGATCACTTCCCATCTTTCCCAGAAAAAGACTTGCAGATTAAAATAGCGGAAAACACTTTAAAGGGCACTCGCTTTGGTCTTCCAACCGCAAGAGATTTGGATTTTGGCGTTAATTCTGTTCGATTTTATCGCCTCGGACAAAATGATAATTTTGAGATAGAGGTAAGAGACAGTGAATACGGAGATAAAAGTCCTTTTCTGCTTTTACTAAAACCCTTAGACCGGGAAAGTCAAGAGAAACACGTCTTAACATTTACTGCCATCGATGGTGGAAATCCACCAAAATCAGGCTCTTTAAATATAACTGTCTCGGTCCTCGACGTTAACGACAACCGTCCAGTATGCAACAGAGACACATACACTATTTCTTTGAAAGAAAACGCCTCTCCCGGTTTTACTGTAACATTTGTTAATGCAACTGACCCAGATGAGGGCGTTAATGGAGAAGTTGAATATACTTACGGTAGAAACGTGCAGCGAGAAGTACATGATATTTTTGATCTGGATAAAGTGACAGGTGAAATACGTGTCAAAGGCAAAATCGATTTTGAAGAGAACGAAATTTTTAGTCTGAACATCATGGCATCTGATAAGGGACGCCCTCCAATGGATACCCCAGAATGAGTATCGGCTCTACTATAGTCCCGGGCAGTAATGGAAATACTCTAGTGATACCAGACCGCAGGAGGAGAGATTCTGGAGAGGTAAGAGTATGTGAACTATATTAAACAACACTTTCTCAGGCTTACTGTCATCAAATTTGACTTTTTTTTCAGGATCTAATTGACTATGTGGGATATTTTATGTTCTGACTAATAAGATTTTTTTGTTTTTATTCAGTGTTGCTTGGGAATTAAGCGTTGAACGCTGGAATAAATATTCGTTGTCCATGGTGCTGAAAGGTTTCACCTTTGTAGGGTAATAATCCTTTCGTTTCATAGTTTGTTTGAAAAATACTTTTTCACTATGTATATTGTTCAAATGTTATGAATTGTCTTGAGTTGAACAGTATTTCAAAATTTATTTTTGAAATATTGTTTTTTGTTTTTGTTTTTTACGTGAGAGTCTTGGTACAAAAGGAGTCTCTCTTTTTGAACCATGCGGTGTCAGTGTTACATTAGGATATGAAGTAGAGCTTTGCCCCTGCCTATCTACATGTGGTGCGCATGGCTGTTCCGTTCAGTTAAACTGTGACAGCAGCTGACGAGTATATCGCGAGAAGCGGAAATATAAATGTTCTAGAGTTTTATCGATGTAATTTAATCAAGATTGTTGCATCTGGGAATAGGCCATTTCAACTGAACACCACCGTTATTTGTTTTAAGCTGTTTTAAAGGAATTCTTAACGATGGATGAACAAAGGCGCAGATGGCAGAACTGGTGGATGGCTTTGTGTTTCTCTTTTCTTCTCTGCTTCGGACCGCAGGTTTCAGCTCAGATAAGATACACTGTTCCAGAGGAAATAAAAGAGGGATCTGTTGTGGGAAATATTGCTAAGGATCTGGGACTTGACGTGAGTACTTTGGTGGACAGACGGTTCCGTATCGTCTCTGGTTCTAAAGATGCGTTTTTCCAAGTAAATCAGAACAATGGCGAATTGTATATTCATAAAAGCATAGACAGAGAGGAGCTTTGTGATGGAAACGGTGCATGTGTAGTAAATCTAAAAACTGCGGTCGAAAATCCTTTAGAAATTCACTATGTTGCAGTTGAAGTAACAGACATAAATGACAACCATCCTAGTTTTTCTGAACAGAATCAACATTTCGAGATTGCAGAGCACACCCCTTTAGGAACGAGCTTTCAGCTGCACGCAGCACGAGACCAGGATGCCTCACCATATTCTGTTCGTTTGTATAAATTGAGTCAGGATGAAAATTTCGAGATTTACATCAGAAACAGCGATGAGGAAAAAATCCCCTTTTTAGTGTTGAAAAAACCACTCGATCGCGAACATAAGTCAGAACACCTGCTAATTTTGAAAGCCCTCGATGGTGGAAACCCTCCAAAATCAGGTACCCTTAACATAACCGTTACTGTACTGGATAGTAATGATAATCGTCCCGTGTTCAGTCAAGACACATATTCTGTCAGTTTACAGGAAAATTCCCCAATTGGAACGACTGTGATTAAAATAAATGCATCTGATAGCGACGAGGGCCCAAACAGTGAAATTGAGTATGCGCTTGGTAAAACTTTAAAGCGCAAAGTTTATGACATATTTCAGTTGGATCGCATTACAGGCGAAATCAAGGTTAAAGGCGCGATAGACTTTGAGGACACAGACGTTTATAAACTGGATGTTCAGGCTTCAGATAAAGGTCAGCCTCCTTTGTCTGCCCAAGGTCGAGTTATTATAAACATACAAGATATAAACGATAATATGCCTGAAATTGAGCTGACTTCATTATCTAATATTGTTGCTGAAGACTGTAAACCTGGAACAGTAATTGCGTTGATTAGTGTCTCAGATAAAGACTCTGGTGTTAATGGTAAAGTTGTATGTAGTCTCTCAAAGAATGTTCCTTTCGAGTTGAAACACTCTTTTCAAGATAATATGTATTCACTGGTGACAAAGGGGCGTTTGGATCGTGAACTTGTGCCTCATTATGACATCACAATTACAGCAACAGATCTAGGCCAGCCGCCCTTATCATCCATCACAACTTTAAGCATCCAAGTAGCAGATGTGAATGACAACCAGCCTGAATTTTCTAGTAATTTCCTTGAGCTCTACATATTTGAAAATAATGCTCCTGGAGCCTCCATATTCTCAGTGAGAGCATCTGATAAAGACGTGAATGAAAATGCCTTGATATCGTATCAAATAAACAGAGGTGGAGTGACACAGAACGACATGACGTCATTCTTGAATATAAATTCAGAAACAGGAGTTATTTATTCACTTAAAACTTTTGATTTCGAAGCAGTTAAAACGTTCCAGTTCCAAGTTGTTGCTACGGACTCTGGAACTCCGTCTCTGAGCAGTAACGTGACAGTGAACGTGTTTATTCTGGATCAGAACGACAACGTTCCAGTGATCTTATATCCAGTCAGCGCTAACGGTTCTGCTGAGGGTGTGGAAGAGATTCCCCGTAATGTGAACGCAGGTCATTTGGTGACTAAAGTCAGAGCCTATGACGCAGATATAGGATACAACGGCTGGTTATTATTTTCACTGCAGGAAGTTAGTGACCACAGTCTCTTTAGTTTGGACCGCTATACAGGACAGATAAGGACCCTTCGCTCATTCACAGAAACAGACGAGGCCCAGCATAAACTGCTCATACTGGTCAAAGACAATGGGAACGTTTCACTCTCAGCAACAGCGACTGTGATTGTCAAAGTTGTGGAGCCCAAAGAGGCTTTTGCAGCTACTGATGTGAAAAACGCAGTAAAAGACGAGGAGGAAAACAACGTGACATTTTATTTGATCATCACTTTGGGCTCGGTTTCAGTGCTTTTTGTCATCAGCATCATCGTGTTGATTGCAATGCAGTGCTCTAAATCGACAGACTATTCGTCCAAGTATTTACAGGACACAAATTACGACGGGACTATGTGTCACAGCATCCAGTACAGATCTGGAGACAAACGGTACATGTTAGTTGGACCCAGAATGAGTATCGGCTCTACTTTAGTCCCGGGGAGTAATGGAAATACTCTAGTCATACCAGATCGCAGGAGGAGAGATTCTGGAGAGGTAAGCGAATTTTAGGAACATAACAGAAATTATTGTATTTTTTCTATAGCCCTGGCTTTCTGTAGCTGATACATTTAGTATTCGATTTAATTTGGATTGTGTAAAATTAGGATTCAAGCTGAACTTTTTGTTTGTTTGTTTTGTTTTCCCGAGGGAGTTGGTAAGATAATGAGATCAGAGGGAATAAAACAGTCACTAAGTTATGTTTCTGAATTTAGGAAAGACATGGATCACTGCCTATGGTGCTGGGGGTTTTTTTGTATTATTTTGTTTACATTATAATGTTTTCTGTATTGCTGCTGTGTTTACGTGTATGTAGACGCGCTGCATGAAGCTACTGTGCAACAATGCAGTGCACTACAGCTGTGAGATCGCGAGGTGTCAGTGCAATCCTAGAGTACGGCTCATGACGTCAAATACGGTTATTACCCCCCCCCCCCCTTCTCCAATATTCCTTGTCTCTCCCTTCCGCT
>NW_015505397.1:1189289-1212212 GCF_001515645.1 Sinocyclocheilus grahami | reverse complement strand
TTTTTCCCCCCCCCCCCCCTTCTCAAATATTGCTTGTCTTTCCTGCTGGTCGGTATATTTAGCGTTTTCGTTTACTATTAAGCGATTCGGGGTTTTTTCTGCAGTAAATGTCAACTTTTAGATATGAGAGAAATGCGTAATCTAGTCGAGCGAGTGATCTAGAGGAATTGTTGTCGAACCTGCTTGTATTATCTGCAAAATGGAACAAAGAAGATACGCTCAGTGGCTGATGGAGCACACGAAAGTTATTCTCTTGACTGCACTGCTTGTGTTTGGTGCGATGGCACGAGCGCAAATTCAGTACTCCATCTCCGAGGAACAGAAGGACGGAGCTGCTGTGGGAAATATCGCGAAGGATTTGGGCATAGATCATAAAAGTTTAAAAGAGCGAGGATTTCGCATTGCCTCAACCTCAGGCGAGTCTATGTTCAGTGTGAATCAGAATGACGGTGTCTTGTATGTGAACGGTAAAATAGACAGAGAAGAGGTGTGCGAGAGGAGCACCCCGTGTTTAATTAATCTAAAATTCGCTCTAGAAAACCCACTTGAAATTCATTATGTAATTGTTGAGATTTTGGATGTAAACGACCACGCTCCGAGTTTTCCTGAAAGCCAGATGGATTTAGAGATCGGAGAATCTGCCCTTCCCGGTGCGAGATTTCAACTTCAGGCAGCGCGTGATTCTGATAGTGGCAGTAATTCTGTGCATCAGTACAAACTTGGTCATAACGATAATTTCCGCCTTGAAGTCAAAGATCGTGGAGAAGACGGTAAAATTCCTGTCCTGATTTTACAAAAGCATTTAGACCGAGAGTTAACCCGAACCATTAACTTGCACATAACAGCTCTTGATGGAGGAAAGCCTGCCAAATCAGGGACAATGGATATAACTATTAACGTGATTGATATAAATGATAACGTCCCCGTTTTTACCAAAGATATTTATTCGGTCATGCTGAATGAAAATGCACCTATAGGTACACCTGTGATACAGGTTAACGCTACAGATTGTGACGAAGGCTCAAATGGTGAGGTTGTTTATTCATTTGGTAAAAATGTTAACAGTAAAGTACGAAAGCTTTTTGATATCAACACCATCACTGGTGAAATAACTGTAGAAGGGCTCTTGGATTATGAGGACAAGGACAGCTATGAGATTGACATACAAGCATCTGACAAAGGAACTGTTCCCCACAGAACAGATAAGAGTATAATGATAAAACTTATTGACATAAATGACAATGAACCAGAAATAGAGGTCACATCATTTTCAAGTGCAATTCCAGAGGATTCTAGACCTGGTACTACAGTGGCTTTGTTAAGTGTCACAGATTTAGACTCTGGGCTCAATGGCAAAATCTCTTGTTTTTTAGAAGATAACATGCCTTTCAAACTAATACCTTCTTCACAACATAGCACATATTCATTAGTTACCATGTCACCTTTAGACAGGGAAACACAATTTCAGTATGACATCACATTAGTTGCAAAAGATATGGGACAGCCATCATTGTCTTCTGTTAAAACTGTAACTGTTCTGATATCAGATATAAATGACAATAGTCCGGAATTCTCATTTTCTCCTTATGCTTTTTATGTGATGGAAAACAATGTCCCAGGCAAATTTTTATTTTCTGTGTCTGCTACTGACAAAGACTCTAATGAAAATGCTATAGTTAGCTATCACATATGGAGAGAAAGTACTGAGGAAAACAAATATACATCCTTCATTAATATTAATTCTGAAAATGGGGAGATTTTTGCGCTTAAGAGCTTTGATTTTGAAATTGTTAAAACGTTCCAGTTCCATGTTGTTGCTACAGACTCTGGAACTCCGTCTCTGAGCAGTAACGTGACAGTGAACGTGTTTATTCTGGATCAGAACGACAACGTTCCAGTGATCTTATATCCAGTCAGCGCTAACGGTTCTGCTGAGGGTGTGGAAGAGATTCCCCGTAATGTGAACGCAGGTCATTTGGTGACTAAAGTCAGAGCCTATGACGCAGATATAGGATACAACGGCTGGTTATTATTTTCACTGCAGGAAGTTAGTGACCACAGTCTCTTTAGCTTGGACCGCTATACAGGACAGATAAGGACCCTTCGCTCATTCACAGAAACAGACGAGGCCCAGCATAAACTGCTCATACTGGTCAAAGACAATGGGAACGTTTCACTCTCAGCAACAGCGACTGTGATTGTCAAAGTTGTGGAGCCCAAAGAGGCTTTTGCTGCTTCTGATGTTAAACACACAGTAAAAGATGAGGAGGAAAACAATGTGATATTTTATTTGATCATCACTTTGGTCTCGGTTTCAGTGCTTTTTGTCATCAGCATCATCGTGTTGATTGTAATGCGGTGCTCTAAATCGACAGACTATTCGTCCAAGTATTTACAGGACACAAATTACGACGGGACTATGTGTCACAGCATCCAGTACAGATCTGGAGACAAACGGTACATGTTAGTTGGACCCAGAATGAGTATCGGCTCTACTTTAGTCCCGGGCAGTAATGGAAATACTCTAGTGATACCAGATCGCAGGAGGAGAGATTCTGGAGAGGTAAGCAAATTATTTATGCATCTGTGTAATTGTTGTAGGAAACAATCTTAAGGCAGAAGTTTTCTGCTCTCTGTGGTACTGAACCTGCTCAGGCTGTTTTTTCTAATGGAACACTATTAGTGTCTGTCTTCCTTAGATTCAGATTTTATTTATTATTTAGACTTAGGATTTACATTACCAAAGCACATGAATATAATAAACATAGCCAAAGAAGGAGGAAAGGGAAAAAAGGAAGTACTAATAAAATAAGTAGTAATAGAGCCGTTTGTTATTCTGTTTTACTTTTATGCATTTTGCACAATGGTTGTATTGTTGTTCTTTTGTCATAACAGGCCTTTCATATCTTGCAGCCAGGTTTGAACATCTCTGATTAGCAATGAAAATGGGATATTTTCCTGTGTCTGATTAAAGTTATTATGGTGGGCAGTGAATTAATGAAAAATGGTTTCTTAATATGTATAATTGAGGCATGTTAATAAAGTGCAATTATGTTTCCATTTCATTTAGTGTGCAGTGCAGTCTTTCATTTGCCAGGTCTGTCTGTGCCTGTTCATCTCTATGGCGAGATTGTATTCACTTGGTCTGTATATAGTCAGGACTTGTTTTAGTGGTCCTGTGGTCAGGTACTCCACCAATTTTATATTCACTGTTTAGGGACAGAAATCATTTCAGTTTACTTTAAGCTGTTAATGTCCAATGTGGATTGATATATATATATATATATATATATATATATATATGTAATTTCTTTTTGTTTTAATATTTTGATTTTGCTAATTTGGTCATGGTCAAGTCAACTGTAAAACAAAAAGACTTCACTCTGGTATCTGGGTGGACTGCAATTTCAAGGCCTTTTAATTTAATTATTAGTTGATATCCTACTTGTTCAGCTCTGCAGGACTATTCGTCCAAGTATTTACAGGACACAAATTATGACGGGACTCTGTGTCACAGCATCCAGTTCAGATCTGGATAAAATTTAGAGTTTTGCATTGTAATAATTTAAAAAAAAAAAAATCTTTGTTTACAGCCTTGTATAATTTTGTTGCTGATGTTTATTCCAAGGTATGTATATTTATGAGCTTGTTCTAAAGGCATATATTTTTATTCCCTCTCTCATTCACTTTCACTCACTCACTTGTTTTAATAAAACATTACGTTCAGTCTAATGGGAAAATGTTGAGTATTTAAACATAGCTTAAATCACAATTTGTGTGGATGGTTTTTAAGTCCACTGATAAAATTACATACATTTGACAGCAGTAAAATATTTCTGAACGTTGCAATGCAACTAAGGCTTTAGATCGCGAGATGTCAGTGTAAACCTGGAGAAAGACTCTTGACGTCAAACGGTTGCTCATGGGTTTTTTGTTCCGCCTTCTCAGTTTATTAGTGTGTTTTCTAATTTTCAGCACCGGTGCTGTAAGATTTGTCAGGATTGAGTACAGCGTCTTTCTATTGTCTGACTGGTTTTCAGCGTAAACGTGAGCAACGATGGAACTATACAACACATATTTATAGATTGATCTTGAAATTGCGTTGGAAGGGATTTTTGTCATATTGGAAAAATGGAACAAAGAAGACGCTCTCATCAGCTGGAGCTGAATGCAAAACTCGCTTTCATTGCTGTTGCAATGTTGTTTGGGAGAGCAGTTTGGGCACAAATACGGTACTCGATCTCGGAGGAGCAGAAGGACGGAGCTGCTGTGGGAAATATCGCGAAGGATTTAGGTATCGATCACAGAACACTAAAGGAGAGGGGATTTCGCATCGTCTCGACCTCAGGCGAGTCAATGTTCAGTTTAAATCAGAATGACGGCGTCTTGTATGTGAACGGGAAAATAGATAGAGAGGAGGTGTGTGAGAGGAGCACCCCGTGTTTAATCAATCTGAAAATCGCTCTAGAAAACCCACTAGAAATCCACTATGTCATTGTAGAGATATTGGATGTAAACGATTACAGTCCACTGTTTCCCGAGAATGAAAAGCGGCTGGAAATTGGGGAATCTGCTCTGCCAGGCGCGCGATATCCGCTACAGGCAGCGCGTGATCCAGACAGTGGAAGCAATTCGGTTCAGACCTACAAACTCAGCCACAACGACAATTTCCGTCTTGAAATTAAAGATCGAGAAGATGGTAAAATTCCAATTCTGATTTTACACAAGCCGCTTGACAGAGAAGTGACGAAAAACATAAAATTAGTATTAACTGCTTTAGATGGCGGGAGACCGTCTAAGTCTGGCTCAATAGAAATATTGATTGATGTGCTGGATATAAACGATAATGTGCCTATTTTTACGAAAGAGTCTTACACTGTTGTACTGAATGAAAACGCACCAGTGGGCACAACAATTGTACAGGTTAATGCCACTGATATGGACGACGGTCAAAACGGACAAGTAGTTTATGCATTAGGAAATAATGTTAATAATAACTTGCGTGAACTTTTTCAAGTTAATCCAGTCACTGGAGAAATTATTGTGACTGGTGTTTTAGATTTTGAGGTCAAAGATCTATACGAAATTGACATTCAGGCATCTGACAAAGGAATTGTTCCTCTTGCGACGGATAAAAGTGTAATCATAAAAATCGTTGATGTAAATGATAATGCACCGGAAATAGAGGTCACATCATTTTCAAACGCCATTCCAGAGGATTCTAGACCTGGTACTACAGTGGCTTTGATAAGCGTCACCGATTTAGACTCTGGGCTCAATGGAAAAATCTCCTGTTCAATATCTGATGATATACCTTTTAAACTAATGCCGTCATCACACGATAATATTTATTCTTTAGTTACCTCTGGATTACTTGACAGAGAAACGAAATTCCAGTATGACATAACATTAGTTGCAAAAGATGCGGGACAGCAAACATTGTCTACTATTAAAACTATAACAGCTCTAATATCAGATGTAAATGACAATATTCCGGAATTCTCATTTTCTCCTTATGCGTTTTATGTGATGGAAAATAATGTCCCAGGCAAATTTGTATTTTCTGTGTCTGCTACTGACAAAGACTCTAATGAAAATGCTATAGTTAGCTATCAAATATGGAGAGAAAGTAGCGAGGAAAATAAATATACGTCTTTCATTAACATTAATTCTGAGAATGGGGAGATTTATGCGCTTAAGAGCTTTGACTTTGAAATTGTTAAAACCTTCCAGTTCCATGTTGTTGCTGCAGACTCTGGAACTCCGTCTCTGAGCAGTAACGTGACAGTGAACGTGTTTATTCTGGATCAGAACGACAACGTTCCAGTGATCTTATATCCAGTCAGCGCTAACGGTTCTGCTGAGGGTGTGGAAGAGATTCCCCGTAATGTGAACGCAGGTCATTTGGTGACTAAAGTCAGAGCCTATGACGCAGATATAGGATACAACGGCTGGTTATTATTTTCACTGCAGGAAGTTAGTGACCACAGTCTCTTTAGTTTGGACCGCTATACAGGACAGATAAGGACCCTTCGCTCATTCACAGAAACAGACGAGGCCCAGCATAAACTGCTCATACTGGTCAAAGACAATGGGAACGTTTCACTCTCAGCAACAGCGACTGTGATTGTCAAAGTTGTGGAGCCCAAAGAGGCTTTTGCAGCTTCTGATGTTAAACACACAGTAAAAGACGAGGAGGAAAACAACGCGACATTTTATTTGATCATAACTTTGGGCTCGGTTTCAGTGCTTTTTGTCATCAGCATCATCGTGTTGATTGTAATGCGGTGCTCTAAATCGACAGACTATTCGTCCAAGTATTTACAGGACACAAATTACGACGGGACTATGTGTCACAGCATCCAGTACAGATCTGGAGACAAACGGTACATGTTAGTTGGACCCAGAATGAGTATCGGCTCTACTTTAGTCCCGGGCAGTAATGGAAATACTCTAGTCATACCAGATCGCAGGAGGAGAGATTCTGGAGAGGTAAGCAAATGGCTTATGCATCTGTGTATTAGTTGTAGGAAACAATTTTAAGATAGATGCTGGCTGCTGTCCGTGGTACTGAACATGCTCAGGCTGCTTTTAAATGGAATATTCTTAGTGTCAACCTCTTTCTCAGGTTCAGATTTATTAGATTTAGGATTCACATTACTAAAGCACATCAATATTAAATAAAGAAACATACAGCCAATGGAGAAAGATTCTTAATATATGTAAGATTGGGGTCTGTTGATACAGTCCAATTCTGTTTCCACTTCATTCAGTGTGCAGTGCAGTGTTCAGTTTGCCAGGTCTGTCTGTGCCTGTCCATCTCTATGGCGAGGTTGTGTTCACTTGGTCTGTATATGGTCAGGACTTGATATAGTTTAGGGTTTAGCCTGTGGTCAGGTATTCCAGCACTTTTATGTTCTCTGTTTAGTGACATAAATCATTTCAACTTGCTTTGAGCTTAGGCTTCTGTCCAATGTTGTGCTTTTTTTTTTCTTTGTTTTTTTCTTTTGATTTGGTCATCTGGGTTTTCTCCTGTGGTTCAGATGGACATGGATTTCATTGTAAAGTCAATTGTAAAACAAAAGGACTTCTCTATAGGATCTAGTTCTGGGCTTTGTGGTGAAGCTCTGTGTATCATTACTATCTGGGTGGACTGCAATTCCAAGGCTTTTTTTATTTAGTTATTTGTTGGTATACTCCTAATTCTGCTGGACAGGAGTTATCTAGAGTTTTGCATTGTAATAGTAATACATTTTTTTTGCTGAACGTGATGCCTGCAGCCTCTGAGTGTTGTCCTATTTAGTTAACTGTTGGTTTGTGAACGGACGCCAAATCGCACGTCCATAGATGTTTTTTGACATGTAAATTAATATTATTTTTAACGATATAAAATCTTGTCGTTTAAACATCTTTAAATCACAATTTGTGTGGATTGTTTTTAAGTCCACGGATAAAACTATATGCATTTGACAGCAGTAAAATATTTCTGAACGTTGCAATGCAACTAAGGCTTTAGATCGCGAGATGTCAGTGTAAACCTGGAGAAAGACTCTTGACGTCAAACGGTTGCTCATGGGTTTTTTGTTCCGCCTTCTCAGTTTATTAGTGTGTTTTCTAATTTTCAGCACCGGTGCTGTAAGATTTGTCAGGATTGAGTACAGCGTCTTTCTATTGTCTGACTGGTTTTCAGCGTAAACGTGAGCAACGATGGAACTATACAACACATATTTATAGATTGATCTTGAAATTGCGTTGGAAGGGATTTTTGTCATATTGGAAAAATGGAACAAAGAAGACGCTCTCATCAGCTGGAGCTGAATGCAAAACTCGCTTTCATTGCTGTTGCAATGTTGTTTGGGAGAGCAGTTTGGGCACAAATACGGTACTCGATCTCGGAGGAGCAGAAGGACGGAGCTGCTGTGGGAAATATCGCGAAGGATTTAGGTATCGATCACAGAACACTAAAGGAGAGGGGATTTCGCATCGTCTCGACCTCAGGCGAGTCAATGTTCAGTTTAAATCAGAATGACGGCGTCTTGTATGTGAACGGGAAAATAGATAGAGAGGATGTGTGTGAGAGGAGCATCCAGTGTTTAATCAATCTGAAAATCGCTCTAGAAAACCCACTAGAAATCCACTATGTCATTGTAGAGATATTGGATGTAAACGATCACAGTCCACTGTTTCCCGAGAATGAAAAGCGGCTGGAAATTGGGGAATCTGCTCTGCCAGGCGCGCGATATCCGCTACAGGCAGCGCGTGATCCAGACAGTGGAAGCAATTCGGTTCAGACCTACAAACTCAGCCACAACGACAATTTCCGTCTTGAAATTAAAGATCGAGAAGAAGATGGTAAAATTCCAATTCTGATTTTACACAAGCCGCTTGACAGAGAAGTGACGAAAAACATAAAATTAGTATTAACTGCTTTAGATGGCGGGAGACCTCCTAAGTCTGGCTCAATAGAAATATTTGTTGATGTACAGGATATAAACGATAATGTACCTGTTTTTACGAAAGAGGCCTACACGATTACATTGAATGAAAACGCACCAGTGGGCACAACAATTGTACAGGTTAATGCCACTGATTTGGACGAGGGTAAAAATGGAGAGGTAGTTTATGCATTTGGAAATAATGTCAACTATAATTTACGCAGACTTTTTGAAGTTAATTCAATCACTGGGGAAATAATTTTAACCGATCGTTTAGATTTTGAGATGAAGGATAAATACGAGATTGACATACAAGCATCTGACAAAGGAATTGTTCCTCATGCAACGGTTAAAAGTGTAATCATAAAAATCGTTGATGTAAATGATAATGCACCGGAAATAGAGGTCACATCATTTTCAAACGCCATTCCAGAGGATTCTAGACCTGGTACTACAGTGGCTTTGATAAGCGTCACCGATTTAGACTCTGGGCTCAATGGAAAAATCTCCTGTTCAATATCTGATGATATACCTTTTAAACTAATGCCGTCATCACACGATAATATTTATTCTTTAGTTACCTCTGGATTACTTGACAGAGAAACGAAATTCCAGTATGACATAACATTAGTTGCAAAAGATGCGGGACAGCAAACATTGTCTACTATTAAAACTATAACAGCTCTAATATCAGATGTAAATGACAATATTCCGGAATTCTCATTTTCTCCTTATGCGTTTTATGTGATGGAAAATAATGTCCCAGGCAAATTTGAGGATACAAATTACGACGGGACTATGTGTCACAGCATCCAGTACAGATCTGGAGACAAACGGTACATGTTAGTTGGACCCAGAATGAGTATCGGCTCTACTTTAGTCCCGGGCAGTAATGGAAATACTCTAGTCATACCAGACCGCAGGAGGAGAGATTCTGGAACGGTAAGAAAAGGACTAGAGGTGTGCTGTATTGCCAGCTTTGTACTTTGTACTTTTATTTTTATTTTTATTTTTTATATTTTTAATACTTTTATTTGATTTTTATAGCTCCATACGCATGTGAATTCTGTATTATTCTTGGATTGTTTTGCTATGCCCTAATGGCTGAACAAACTGTAAATGAAACCGTGCGTGCTAGTCGCTGTCCTTGGTTCTGAATATATGATGCAGCATTCTGTCCTGCAAAGTTCTCTCTTTTTTTCTCTTTCTGTGTATATTTTAGATCTATTAGACGAGCTTTAAAAAAAATATATATATATTAGTTCATTATGATAGTTTCATTATGAATTCGCATAGTTTAATGAATAGCAATCCAACGAAATAGCGCGAGGTGTCAGTGTAAACCTAAAAAGTTAGACTCAAAACGTCAGAGTACCTCCCCGTTTTTTCGTCGTCATTTTGTATATGATCACTTTTTCATCAGAGGCGTGGCTTGCTCGGTGCTTTTGTCCATTGTTTTTCTTAGTAAAATCTTTCGAGGGTTAGGGCATCTGTCGTGTTGTCATTGGACTAATATTTGGATAGTCGTTGTGAAACTGCTGTGGAATCAATACGTTGCAAAAATGGGACGAAGACGTGATCAGTGCCTTGAGCGCCATGTGAAAATCATCTTCATTGTTGTATCAATTATTTTTTGCAGAACGGTTTGGGCACAAATACGTTACTCGATTTCTGAAGAGCAAAATGACGGAGCTGCTGTGGGAAATGTTGCAAAGGATTTGGGTATTGATCACAAAACACTAAAGGAGCGAGGATTTCGTATCGTCTCGACTTCAGGCGAGTCAATGTTCAGTGTAAATCAGAATGACGGTGTCTTGAATGTGAACGGTAAATTAGATAGGGAGGAGGTGTGCGAAAGAAGCACCCCGTGTTTAATACATTTAAAAATTGCATTAGAAAACCCTCTCGAGATTCATTACGTGACTGTTGATGTAATAGACGTGAATGACCACGGTCCGAGATTCCCAGAGCAGGAAAAGCATTTAGAAATAAGTGAAACGGTGCTTCCCGGTGCGCGATTCCAGCTTCAGGCTGCGCGCGATCCAGACAGTGGCAGTAATTCAGTTCAGACTTATAAACTGAGCCACACCGATTATTTTCGTATTGAAATTATAGATCGTGATGAAGACGGCAAAGCTCCCGTGTTGGTCTTACAAAAGCCGCTCGACCGAGAGATTACAAAAAGTATGAAATTGCAGATGACTGCTTTAGATGGAGGCAGACCACCAAAGTCTGGAACTATGGATATTGTGATTGATGTGTTAGATATAAACGATAATGCCCCTGATTTCACTAAAGCTACTTACACTGTTACGCTGAATGAAAACGCACATGTAGGCACAGTAGCTTTAAGGGTGAACGCAACTGATTTGGACGAAGGTCAGAACGGGGAAGTAGTTTATTCATTAGGACACAATGTTAATTACAAGTTGCGTAAACTTTTTGATGTCAATCCAATCACTGGAGAAATTATTGTGACAGGTCTTTTGGATTTTGAGATAAAAGATAAATATCAGATTGACATTCAAGCATCAGACAAAGGAATTGTTCCTCTAACAACAGATCAAATTATAACTATAAAAATTGCTGATATAAATGATAATCCCCCACAGATAGAAGTGACATCATTCTCAAGTGCCATTCCTGAAGACTCCAAACCTGGCACAACCGTGGCTTTAATAAGTGTCTCTGATTTAGATTCTGAAATAAATGGGAGAGTCACCTGTTCATTCCCAGAGGACATACCTTTCAAACTAATGCCGTCATCACAAGAAAATACGTACTCGTTAGTGACAACTTCATCTCTTGACAGAGAGACAATTTCTTGCTATGACATCACATTAGAAGCCAAAGATGCTGGTCAGCCACCACTGTCTTCTGTTAAATCTATAACTGTCCAGGTATCAGATGTTAATGACAATAGTCCAGAGTTCTCTTTTTCCCCTTACGCATTTTATGTGATGGAGAATAATGCTCCAGGCAAAAATTTATTTTCTGTGTCTGCCTCTGACAAAGACACAGGTGAAAACAGTGTAGTCAGTTATCAAATATGGAGAGATGGTGTAGAAAACAAATATACATCTTTCATTAATATTAACTCTGAAAATGGTGAGATTTATGCACTTAAGAGCTTTGATTTTGAAACTGTTAAAACGTTCCAGTTCCAAGTTGTTGCTACAGACTCTGGAACTCCGTCTCTGAGCAGTAACGTGACAGTGAACGTGTTTATTCTGGATCAGAACGACAACGTTCCAGTGATCTTATATCCAGTCAGCGCTAACGGTTCTGCTGAGGGTGTGGAAGAGATTCCCCATAATGTGAACGCAGGTCATTTGGTGACTAAAGTCAGAGCCTATGACGCAGATATAGGATACAACGGCTGGTTATTATTTTCACTGCAGGAAGTTAGTGACCACAGTCTCTTTAGTTTGGACCGCTATACAGGACAGATAAGGACCCTTCGCTCATTCACAGAAACAGACGAGGCCCAGCATAAACTGCTCATACTGGTCAAAGACAATGGGAATGTTTCACTCTCAGCAACAGCTACTGTGATTCTCAAAGTTGTGGAGCCAAAAGAGGCTATTGCAGCTACTGATGTAAAAAATGCAGTAAGAGACGAGGAGGAAACCGACGTGACATTTTATTTGATCATCACTTTGGGTTCGGTTTCAGTGCTTTTTGTCATCAGCATCATCTTCTTGACTGTAATGCAGTGTTCTAAATCGACAGTCTATTCGTCCAAGTATTTACAGGATACAAATTACGACGGGACTATGTGTCACAGCATCCAGTACAGATCTGGAGACAAACGGTACATGTTAGTTGGACCCAGAATGAGTATCGGCTCTACTATAGTCAGTAATGGAAATACTCTAGTGATCCCAGACCGCAGGAGGAGAGATTCTGGGGAGGTAAGAAATGTTAAGGTTTGATATATTTTCATTTGTATATGTATTTTTATGACCATTACCATTTAGATATAGATTGTGGTTGTGGTGAAAGAGTTTCATCAAACACTTGCATTACTGGAGCTGGACAGTGGATTTATGGGTCCCAACATACTGCACTTTGCATGGGATTGAATTGGAAAAGTATATGTTGAAATTATAGTAAGTGAAGTGCTAGTGTTTAATGTTTAGATTTATAAGAGTTTCTGTTGTTGGCATTTTTGTGGTTGCTATTGTGGTGAAGAGTAGATCTGGTACTTAGATTGTGGGCCATAACATGAAAACCATGGTGTTGCTTTAATAAATATGCAATAGCTAGATGTGCAAATGCCAGTGTAGTGTGTCTTTTCTTGCTTACTCTTTTAATACATTACATTTAGTAAAAAAAATAATTAAAAAAAACATATATATACTGTATATATATATCTTCTTCTCTGATCTGAATTGCAGGTGTGGGGGAGAGGGGAGTCGCTGGAGGTGTGAATGGTTGTGTGGAGAGGTGTTCAGGGCGGGTGTGGGGTGTCTTTTCTGAAGATTAATTAGATATGTTGAGGTGAAATTCAAAGAATAAGTCAAGTTAAATTGATGTCTTTTCATTGAATTAATAAGATTTTTATTTGATGGTACAGTTTGATGGGTATAATTTTAAGTTCTGATAAATCTATTAAACTGGATATCTATCTATCTATCTATCTATCTATCTAACTATTTAATTTTATTTATTTTTTTATTTGTGGTGGTCTACTTTTTTTACCTACATATAAAATTTAAGTCTTAACATTATTTTAAAAAATCATAATTGTTATACTATACTGTTATACTGTACTATAGCTTTTAGTAAAGGAAGGGTGTCAAACAGTAGTCCTTGCTCTGAGAAATATTGGCCTTACACATCATGTTTTGACATGTCATACCACGTCATACTTTGATGGCTTTAGAATGTGAATTAGAATTAGAATTTGGATGTTTGATAATAAGATTCAAATTCACATAATTGAGTAACAAATTATCCAGCTACTACCTGTTTATTTGTTATAAAGTGAACTACTTTCTAATGCCATTGATTGCTTCTTTAAAAGATCACAAGTTAACGTTTATGATTGTAGGTCTAGGCTACATAAAAGTGGACTGTTTTGGTTGGAATGAAATATAAAACTACAATAGGCCTACTACTACAATGGCTTGTAAACAGTTCTAATAACTTCTGTGCGCCATTTCGACATAAATCTCTTGTCGTAATTATGACTTAATTAAATATTTTTGTAATTCCGTTTTATGTTTTTTTATTTTTTAAGTTACTAATTTTTAAACCGGTTTTTTTATTTATTTATTTTTACTTAGTCTAACTGTCAGTTCTTTTAATTTCTCAGTTATATTCGTTTGCAGTTAAAAATAAATTCGCGTGGTGTCAGTGCACACCAAAAATACGGGGACCTGAAGTGGCATCGTCTGTTGGCAGTTTCATTCGCGCTCTCTCCATCAGTTCGTAATGAACGCCGTGGACGTTGCCTTCACTTTCGCCAAGAGCAACCGGATTCGTATCGTAAAGATTTTCTAACATAAATCATGCTTTTTATGGTCAGCGCTTAACTTTGTTATGGGTCAACATTTTTGAGTGGAACATCTCTAAACGCCGTTTTAATTTCCTGCAAAATGCAACAAAGGGCGCGTTCGTCATGGCGCCGCAGACTTATATTCTTGGCTTTGGGAATGCTGCTTTGGAGAGAGGTACGCGCACAAATACGATATTCTCTTTCTGAGGAGCAGAAAGAAGGATCTGCGGTCGGAAACCTTGCGAAGGATTTAGGTCTCGATACCAGAACGTTAAAGGAGAGAGGATTTCGGATCGTTTCAACTTCAGGCGACTCGCTGTTCACGGTAAATCAGAATGACGGGATTTTAAGTGTAAATGGAAAGATAGATCGCGAGGAGGTGTGCGAGAGAAGCAGCTCGTGTGTCATCAATCTAAAAATCGCGCTAGAAAACCCTTTGGAAATTCACTACGTGTCGATTGAAATCTTGGACGTCAATGATCATGCTCCGACATTCCCAGAAAAAGAAAAGCGGTTGGAAATATGGGAATCTGCCCTACCTGGAGCTCGGTATCAGTTACAGGCGGCGCGGGATCCCGATGGCGGAATGAACTCAGTTCAACAATATAAACTCAGTCATAATGATAATTTCCGCATAGAGGTTAAAGATCGCGGAGAAGATCGCAAAATGCCCTTTTTGATTCTTCAAAAGCCTTTGGATAGAGAATCAAGCCGTAGACACAAGCTAGTCCTCACTGCGCTCGATGGAGGGAGACCCCCAAAGTCTGGAACAATGGATATAGTAGTTGATGTTTTAGATGTTAATGACAATATGCCAGTTTTCACACAAGAACTTTACTCCGTGACGCTTCAAGAAAATGTCCCGGTAGGCACAACTGTTATACAGGTTAATGCTACTGACATGGATGATGGTCCAAATGGAGACATTATTTATTCGTTTGGAAAGGATATAGACAATAGGCTAATACAACTTTTTGATTTAAACTCCAGTACTGGAGAAATGACTGTGATTGGCCCAATAGATTTTGAAGAGATGAATAACTTTGAAATAGATATCCAAGCATCAGACAAAGGGCCTGTTCCTCTCACATCAGATAAGAGTATAACCATAAAAATCATTGACGTAAATGACAATGTGCCTGAGATTGAAGTGACATCATTTTCAAGTGCTGTGCCTGAAGACTCTAAAATTGGAACTACAGTGGCTTTAATCAGCGTCAGTGATTTGGACTCTGGTGTAAATGGGAAAGTGTTATGCTACATAACTGAAGAAATACCTTTCAGACTAATGGCATCATCCCAAGATAACATTTACGCACTGGTTACCGCCTCATCTCTTGATAGAGAAGCTGTGCCTCGCTATGACATCACATTAGTAGCCAAAGATGCTGGGCAACCACCTCTGTCTTCAGTTAAAACTATAACTGTGCAGGTGTTCGATGTAAATGACAATAGTCCAGAATTTTCTCTTTCACCCTATGCTTTTTATGTGATGGAAAACAATGTTCCAGGCAAATCTTTGTTTTCTGTATCTGCTTCTGATCGTGATTTAGATGAAAATGCTGTTGTACACTATAACATTTGGAGAGACTCTGGAGATGAAAACAAATATGTGTCTTTCATTAATATTAACTCTGAAAATGGGGAGATTTATGCGCTTAAGAGCTTTGACTTTGAAACTGTTAAAATGTTCCAGTTCCATGTTGTTGCTACAGATTCTGGAACTCCGTCTCTGAGCAGTAACGTGACAGTGAACGTGTTTATTCTGGATCAGAACGACAACGTTCCAGTGATCTTATATCCAGTCAGCGCTAACGGTTCTGCTGAGGGTGTGGAAGAGATTCCCCGTAATGTGAACGCAGGTCATTTGGTGACTAAAGTCAGAGCCTATGACGCAGATATAGGATACAACGGCTGGTTATTATTTTCACTGCAGGAAGTTAGTGACCACAGTCTCTTTAGTTTGGATCGCTATACAGGACAGATAAGGACCCTTCGCTCATTCACAGAAACAGACGATGCCCAGCATAAACTGCTCATACTGGTCAAAGACAATGGGAACGTTTCACTCTCAGCAACAGCGACTGTGATTGTCAAAGTTGTGGAGCCCAAAGAGGCTTTTGCAGTTTCTGATGTGAAAAACGTAGTAAAAGACGAGGAGGAAAACGACGTGACATTTTATTTGATCATCACTTTGGGCTCGGTTTCAGTGCTTTTTGTCATCAGCATCATCGTACTTATTGTAATGCAGTGCTCTAAATCGACAGTCTATTCATCCAAATATTTACAGGATACAAATTACGACGGGACTATGTGTCACAGCATCCAGTACAGATCTGGAGACAAACGGTACATGTTAGTTGGACCCAGAATGAGTATCGGCTCTACTATAGTCCCGGGCAGTAATGGAAATACTCTAGTGATCCCAGACCGCAGGAGGAGAGATTCTGGAGAGGTAAAATTGTGATCTCTGATGGCTTTTGTGTTTCTTTATTTTGTTTGGCCTTACTGTCCTCTCATCACCCTCTTAAATACATTCAAAATAAACAAATGCAGTAGATTTTTTCATGTTAGGACATGGAAAAAGACAAGCTGATCTCCAATGTATAAGTGTTCAACAGGCTGAAGGACCCTGCATCTGAATGATGAGATTATGAGAGTTTCAGAACCTAAGGATTGAACATATGTATGTGTTTATGTATGATCTGTATATATGTGATGTAGTGTTAGCTGTGTTCACTGTTGGAAGTATATGACTATGTCTGGAGTGAGAGCAACCCTGGTGAAAAAAAAGTACACTGCCATAATCTACTTAAAAGTGCTCTATTTTCGCGCACTGATTTTGTACTTAATATACTAAAATTCTCCTTTATAAGATAATCTTAAGAACATCTAAGTGTACTCAATTGTGCTATTTTGGGACATCATGAATATTAACTAAAATGTGCTAAAAATGTATTTAGGTACCACTTGAACCCATCTTTCATACAAAGATGGGTTCAAGTTTACTACAAGTGGTAACTAAATACATTTTTTAATACAGAGATAGTATGTTAAAAGCACATTTTAGTTCATATATATGGTGTCTCAAAATAACACAGTTGAGTACACTTAGATGTTCTTAAGATTATCTTAAGAAGTGCTAAAGGTGAATTATTAATATATTAAGTACAAAATCAGTGCGCGAAATTAGAGCACTTTAAAGGGATAGTGCACCCAAAAATGAAAATTAGCCCATGATTTACTCACCCTCAGGGCATCTTAGGCGTATCTGTCATTCCTCTTTCAGACGAATCCAATCGTAGTTATATTTAAAAATGGCCTGACTCTTCCAAGCTGTATAATGGCAGTGAATGGTGCCCCTGTTTTTGAAGCCGAAAAAAGTGCATCCATCCATCATAAATCTACTCTACATGGCTCCGGGGTGTTAATAAAGGCCCGGAGACGTATGGAGTAGATTTTTTCTTTTCTTTTCACTTTTTTCGGCTTCAAAAACAGGGGCACCATTCACTGCCATTATACAGCTTGGAAGAGCCAGGCCATTTTTATATATAACTGCGATTGTGCTCGTCTGAAAGAGGAATGTCAGATACGCCTAAGATGTCCTGAAGTACATTATGGAAGTGTACTTTGTTTCATGTGGGAAATCTCATTATTATCTCACTAACTCCAATACAGGTTTTGCTGCAAAAGATGCACGGCTGCATGTGATCTTTTTTTTGATAATGTTTTTCAAAGTATTTCATCTTACATTTTTTAATTTATGAAAGTAATGGGAGTAAATCTCTCTCAGTCTCACTCTCTTATTTGTTTGTAGCATTTATTTCCCCTGATATTATCTGTATTTGTGAATTTTATCTGTTGTATGTCTCGATTGCATATGCTTGCAGATGTGACGAAATCATGTCATCATTAATGTTCCATCACACTGCACATTCTGAGTCCCATTCGTTCTCACCCTTTACCCTGAGAAAAGGAAACATGTACAGCAAATGGAGACAAACAGAGAGAGATTAACAGAATACATTGGCTGGTCAGCTTGCTTGGTTTTAAACAACTGGGTTTATTACATGAAATGGATTTAGATGGAGAAGTTGATACTGTAATTTAGTCAGCAGATGGTGTCAACAGATTCAGCCCCTTGTGAAGAGGACGCAGAGTCATGTGTTTGATTGTGGGAGGCAGTCTCAGTTGCGTGCTCTCTCGGTGTGTGTGGAGTGGGATGTGCTGTCATGCTTGTCTTTGGGTTATCAGATTGTTTCTGTGTAAATAAACATCATATTAATAATATTGCTCATTTTAATGTAGCGCTCATATGACAGCAGTTTTTTTTTATCTATTTGAGAGTGTTTATTTATGAGCTGAACACCTCAGGCTGTTACTCAAGCATATTTTAGTCCATCAAGCAGACATGATTGGCCTTATTCCATGTTGCTGAACATACACAGCGCTCCCCCAGCCACAGTGCTTTCACCTCTCTTCACTTTCAGTTTTTTTTCTGTTCTATCTTCCCTCACTCTCCTCATCTCTTTTGTTTCCCTTGTAATTTTATTTTGCAGTATCTATCTATCTATCTATCTATCTATCTATCTATCTATCTATCTATCTATCTATTACATTATATAACAATTTGTCTACATTAAAAATGTATTTTAAGTAGAATGTTGGGATGAGTTAGGTTTTTAATTGCTCTGTGTGTGGATGATAAAATCCACTGTCTTGCTGTGCAGAGAGTTCAGAGTACTGAACTGCAGGTCTAATCAGGTACTGCAGAGATCAGCAGAATATTGAGTCTGGTCCAGCAAAAAAAGAACACACACAGACACACACACACACACACTGATCATAGACCAGTTCAGCCACGGTGCTACTCAGCAACTCATTAAGCTGCTGCTGTATCTGCTATTTGAAGTTTTTGCTCAGTGTCTGAATCAAAACCTTGGATTTTATAACAGTGGAAATCTATTCAGTCGGATTCTGTTTCAATCGCTCATCTTCGGTACAGATTTCAAGATAAATTATATTGACTGTTTAATTATTTAGCAGTGCAGTTGAATACTATGGGATCCAAGCTGTACAAAATAACTGCACAATTAATTTCACAATATTGAATTGTATGAATATTTTTAATTTTATAAAAAGAATCAGTGGCAGACATTTAGATCTGTTTTTGCCCACCCCAGTTGCTATGGTAACAGCAGAGCTAGAGCACTTTCTTTGTTTACTGATTCCAGTTGCTTAGGAAACAAAAGACATTTTTCAGATATTTGAGTGATTTTTTTTTAGTTACATTTAAAGCAAACAATTAAGTCTAGTTTTTTTTTTGTCTGTTAGCTGGACAGTCTGCTAAGTGTGGTTTTGTTGTTTTGATTTGGATCGAAGCGCTGCTCTGCTGCTTGTGTTTTTATGTTCCTAGTCATATTGTTGATGCATGTTATTTTAAGGAAAAATGGTTTGTTTCTGTAATCTTTCACATGTAAAATCTTTCTTCACCCTCTAGATCTGTCGATGTTTTTTAAGTGCATATTGTATATTTTTTGCTTTGTTAGACACTAAATTGTGTGTTGCCGTAATCATCTTTTTTTAACCTATTAAATGTTTTGTTACCTTTTTAAATATGTATGCTAATTGGAAAGGACTGTGTTGGAATAGTTATTCAAGATACAGTTTCTTTACTAATGCACCAGCATTCCACATTCACAGTTAGATAGCTGTATATTTTTGAGTTTTTAATCTGGAATGATCTTTATTTCAGTACCACATTAATTTTGAAAGATCATCTAAGATCCAAATCAGCTGACATCTTACTCTCAGTGCAGAACAGAATTGCCTGAGCCTTTAGCACACAGGAGATCGTTTGAATGTCTGTTTATGGGTTAGGTCTATGCACTGACGTTTGTTGTTATAGCTCTGGCAGGTGAATGCAGAACTGTGCAGATGCAAATGTACAAAAGGCCTGAGCAGGAAAACCAAAACTGTGACAACAATGGCATAACATTATGTGCAGGCCTGACAGTTCTGTGAATATATGTGCATGAGAGCAGGTCAGGTCCATTCGGCAGTGGTTCAGTACTTTAGTAGGTCACATCAGTTCTGCTTTTGGTTCATGTGGTTATAAGTAGCTCTGTCCTCTATATCTCTCTCTGCAGCTGGTCTCATCTCTATCTCTCCTTTATATAATCTTTGACTTTAAGTCTTCTTTTATCTTCTGAACTCTCTCTGTCCTAATGGTCATAGAAACTGTCATGACGGCTTTAGAAGTGTGTTTAATATAAATTATGAATATTATTATTACAAACCCGATTCCAAAAAAGTTGGGACACTGTACAAATTGTGAATAAAAACAGAATGCAATGATGTGGAAGTTTCAAATTTCAATATTTTATTCAGAATACAACATAGATGACATATCAAATGTTTAAACTGAGAAAATGTATCATTTTAAGGGAAAAATAAGTTGATTTTAAATTTCATGGCATCAACATCTCAAAAAAGTTGGGACAAGGCCATGTTTACCACTGTGTGGCATCCCCTCTTCTTTTTATAACAGTCTGCAAACGTCTGGGGACTGAGGAGACAAGTTGCTCAAGTTTAGGAATAGGAATGTTGTCCCATTCTTGTCTAATACAGGCTTCTAGTTGCTCAACTGTCTTAGGTCTTCTTTGTCGCATCTTCCTCTTTATGATGCGCCAAATGTTTTCTATGGGTGAAAGATCTGGACATTTCAGTACCCGGATCCTTCTTCTACGCAGCCACGATGTTGCAATTGATGCAGTATGTGGTCTGGCATTGTCATGTTGGAAAATGCAACGCTATAAAGCCCACAAGAGATCTCTTAGGCTGAAAGCAGAGCTGTGTGCTGGATGTGGGTGGAGTCAGGGATGTGAGTACTATTTTTAGAAGGTCTGTGCGGCCTGTTTTATATGTGAGATTTTTATTTGCAAGTATTAAGATGTGTAAATCCCTAATTAAATTGGGGTAAAACCATGCTGCGGGGGAACAAGTGTCTCTCTTATAGTATCCATGTTTCTAGGCATATTTATAGATGGTCTCTGGAGTCCTGAGCTGTTAGGTCATATGTCCCCTGTGGTCTCTGTACTGCTTTGCATTCTGGGTAATATTAAATCATGTGAAAAATTCAATGTTTTGCAAGTCAGCATTTTGCCAGAGTTCTTGCTTCTCCTGAAAACAGTTTTAGAGATCTGTTCTATGTCATTTAAACCTGACAGCAGCAAAGAAACATGGAGTAATGTGACAATACAGAGCAGAATGTGCAGATTCCATGAATTAAACATACAAAATACAGTTTTAAATAGAATAGTTGGTCTAGGATTTTACACTAAAGACACTTTGAAAATATATAAATATTAGTGCTGTCAATTAATAATTAAAAAAAACTAATTAATCACACATTTTTTTCTGAAATTAATCTAGATTAATCCCACTTAAAATTAAAGTTTTTAAATATACATTTATATTGCAATAATTTCACATTCAGTTCAATAATTTTGACAGCACTGATAAATATTAATAAGAGTGTTATTAATAATAAGTGTTTCTATTTATTTCCCTTATTACACATTGGCTGATGCATCAGCATCTTGCACAAGCTAGACTTCTAAATCCAAACATATTTCAATTAAGAAGTATTTTTTTCCCTTTTCTTTGGCATCCAGAAAATTATGATGAAATAATTAAATTTTTTATGTTATCTTTAAAAGCTCAGTGATATATTTAGTTCTATTCAGGATGATAGCAAGAGAGAGACTTAACGTAAAAGCATGGAGGAAGAGGAACAACTGTGACTCATCTCCACTTGTGTGTGTGTGTGTGTGTGCGCGTGTGCGTGTGTGCTAAGAGCAGGTTCATATATGTGTGTGTTCTGCAGAGACAGCAGCCATTTTGAAAGTACTCATAGAACAACAAGAAATGCTTTTATTAAAGGAGATGGTAATCTCAGCATCTGTATCATTGGTCTATTTTTCTGTAGTAAACATATGTCATGCCAAACATGTTGAAGATTAGCGAACAGGCAGTCAATTTGTTATATAGCAAGCTGTTTCTACACAAAAGCAGTTTATTCAGCATGCTAAAGCATCTTCTACATTCACTTCCATTCAAACAGGATCTTGATGTGCTTGATGTACTAATTCTCGCGAGATTCGGACGTGCGTCTACTTAAAGTGCGTCCGAATATGCCTACTTACCTACTATATAGTAGGAGAAAAGAGTATGTGAAGAAAGTAGTATGTCCGAAACCTCAGTATTCATAAAAGAGTAGGCGAGAAATCCCCGGATGTCCTACTGCTTCAGTCTAGATTCTGAAGTGCTCATCGATGGATACTTTTCTATCCCAGGAGGCCATGCGAGAGGATACATCATCATCGAACGTGAAGGAGAACAGCGACGAGGGTGTTTACAAATGTGAGTATTACAAATCAAATACAGGGTTCCCTGTGTTAAAATCGCATTTGTTAAGCTACTGTAGAGTAAACTGTACAATTGTTGAGGGTGTAAGATGGTAGACAGTATAGTATATTTGTGATTTTGCTGTAAAAACATGTTTTATTACCTATAATAGAACAGGGGAGCTCCAGTAAGCACATGTACGTCACCAAAGTGAATTTACATAAAGCATATACATCTTAAAGACAATTACTAAATGTCTATTTAATATCTGACAGGAAAATGTTCTAAAAGAATTGCAGATGAGCACATCACAACATGAACATGATCTGAGTGAGTGATGTATGTATGCTATTATGTAGAATTCACTGTGGTCAACACTGCTATAGACGAATGTAAGTAATGTTAATAAACAAATCTACATAAAGTAACTAAACATACGTTATCTGTTTTATTTGTCCATTAGTACTGTTGATAAATTGTGGAGCACTTGTGTTAGATAAAAAGTGAGTTAACAACATGTAAATGCAGTATTGACCAGCTAAATCACAGAGGTGACTTGAATCTTGTCTGGATGTT
>NW_015505397.1:1180795-1184486 GCF_001515645.1 Sinocyclocheilus grahami | reverse complement strand
ACGAGGGTGTTTACAAATGTGAGTATTACAAATCAAATACAGGGTTCCCTGTGTTAAAATCGCATTTGTTAAGCTACTGTAGAGTAAACTGTACAATTGTTGAGGGTGTAAGATGGTAGACAGTATAGTATATTTGTGATTTTGCTGTAAAAACATGTTTTATTACCTATAATAGAACAGGGGAGCTCCAGTAAGCACATGTACGTCACCAAAGTGAATTTACATAAAGCATATACATCTTAAAGACAATTACTAAATGTCTATTTAATATCTGACAGGAAAATGTTCTAAAAGAATTGCAGATGAGCACATCACAACATGAACATGATCTGAGTGAGTGATGTATGTATGCTATTATGTAGAATTCACTGTTGTCAACACTGCTAAAGATGAATGTAAGTAATGTTAATAAACAAATCTACATAAAGTAACTAAACATACGTTATCTGTTTTATTTGTCCATTAGTACTGTTGATAAATTGTGGAGCACTTGTGTTAGATAAAAAACGAGTTAACACCATGTAAATGCAGTATTGAGCAGATAAATCACAGAAATGACTTGACTCTTGTCTGGATGTTACAGGAACAGATGAGACACATGTTTGTTTATCCGCTGCAGAGTGACTGATGAAGGAATGCTGCCATCAAAGGCTCTCAGTGAGTATACTACAGAAAATGAATAACACATCTTTTAAATCTTAAATTTTAGTTAATTATTGTCATTTCAAACAGAGTTATCACAGCACTTTTCTGATTCTTGATTCCTGTGCATTTGCTGCAGAGCTTTTGTGGTGGAGCAGCACCTGCAAGGAAAGGTGACGGCGGCATTTGTGAAAAAAGGGAAAACCTGAAAAAAATATATAAATAAGTTCATTCTGTTACTTCTAATACAGAAATCAAATGACATTGTGCTGTAAAAATGACTGCTATTCTATTGTGTTTGTGCATCTCTGTATGATCTGAAATGTCTGCAGACTGGTGTGAGCAGTGAGGATGGAGAGTCCACAGCAGCATCCTGGAAATGGTCCAGTGCCATGAATGATACGCTCCATCAATCACTTGCCCTTACTGCCTCATCTGAGCCGGATGTTGCTGTGGTCTCTTCATCCTCAGTGACCCCAGAACCAGTGAGAGCATCTAGAGAAAGACCAAAAGACACTGAGGATGTTATTTTGGTCAAGTTTGTCATGCTGGTTTGTTCATACAACATCAGTCAATGGAGCTCGAGTTTCAGAAGCTTCAAAAGCATCATCAAATAAAGTCATGAAGCTTCTGAAAGTCAGGCTCCATTGATTGATATTGTATGAACAGAAACCACCAGGACAAACTTGACCAAAATCACCTTTTGTGTTCAGACAACAAAAAACAAAAAAACAATGATTGAACAGTGTGGAGGTGAGTAAATAATGACTGAATTTATATGTTTGGATGAACTAACCATTTAAACCCCCCAAAAAGAAACTGTATGAAATATATGCATGCATTTATTTTATAGTAGTACCTTGAAGAAATACACTTTAAGAAATAAGCAGCTTTATTGAGCGTTTGTGCCCAAGACACAAAAAATAATTTACAAAAATCACATTTGTGGTCTTATTACAGGGACCCCAATCCCCCTGCAGCAACCTGGAGAAAAGAGCCTTGCTCAAGGACACACCGGTGGTGATGGCTGCGGAGATCGAACCGGTCAACCTTCTGCTTACCAGTTCAGTGCTTTAGCCCACTACACCACAAAAGTAATTAAGCTATGACAAAAATGTGCAATGAACAATGAAATGTTTTACTGTGTAAAATGTTTTACAGATTGTCGGTCTCATGGAGAGCAGCACACAGCAGTCAGATTGTCCTGCACATGTTCTCCTGCTCTTGTTCAAGATTGTGTGGTTCAGGGGCATCTTCATGGTCTTCCTCATCCTCTCTGTGGTTACTTTTATTTATTATTTTACTCATTTATTCATGTTTCCTGTTGTCAGTAAATAAAATATAATTGTTTCATTAACTTGTGCATTAATTCATTACTTGACTGAAAATTGAGATGTATTCACCTTGGCTGCATTTGTCTTGTGTGTATTCATGCATTGCTATGGCATATGACGACAAAAATGACATTTTGCTTGTTTTACTATATATATATATATATATATATATATACAGGTGCATCTCAATAAATTAGAATGACGTGGAAAATTTCATTTTTTTTCAGTAATTCAACTCAAATTGTAAAACTTGTGTATTAAATAAATTCAATGCACACAGACTGAAGTAGTGTCTTTGGTCATTTTAATTGTGATGATTTTGGCTCACATTTAACAAAAACCCACCAATTCACTATCTCAACAAATTAGAATACTTCATAAGTATGAAGTGAATTGTTTTCTTTTTTAGTGAATTGTTGGCGTTCTGGAAAGTATGTTCATTTACTGTACAAAGGGGTGTGTCTAGAGCATTTTAAATAGGGGGGCCAGGCGGTGGGCACTGACTCAAAAGAGGTTGGCGGGGGGGTTGCGTATGGATCGCGTAACATTATGCGCTCTCGACATTGTCATTAAGATCTTTACTAATTTTTTTTACTTTACTTCAGTCTGTGTGCATTGAATCTATTTAATACACGAGTTTCACAATTTGAGTTGAATTACTGAAATAAATGAACTTTTCCACGACATTCTAATTTATTGAGATGCACCTGTATATAATTAATCAATTATTGGTCAGCATTTATCATTATTATTGCATAAGTGTTGGGGTGGGCTAGCAATGCATTCTGTATTTATTTATTGTCATGGTTACTTTTATTTATTCTTATCAGTAACTCCACAACCCTACCTAGTACGGTTTTCCTCAGCGTTTGCAATGTTTGTAATATCTGCACAAAGGAGACGTCGATCAGCTGCTAGAAGATCTCGCCTTTGGAGAAGACTATTAATTTTACACTCGAAAAATACATATGTGTATATATATAATTATTGGTCAGCATTTATCATAATTATTGTTCATAAGTGTTGGGGTGGGCTAGCAATGCATTCTGGGGTAATCTTAATTTTTAAGTAGTAATACTTACATTTTTCAAGTGTAAAATCAACAGTCTTCTCCAAAGGCAGGATCTTTGAGCAGCTGATCGACGTCTCCTTTGTGCAGATCTTACAAATATTGCAAACAAGCTGATTGACATCTCCTTTGTGCAGATATTACAAACATTGCAAACGCTGAGGAAAACCGTACTAGGTAGGGTTGTGGAGTTACTGATGCTGTGAGATGCACCTGTCCATCTTATGTTCTGTTTTTATTAATACTACAGAACTTATAATTACATACAAGCTCAGGGAAAGATGGTCGTATCTTTAACAATGAACAATCATAATGACAAACAGCAGAAAACCTAAATATAATGGGTTTGCATACATCATAGTATGAGATTATATACACAGAAAAAAAGGCACAATGACAAGGTTAAATATCTTTGAATAATCATAATATTCATATAATCAATGCATCAAAATATTGCATTTGTTGTTGTTGTTTATAAGCCGGAGGGATGAAACAAGATAAATTATTATTTTAAGAGATTTAAGCCGGTTTTTTTCTTGTGGATGAAAAGTTTTGCACATAAAATAAAGTAAAGTAATTTTGGGTTTTCTTATGGAAAAATAATACATTTATAGATTGAACTGTGGGTCATATTAGTAGGGTTAAA
>NW_015505397.1:1164424-1180075 GCF_001515645.1 Sinocyclocheilus grahami | reverse complement strand
AGTCTGTGTGCCTGTGTGCATTGAATCTATTTAATACACGAGTTTCACAATTTGAGTTGAATTACTGAAATAAATGAACTTCATTCTAATTGAGCTGCACCTGTATATTCATCCGTTTTTGTATTTATACCGTTAATTAATTTAAACTTACTTTTTCATACAACAGCCATGTCAATTAAACGTGGTCGTTAAATTATTGCACTCACCATATTAGCGCCTATGAGGGTGCTGTAACTCACGCATGCATGCCTGCTTCTGGTATGGATATGCTGAGGAAAACCGTACTAGGTAGGGTTGTGGAGTTACTGATGCTGTGAGATGCACCTGTCCATCTTATGTTCTGTTTTTATTATTACTGCAGAACTTATAATTACATACAAGCTCAGGGAAAGATGGTCGTATCTTTAACAATGAACAATCATAATGACAAACAGCAGAAAACCTAAATATAATGGGTTTGCATACATCATAGTATGAGATTATATACACAGAAAAAAAGGCACAATGACAAGGTTAAATATCTTTGAATAATCATAATATTCATATAATCAATGCATCAAAATATTGCATTTGTTGTTGTTGTTTATAAGCCGGAGGGATGAAACAAGATAAATTATTATTTTAAGAGATTTAAGCCGGTTTTTTTCTTGTGGATGAAAAGTTTTGCACATAAAATAAAGTAAAGTAATTTTGGGTTTTCTTATGGAAAAATAATACATTTATAGATTGAACTGTGGGTCATATTAGTAGGGTTAAAAATATAAAAATTTAAATCAACCCAAAATGTATTGGTTATACTACAATCACAATAAAAGGGCAGCTGTTTCTTCAACAAGACCACAAAATTAGGAAATTTCATAAACATCAAAATATTTACAGAGAGATCGATTAAACCTGTGGCTTGTATATTTTATGTTGTTGCGCTTGTAACGTCGTAGATCACATGCTAACATCAACATGGCGGCTGTTGCCTGGATCGCATTCATACTTAACGAGATTTGGCTGTAGAGTACCTACTCTTTTAGCGCTCGTTAAGTAAGTACTTATTGAAATTAAGTACCTATTCATTGAGTAGGCGGTTTCGGACGCAGCCACTGATTCACGTCGTGAATTGTGTGCTTGTGAACATGTATGTACATGCATGAGCGAACACACCTAGATTTAGACTCATACTGTAAATTATTAATGCACAAAAGCGGGGAAAAATGAAAAGAATGAAGTGGAGAGAAAGTGAGAGGGACAATAATGTTTATTTCTAATGTTTATTATTCTTCCTGATAAAGTAACCGGCTAACTGTCCTGCAATAATGTACTCGTCAAAGCAATTTTACTCTCATTTTGCGCTTATCCAGTGTTAATTTTAGATGCTGTGTGCAAATGAAGAAATGTAGAAATGACAGCCAGTGATGTTTGTGTAGTCTTCTGGGTATGCTAGAATGTGTGTATGTATGTTTTGTGAGTGGCAAAGACATTTGGACAGTGACTCACACTTGCATGTCAAATACAGGCCGTATGTGTGTGGATGTGTGTATGTCTCATCCATGTTCCATGCACATGTGGGTCATTGTGCATCTCATGCGTTTCTGTTGATGTAAGATAATGTAATGTGTAAACATTATGTACAAACTGGGTATATGCACATTTTATACTATTTTTTATAACATGAACTTTGCACATGCTCTGGTGTATGTATTTTTATATAATTGTTTGCATGTGTGCTTGTTTGAAAACTGCCAAATCTTGTGTGAAGGCATACTTTCAAGGTGAAATCTATGCAAAGGTTTATACACAGTTGAGGTTATTTGTGTTTTCCCCATAAATGCTTTACAATACAGAGAAATCTGACAGTCTGCTCTGTAGTTTTCCAAACAGTGTTTCTGTTATCACAGTTTTTATTCTCTAGAAGAGCAACTTCTCCAGTGAGAGTTGTTCTTTTGGGGATCGTCACAGCAGAGTTCACTGAAGCTTTTAATGCCGCTGTGAATTTAAGAGCATGTTTGAGTTCGAACAGCATCCTTGCATCCCTCACACACACACACACACACACACACAGAGACATTTGCCTGGAAGATGTAGGCCAGCATGATGTGAATAATTTAGTCTGTTCACTGACTACAGCATAAATATGGCTGAATTCTATCTCTCCGTTCTTTTTCTAAAAAAAAGGTTTTGTGTGGATAACCTTGCAAACTGCATCTCTTTATTTATTTAGTAGTATTTATTTTAGTTTAATTGTTCTGTTTGATTTGTGTTTATAGGTTTGTTTAGTTTTTTGTTTTTACTGTCTTGAATTAAGAGGTTGCATTTATGCATATATACCTAAATTTGATTATAATGCATTTATTTTTGTATTGAATGCATTTTATTTTCGTTTATGGTTAAAATACAATTTATTTGCTTGAATCTGCTTTTAATGTTGAATTCAAATGGCTTTCTTGTACACAGACCCTGACTTTGTTTTCTGCACTGATTTTAGTGGAAAATCTGTGGAATTCTACTGTATGAATTTAAATGTGGTAAAAAGGGTTAAACATAGCTGACAGTACTAAACTCTTACTGGTTGCTGAAACTATCATCAAAATTAGGCAGAATGTTTTATTAATGAACAGGAATTCCAGTGTTGATTCTGCTTAAATATGCAGAACTGCGGTTTTATGTCCATACTTGCCTGGTTATACATAACTTCTCTCTCATCATTACAGCAATCGTGCTTGCTGGTTGTTTCTAGTTTTGAGAATGATGGCCAATGGCATGCAGGTGCAGGGAATTAGCATGAATTTTCTGTGTGTCTGCCACACTTTAGACGTGTGTGTGTGTTCATTAGACCTGAGAGTGATTCCAGCCACATCCTTCTGCAGCTGCTCCCTCTAAAAGAAAGCAGTGTGTGTGTGTGTGTGTGTGTGTGTGTGTGTGTGTGTCAGCTGTGAAAGACATTTCGATCAGCTCAGGTTCTGAATTAGTGTCAGATTTGCTTTTGTCCATTATATTTTCCTTCATCTTTTTTCACTTTACTTCATTCTCCTTTTCACTCCTTATTTTGTTTCTTTTACTGTGATCAGTTCAAGTTTCAGTTAAGTTAAAGATCAGTTAAAATGTCCTTTCTCTTCCTTCTAATTTTTCTCATTGTAATATTCATTGCGTAGATGTAAACTCTCCACTTGTGTGTGTGTGTATGAGACTCACTTCTGTAACTGCAGATCTGTTGAATTCTGTATACACCAATTATTTGTTCATAGAATGTTTGATTGTTATGTGGAATAATTTAGTATGATGTCATCATTTTTTAGAGGTGTTGTCTCGGTTTGTGCTCCAAACCAAAAATTATGCCTCAAACTCATTCTCTCTCACTCTCTCTGTCCTCCCTAATAATTTAAATATGAATACAGATGATATACCTATAATGGTTTATTATTTATATCTCTATGTGTAATTACTAATTACCTTCAGTAAAGGTCACTGATCATCAAACTCACTGGCAATAACAATGCTAGTATAAACGTGTGATGGTTCTAGCTTGATCAGTGTCGGTGAGTTTGATGGTCAGTGACCTTACTGAAGGTAATCAGAGTGTCGGCTGTAATGTGGGCTTGTAGCTGAGGTTGACTGAGGTTAAGTCACCATTCTGCCTTTGGGTTCAGCAGGACATCATGATTATTTTTTTTCTTTTCTCTATGATTAGGGGCGAATTCCAAATGGAAGTGAGCATCCCTATGCCCCTACTCCCTTCCCTTGAAGTGTGTTCTTTGAAGGGTGTAGGGCATTACTGTCTCGTATAAGCGTTTGGAACTCACTTGGCGATGGAAATGACTGACCAAATGTTATCTTGACAACCCTGCGCATGCATGCAGCATTCCATCAGTTGTTGGAAATAAATATTTATTCTTATTATTCTTATTATTTTATTCAAATATTGTCTAATTGTGTCTTATTTACTATTAAACGTTTTCAAACTAAACTTGCTTACACACGTCTTAAATCATATTTCTATCACTAACGAAAAATATGTAGTCTTACATTAAAATATACAAATTTAATTAGCCTATTCTATTTACGTTTGTATGTGAACTCTAAATCAACCCCAACTTTGCTTTAAAAAGCATCGCAAGATCTCCTAACCAAAGATCACATGATCACAAATGGAAATCACTTCCGTGAAGTTACTATCGCATGTTCCCTTCGCTAACAGACTTCTGGAAGGGCCCTTTGTGAAGAGATTCAGTTGTTTACTTTCGTTTGGATGCTCCCCTTCCAGAAGTGCCCTTCAAGGATGCAAAAAAAGCATTTTGGAATTCACCCTAGTTGTGTGTGCAAAGATTTGAAAGCACTTACCAGGTCTGCAGACCCTTGTGGATCTGTGAAAATTATTGTGAGGACATTTCCGGTTATTATAAATGAACATTCACTGATGTTCTTTGGGTCTGTAAAGATTGAAAACGTCTGGACTAAAACATCTCTCACTTATTGTAGTTTTTGTGTTTTCTGTTAAACATGAATAAACTGCATTAAACGCTGTAGCAATTATATTTTAAGCATCATCAAGAAGACAGAAAAGCATTTAATTCATTCTGTCAGTTAGTAATGAACACTGCTGTGACAAATTGTGTTTAGTGTGCTTGAACTGTCATTAGGGAATATGCAAGTTAGCAGTGACCTTGCACTCTTCAGAATCACTCTGTCACTCTGTAAGTGTCAATATTTTCAGAATCGCTTTGAAGAGAGTCTTTTTGGCTCTTAAGTCTTCAGAGATTCAGTCTTTTAGTCTGAATCATGAATCAAGCTCAGGTGTTTTGAGGTTAATCTGGTCCAACACGCTTGCCGTGCTCTCGGTGGTGTTGATGTGTGCTGTTGGATTAGGCCTGTCAGCATAGCCAGGGAGACAGTAATTCTACTATGAGCTTTCTAATGGGATTACAGAGGAAAGTCATCAGCTTTAGAGTGGTCTGAAGGGGAGAGAACTTTACCCAGCATTCAAAAGACCTGCCATCCACACGTGCAATATACACACATTTGCGGAGTCCATTGGGAGCCACTAAAAACTTTAACAATTAATGCTAGTTCATTTACTGACTGTCTAATTTAGTTCTCACACACTTCTTTTATCTTGCTTCTCACTCTTTTTCCACCTTTTAATCCCTGTTTAATTTCCCTTTATCTTCCTTTAATTCACTCCCCCACTAACCCCATTCTTTCATGCTGCTGTTCCTTTTTTCTCCTCCTTTTAACTAGTCCACTCACTCTATTTCTCTTCTCTTTTTGCTGTTTTGCTCCATTTTCATTGTTTCCTTTCGTCATGCTTATAATCATGTCTCTCTCTCCCTGACTTTGAATGTTCTGTTCTTTTTACATGCATAGTTTAACTCTGAAAGACAGGCATTAATATTGATGATGCATTTGCTCTTTGCACTTAAAGGTTTTTTTGTCACTGTCAAGGATTATTGTTAATGCATATTCTTTTTTGGGCTGAAAACTGCACCGAATGGGTTGTCAAGTTTGCAAACTTTTCACAACTGCTGTAATTATGTATGCAAAAACATTTACTTTAATTTTCATAAGAAGCCTTTCCAGCAAGTTATAGGAGGCTGAAATGTGTATGTGTTTATCTCAGAGTTTGGCATATTTAGAGCCCCTAAATGTTGATGCTTTGACCTTTATAAATGCCTTCCCAATAGTCTAGAAGTTTAAAACGTCTATATGCTCATCTCAGATACATTTGTAAAATCTATATATAGAATCAGAATCAGAAAGAGCTTTATTTGTATGTTTACACACACAAGGAATTTGACTTGGTGACAGGAGCTTCCAGTGCAGAATAAAGTACAGAAATAGTGCAGACATAGGCTACATTGGAATTACACAATTTACATTTACATTACATTTACATTTAGTCATTTAGCAGACGCTTTTATCCAAAGCGACTTACAAATGAGGACGATAAAAACAGTCAAAACTAACAAAAGAGCAACAATATATAAGTGCAAATGACAAGTCTCGGTTAGCCTAAAGCAGTACACGTAGTAATGTGTGTGTATATATATATATTATACACACACATACACACACACATATACACGCACACACACAAAGAAAAACAAGTTGATAGAATAGAAAAAATAGAAAGCTAGTGTTTGTTTGTTTTTTGTTGTTTTTTTAAATAAAAAAAATTATACAAAATAAATAAAAAATAAAAAAGAAGATAAATATAGATAAAGTAGAATTAAAATAGAATAGAAAGTGTTAGAGTTAGAGGGTCAAATAAAGGTGGAACAGATGTGTTTTTAGTTGTTTCATGAAGATGGCTAAGGACTCAGCTGCTCGGATTGAGTTGGACAGGTCATTCCACCAGGAGGGAACAGTTAATGAAAAAGTCTGTGAAAGTGATTTTGTGCCTCTTTGAGATGGCACAATAATATGCCGTTCACTTGCAGAACGCAAGCTTCTAGAGGGCACATACTGTAACTCTGAAGTAATGAATTTAGGTAAATGGGTGCAGAGCCAGTGGTGGTTTTGTAGGCAAACATTAATGCCTTGAATTTAATGCGAGCAGCTACTGGTAGCCAGTGCAAATTGATAAACAGAGCCACAGAGGTGTGACATGCGTTCGTTTCGGCTCATTAAAGATTAATCTTGCAGCGGCATTTTGGATTAATTGTAGAGGTTTGATAGAAGTGGCTGGAAGACCTGCCAAGAGAGCATTGCAATAGTCCAGCCTCGAACAAGAGCTTGAACAAGGAGTTGTGTTGCATGTTCTGAAAGAAAGGGCCTGATCTTCCTAATGTTGTATAAAGCAAATCTGCAAGACCGGGCAGTTTTAGCAATGAGGTCTGAGAAAATCAACATATCATCAATCACAACTCCAAGGTTTCTAGCTGTTTTTGAAGGAGTTATGGTTGATGAGCCTAACTGGATGGTGACATTTTTATAAAGTGATGGGTTTGTTGAAACCACAAGCAGTTCTGTCTTAGCCAGGTTGAGTTGAAGGTGATGGTCCGTCATCCAACAAGAAATGTCTGTTAGACATGCTGAGATGCGAGCAGGTGTTTTTGCAATGAAAGGTAGAAGGGAAACCGGTCTGTAAGTCAAACAACAATAAAAAAAAACAAATAAAATGGAATATAGCAAAATAATATTTTTAAAAAGAAAAAAGAAAAAAATTATACAATACAGTAATAAAAAGCTAGAAAATACACAATAGACAGATTTATGAATGTAAAGATATACTATTTACAGATGTAAAATTTTGAGATTTTATTTATATATATGTAAATATTATATACCACTAACAATGGTAAGTACATGGTGGCCACGTTGTTTGACTTAGGTGACCTGGAAGATTAAAACTAAATATCTCATATCATACATTTCAGAGTTTAAGCTGGTATTATATGTATTTTAACCCACATTTAATCAACATATGTATTGTTTCATTTCCTTTAAAAAAATGTTGTCTTTTTGCAACTGTAGGTCTCCTTCAGGGAAACTCCAAATGTCCATCTGTGTCTCAGCACAGCTGGGCCTCTGACCGGATCTCACATCTGTTTGAGTTTGAAAATGTGTGCACTGCAAGATATTGCTTTAAACAAAAGTAAAGTACTAACCTTTGCTCCTTTCTCTTCTTCTCTTTTTTTATTGTGCTCTCCCTGCATATGCTGTGTCCCCAGAGCACACTCAAGGTAAGACCATGACATTTCTTTTTTGAAGTAGATAGAAATATAGCTAACGTGGTTTTAAAAGAATTAGGATATGAAGCTCTTGATAATGCATGAGACCAAGTGAAATTATTAAGTTTTGATGAGGTGAGTGAAAGATGATGTTCAGCTTATGTGTGTGTGAGAGAGAGAGAGAGAGAGAGAGAGAGAGAGAGAGAGAGAGAGAGAGTTGAATATAGAATATAACTTTCGGAACACTGGGTTCTGTTTCTGTCCACTTGAAATGTCCCATAAGCGTTCTTGCTGATGTCATTCTGCAGTATCTCAGCACACACGCCTGCGGCACTACTCCATCTATCCATTCTATCTCGTTAACCTTTGCATTGAAATCTGCAGCTTTAAAGCTTTAACCCTTTCCTTTTGTGTGTGTATGTGTGTGTGTGTGTGTGTGTGTGTGTGTGTGTGTGTGTGATTTATGTGTTATCTGTCCTTGTGAAACACCCTCTCCTCATTGCTGGTTTCTCTGAGGGTGTGGCCCATACATCTGTGAACAAAACCAGGCGAAATGTAAATCAATACTCGGACCTCATTGGACGATTATTCTCTTGAGAGTCTGATAGACATAAACTGTGTGTGTGTGTGTATGTTTGATGGCATCTGCTCAGTTAATATTAACACATGGTGGAATTAATTTGCTTTTGATTAAAAATTTATCAAAACCAGAATTTAATCTGAAATATTTGATTGCTTTCATTGCAATTAGAAAGACAGAGAGGGAAAAGGCATAAAATGGATTGTAAAATATGTGTGTGGTCTGTGGAATGGATGGTTTTTCAGAAAATTAACATACAACTTAACTTATGGCTTGTAACAGTTCTAAGTATTTCCATCTCCTCACAGATTTTTCTGACATTAAGGGAAAGCAGCTGCTTTTTTCTCTTTCTAAGACCCTGTAGTCTAGTCATATATTCTGTGCATCAGTACTAGATTTTTAGTGAAAGATTAGATATTCTTAAAGTCACTCTCTTGATCAGGAGAAAAGCATATATTTGCAGCAGCTCCTCAACAAAGTATATACTGTAAGTGTCTTGTGGGAGTATGTGTGCTCTCTTCTATAGAAACAACTCTGCAAGAACTAGTATATACACTTTTTTTTCTATGTACAACTAGCACATATACCCGTCTTCCATAATGTGACACATTCCAAAGTAAAACAGAATATTCAACAAGAAATAAAATGTAGGATGAGAAAACTAAAGTTCTTTCATAGGCAAAACTAGTTGTTACATTTTGATGAAAGATTACAAAGAGAAACATTTTGTTGCTTAGGAATAATGTGCACCAATGAATAATTCACATTAGCACCAGGAATGTAAACTGGGTTAATTGTGATTCCATACTGGGGTATTGTAATCTGTTGAATGTTTAAAGGGGTCATATGATGCGATTTCAATTTTTCCTTTCTCTTTGGAGTGTTACAAGCTCTTGGTGCATAAAGAAGATCTGTAAAGTTGCAAAGACTAAAGTCTCAAATCCAAAGAGACATTCTTTATAAAAGTTAAGAGTCAGCCACACCTACCTAAAATGGTTATCCGCTTCGTCATGCCTAGAGCTGATCTGTGCTGGTCGCTGAGGAAATACTTTAACTTAGTGCTGTGGATCGCCAGCACATTTTATGGAGGACTGTTTACTGATCCTGGGAGAGTAATGTTAGACTAAAACGTGGGTAGTTCTGACTCACGTAAGTACGTTTTCTTTTATCATTTGCCACTAATGATTCAAATGCGAGTTTTGGGCAGTGTAGAGTAGCACTTGTTGTTTGTCATTTCTCCGATCACAAATGCAGACAGGGTTTTATGTTTACGCGGCGCGATGCAATGCAACGCAACGCGTAAAAAGACAGTATAAGTTATTATAATCAGTAATTATGTCCCCACTGGATGCAACAAATGCCTTGTTTATAATGGGTTTTAATGTTTTTGAATAACCAGTGTGTGTTGTGATTGGCAGCACTCGGCGCCTAGTCTGGAAATGTCATGCCCCTTACCATAGCCGCCTGCGAGCTTCAGTGTAAATATTGCGTCAAAATCAAATCAATTTGAGCGCGATTTAAACCCGGATGATTGTAACCACTCTAAGTGCGTCTGCCTTGTTGACGCTAGCGTGTCTCCGACATAGGGATAGGGTTGCAACAAATGATTATTTCGATAATAGATTAATCTGCCGATTATTCGACCGATTAATCGACTAATCGTCGATTATTTCGCTGATTAATCAGCAGACATTTATTGATTATTCAGCTTTTGCAATTAGTTAAAATATTGAGTTATACATATTCTAAGAAATAAATTAAGGTAATCACTTAATCTTTTGAAAGCCATATTATGTAATTACAGTTATACAATTAATTTAGCTATATGAAAAAGTAGCTGAATGATACATCATTCTGCCTAAAATCTCTTTTTGTAAATCATATGGATAAGAAACAAAATAAAGGTTAAGTGATAAGACGTTTTACTTTTGGATAAACTATTTTATTCACAACATAATCTCTCTTAAAATACCTTATAGGGTTATGATAATCAAAACAGTCTTGAGCTAGATCAAACTTTGATCTCTGCAAACTAAACTATAACTTAAATGAAATATTGTTTTTCCCCACTAATAAAAATATTTTATCTTTTGCTAGCTCCACACTGGAGAGCTGCTTTATAACAGAAAATCAAGTTGTAATTCTAACTGAAAGCAACTCTGACTCTGGTTTTTCATGTTTAATAATACTGTAAAGCTGCTTGATTTAAGGCTATCTATTGCATAAAGTACTATATAAATAAAGGTGACATGACTGGACTTTACTGGAGTACTGAACAGCAGAGCTCCTGCAAACATCCACATCGCTGTAATCAGACGCGTTTTAAACTGCTGCTTTCTCACCGCTGTCAGTTTTTGATGTGTTTATTTTGTTACTGAGAGGAAAGCGTGCAGTATATATTTACATATTCATTCAAACATTGCTTAGCAGCCTCACGGTGCGTTTCCACTACAGTGTCAAATCTGCGCTCAGTGCCGCTGGCAACGCTACAACACCACTGCTTTGGGGCGTGTCAAATTTAGGGCAGAGCACGCCTCTGAAAACAATGTTTACACCCTGTTTGCGTTTCATCCTCTTCTTTTCCCAGCGATTGGTTGTCGCCCAGCGTTTTTCGCTCGATATTTGTATAAAGTCGAGGAATACCCAAACTTTTTGATGCTCTCGGCTGCTCTCAACGCTTTCTCTGCAACGCTTTCAATCCCATAATGTACCGCGTAAGCGTTTAAGCTCAGCTTCCATAGGAATTAATTGAAATGCTAGCTCCGCTGCGCTCGCTACGTGCCAGTGGAGACGCACCATCAGGTTTGGCGCTGCCGCTGCGTCTTCTTTTCTTGATTTGCACCAGGAGAGCTGAATTACAGTCTTGCGCTACAGTGCAACACTGGTCAAACCGCGTGATTGCAGGCTCTTACATTAGGACCTAAACTAATGATTAGGTCATATGAGATCAAACGACTACTCAACAACAAAAATATTTGTCGATAATGTCGACTAATCGTTTCAGCCCTACATAGTGATAACACTCGTTGCCTTCTAGTGCAGCTCAACCAGGTCTCGTCCCATTCGTCGATATTTGTGATATCACAAATCCCGGAAAATATGTGTTGTAGTCCAAACGAGTCATTCGTTGTAGTTTTTGAAAAGTGATTTCTGTTAAATAAAATATCTCCTTTTGAAGTGGACTTTGAGCTTTGTAACTTTGCAGATCTTTTTTATGCTCAAACAACAACATTACAGACTAACTAAAGTTGAAAAAACATAATAAGACCCCTTTAATATGCAATAGGGTGTGTTAGCAGTGTTTTTGGCTCACAGCAGAAGCGTGTCTGTGGGGAAGGTGACAGAAGTCAGCAGGACCATGTGTCTCTGCTGCAGTAGCAACACATCACTGCTTGAGCTGACCTGCTCTCCAGAATGTACCGTGTTTGTGTGAGAGAGAGAAATGCAGGGAGACTCATTATAATTTCCTCATCCTGACTGTCATATTAATGACTCCCTTTTAATGTTAATATTCATAAGATGAAACACTGTGATTTATAGCTCATTTGATCAATGTCCCTATTATCGCCCCTCTGCCTCACTCTCACTGAAAAGCCCCCTCCTGCTGTAATGCGGTTTCCGTGACAACAGGTTTACTCTGCAGAGCCGGTTCTCTGCTGCCTGACATCACCCCTCCCCCTTTCTCCTCTCTCTCTTTCCCAGGCAAAAGCATATATATAATGTATGTTTGTATATAACCATACCTGCCTTTTTCTCTTACAGAATCCTGATTATATGATAAATATGCTGGTTTATACACCAACTTCTATCTCTATCTTTAATTCATCAGATTACACTTTACCACATTTAGATGTGAAAGACCCTCCCTCACACATGCACACACACACACACACACACACAGGCACACACATCTCATCACAGCCCCACCCTTGATGAAATCACACACTATCCAACCACCCCCTCTGGTGTTCACATTGCTTCCACACATCCTCAGGCAATTCGTTTTTTCATGTATGTACACACAGACACAGAAAGGTCAGATTCAGCCTCTGGTTAATGAATATGCCATAGTATGACCAAACTCTGTATTATGTATTCAATATGCTTCATTTCAATAATGTTTCTACACATGCACATTTAAGTGTCACAGTTTTAATGCTCTGTTATTGAACACTGAGAATTGATCCAAGGCTCATTTTACTTCAATTTAAACATCGGTTATTGAACCTATTAACTCAGTGCACCAATGTATATGCTGTGTTGCTTGAACCATGTTTGAGTAATATGAATATTTATCGTAAGTAAGCGTTCCTTTTTTTTATTATTATTATTATTTTTTTACTTTTTATTCTGGCCCTCATTCACAGTTCCATAATAAGTATACATCATTTTACATATTAACTGGAAAAGGTATAGGCTGAAGCCTTATCTTATTTTATTTTACCTACCATTTTTATTCCTAATAAGTGTCTTCCACTATATTTAATCTAAGCAAATGTAAAAAACAAAAAAACAATTACTTAAGACCAAATTTATTAAGACCTGTATATAGAACTGAAAATTACACATTTCATTAATTAATATTCAAGTATTTCATATACAGTTTGTTCATTTTCGGTTATATGTTTATCACCTTTTTTTTTTTATTTGCAACTTTTACTTATTCTTATGATACTTATTTTCATATTTTTTTTGTATTTTCAGGACTTGATAATTATTTAATAAAAATAAAGAAAAGTGAAGTTAGTTCTGAGAAAAGATTCTGCAACAAGACTTGCTATTTATGTGGCCTAGTGTGATCTTCATATTTTTGTTGCCAGTGCATGAGATTATGATTATTCATTTTTGAAATCATTTTTGAGGGGATATAAATAGGACATAGGAGGCTGCCAGCAGAACCTAATCCCTGGATTACACAGAAATTGAAAGTAAATTCCATCTCTATTTATCTCTCTCTATCTCTCTCTCCCTCTGTCTTGCTCACACTCATCTTCAGGAATCATGCGGTGAAATATTTAGCAAGGATGCCCCACTTTTACATGATTTATTTTTCTCACATGCACACTTGTTTATAAATTGGCTCATTAGATAAGATTATTTTGATTTCACTGGTTTTATGAAATTCTATGTGTATGTGTGTGTTTGCATGGTTGCGGTAAAAAGAGCAGGAGCACATACTGTAAGTGAAAACATTAAGTTTGAGAGAAAGGAGTACATGCATGCTGTGCTTTGATTCTTAGTTTAACCTTAATGCACACTCATTGTGTAAGTTTAATTATTTAAAAAGGAAACTTGTGTAGTATACAGACACTTTTATATTTTGTAATTGAATTTGATGACAATCATTAAATTTAATGATTTTTAATATATATATATATATATATATATATATAATAGCATTACTGTCCAAATAATGTTTAACTAAAACATAAATAAATAAATAAACATTTTGCTCTGCACTATTCAAATCTTTTTGGAAAAAAGTTTTGTATTTTAATATACTTTTTTTATTGTTTGTTTGTTTTTGGTCTACATAAGTCTAACCAGTTTGACAGACTCCATCCTCCATGCTGCAGTAGTTTAATTTGAATGACACTGATGATGAGGAGAATTAATAACCATTTATATGAGCGCGCATGACGCAGACATTGGAGTGAATTCAGTAAAAACCTATACACTTACATCTAATGATTACTTCACTTTAGATGTACAAACTCAAACTGATAAGACTATCTTCGCCGAGTTAGTGCTTCAGAAGGTTTTGGACAGAGAGAAGACTCCGCGGCTTGAGTTCACAGTGACTGCGGTTGATGGCGGATCGCCTGCCAGGACAGGAATCGTAGTGATCGAAGTTAATGTGATAGACACAAATGACAACGCTCCAGTTTTTATTAAATCATTATATAAAGTCTCCATAGCAGAGCACGCGCCAATTGGCACCACAGTAACTAGACTACAGGCTCGAGATCTAGATGAAGGATTGAATGCGGAGATAATTTACTCCTTTATCAATCGAACACCCCAAAATATTTTGGAGATGTTTGAAATTGAGGCGCAAAGTGGAGATGTCAGAATTAAGGGTGATATTGATTATGAGGAGAAGGCAGCTTTTGAAATCAGAGTTCAAGCCACCGATAAAGGTCCAGTGACTATGTCAGGTCATACTAAGCTTTTAATAGAGGTCCTAGACATTAATGATAACCCCCCAGATGTGACTGTAACATCACTTCTTAGCCCGGTAGAGGAAAACGCGGGAAAGGGAACAGTAATTGCCCTAGTGATGGTATCAGATCCAGACTCAGGTAAAAACGGAGCAGTACGCGTTCGCCTTGCCAGCTCCAGTCCATTTAAATTACAGTCATCCTTTCAGAACTACTATTCATTAGCTTTAGATGGCGTGCTGGATCGGGAAAACGTTACAGAGTATAGCATCACAGTCATTGCTGAAGACGAAGGGTCACCGCCAATGTCCAGAGCTAAAGTAATACAAGTGCAGGTCTCTGATGTGAATGACAATGCGCCTCGCTTCCCAAATTCTGTAGTTTATGCATATCTGCCCGAAAACAGCAAATTGGGCTCCATTATATCCACAGTGAGGGCCTCTGATGCTGATATCATGGAAAATGCACAAATAACATACTCTTTACTGCAAAGCTCTGTCACTGGTAGTCCTGTTTCAGCGCTCTTTAAAGTAAACTCATTGACGGGAGAGATCGAGAGCATGAAGTCATTTAACTATGAAGATATAAAAACGTTTGAGTTTAAAGTTCAGGCCACAGACTCTGGTGTTCCTCCGCTCAGCAGTAACGTGACTGTAAATGTTTTTATCCTGGATGAGAATGACAACAGTCCCGGGATTCTCGCGCCCTATTCCGAGCTCGGTTCCGTTAACACCGAGAACATTCCCTATTCTGCTGATGTGGGCTACTTTGTGGCCAAGATCAGGGCTGTAGATGCAGATTCTGGTTACAATGCGCTGCTGTCTTACCACATCTCTGAACCCAAAGGAAACAATCTGTTCCGAATCGGAACCAGCAGCGGTGAGATCAGGACTAAGAGGAGAATGAGTGACAATGACCTGAAAACTCACCCGCTGGTCATTTTGGTTTGTGATAACGGAGAGCCCTCACTGTCAGCGACTGTGTCTATTGATGTTGTGGTTGTTGAAAGCGCAGGTGACCTCAAGACTCCATTCAGACACGCGCCGATAAAGGAGGAGAGTTTCTCGGATTTAAATCTGTATTTGCTGATCGCCATTGTGTGCGTGTCCGTCATCTTTTTACTGAGTCTCATCAGTTTGATGGCTGTGAAATGCCACAGGACAGACAGGAGTTTGGGCAGGTACAGCGCCCCGATGATCACCACTCACCCTGACGGGAGCTGGTCTTACTCCAAATCTACTCAGCAGTATGA
>NW_015505397.1:1138168-1163099 GCF_001515645.1 Sinocyclocheilus grahami | reverse complement strand
GGGCTACTTTGTGGCCAAGATCAGGGCTGTAGATGCAGATTCTGGTTACAATGCGCTGCTGTCTTACCACATCTCTGAACCCAAAGGAAACAATCTGTTCCGAATCGGAACCAGCAGCGGGGAGATCAGGACTAAGAGGAGAATGAGTGACAATGACCTGAAAACTCACCCGCTGGTCATTTTGGTTTGTGATAACGGAGAGCCCTCACTGTCAGCGACTGTGTCTATTGATGTTGTGGTTGTTGAAAGCGCAGGTGACGACAAGACCACATTCAGACACGCGCCGATAAAAGAGGAGAGTTTCTCGGATTTAAATCTGTATTTGCTGATCGCCATTGTGTGCGTGTCCGTCATCTTTTTACTGAGTCTCATCAGTTTGATGGCTGTGAAATGCCACAGGACAGACAGGAGTTTGGGCAGGTACAGCGCCCCGATGGTCACCACACACCCTGACGGGAGCTGGTCTTACTCCAAATCTGCTCAGCAGTATGACGTGTGTTTTAACTCGGACACACTGAAGAGTGACGTGGTGGTGTTCCCTGCGTCATTTCCGCCTGCAGATGCAGAACTGATCAGTATTAATGGAGGAGACACTTTTACCAGAACACAAACACTTCCTAACAAAGAAAAGGTAAGAGATTGAATTATTTTCATTGCGATTCTTTGTTTTCGTTTTGTAAAATTAGTGGGATTAGTGTTTCCTCTCATTGACTTGTTTTTATTGACAGTTACATTAGCAAATTCTGAGACTTAAAATGTTAAAAGTGGCTTTATGGTTAATAGTGTTTTGCTGAAGTAAACAGACTTAATATATTACTATCGCATATCATTGCGATTCTTTGTTTTCGTTTTGTAAAATTAGTGGGATTAGTGTTTCCTCTCATTGACTTGTTTTTATTGACAGTTACATTAGCAAATTCTGAGACTTAAAATGTTAAAAGTGGCTTTATGGTTAATAGTGTTTTGCTGAAGTAAACAGACTTAATATATTACTATCGCATAGTAAAACCAAATTGTATTTTCTTTTGCGAAGCTGTCCGTGGTTCTGAACTAGTCGGTGTCTTTTTGATGAACATCGCTGCAACTACTTCTATTTTTCCTGTTATTAATACGAATTTATTCATTTGTTTGAAAATAGTGCATTGTAACCAGAATTTTCAAACTTGCTTAAATGTGAAATGATAGCGATGCTGCACAAATGAATAATTGTAATACGCATACATTTTAATTTATGATAATGCTAATATATTCGTTTAATTATTTAGTTATATAAAGGCATACTTTTAGTAATATAAGAGAATTTGATGTTATAGAAGATTATGTTGCTCATAGTGAAATCTAGTTAAGTCGTTTAAAAATATCTCTTAATATGAAAGATGAATACAGAACATGCAAATGCAAAATAGATTTTTTAATGCCTAAAATGCCCCCATATCCTCTAATATGTTGGACACACCAAAAAAAAAAACTATACATTTTCTTTTAGTATTAGTAAAAATAAAATAAAAAAAAGACATATCTGCAATTTGATATGATGGTATGTTTGTGGTATTAGGGTTTTTGGTGGATATGAATTCATTAATCCGCGTGGTGTCACTATAGCCCGTTGAATTTCGAGCTGTCTCCAGTGTCTGGAAGCCCCTCCTGGTTTTAGCTGGGAGGAGACTTCACACGGCTTTGTTTCAGAGACTGGACGTTTAAGAGAGTGTCCGAAGGCCTCCTGTTTTCTCTTCGCTAAAATGGAATATTGTCTAATGTTTCTTTATTCGCATTGATGGACTTGGAATACCGTCTTTTATTTCGTGGATCACTGCACGGGATTCACTGGATGTAATAATGTTCTCGCCGTACAGAAGGAAATCTATTGTGGCCTGTATTGTGCTCGTTGTTTTAGAGTGTTGTTGGGACGCGGTATCAGGGCAGCTCTCTTATTCTGTATCAGAGGAGGTGAATCCGGGAACATCAGTGGGAAATATCGCTAAGGATCTAAACCTTAATGTTCAGGAACTGGAATCGCGCATGTTTCAGATTGTCACGGGATCCAAGAAAAAATATTTCGAGGTAAATCTAAAAACTGGGTTTCTGTATGTGAGCGAAAGAATAGACAGAGAGGAGCTTTGTGCCAAAGCACCAAAATGTACACTCAATGTAGAAGCGGTTATCAACAATCCACTGAAGCTGTATCAAATAGAAATTAATATTGTGGATGTAAATGACAATGCCCCAACTTTTAGTGAAAAAACTCAGTATTTAGACATCGCAGAGAACACTTCACCAGGAGTAAAATTCCCTCTTTCTTATGCGTCTGATGCGGATGTAGGAAAAAATACTGTGAACACATATAAACTAAGCCAAAATGAATATTTTTCTTTAGCTGTGCACAAAGGAGGAGAGCAGAGTGTCTCTGCCGAGCTAGTTCTACAAAAAGCGTTAGACCGAGAGAAACAGGCTGTGATCCAGCTCACACTGACCGCTGCAGATGGAGGCTATCCACCGAGATCAGGCACATCTCAAATACTTATTAGAGTTTTAGATAATAATGATAATGCTCCTGAGTTCAGTCGCCCTTTATATAAAGCTAGTCTTGTTGAAAACTTGCCAATTGGTACCACTCTGATCATTTTAAACGCAACAGACAAAGATGAGGACATCAATAGTGAGATCGTTTACTCGCTTAGAAAGACAGATCAAGATCACATTTTAGACTTTTATTTTTTTTGCTGAAGTAAACAGACTTACAGGAATGGCTTAATATTATTATTTTTGCATAATACCACATTTTCGCTCTTTTGTGGAGCTGTCCGTGGTTCTGAATTGATCCTGGTCTTTTTGAAGAACATCGCCGCAACTACTTGTTTCTCCTGTTACTATTATGTATGTATTTGTTTATTTATACGTTTGTTTGTTTCAAAATAGGCTGCTTTGTATTTTCAAACTTTCTAAATGTGAAGTGATGATAGCTATGCTGTACGAATTTTGTAATTGTAATATGCATAATTTTAAATTAATTTACGATGATTTTAATATATTTATTAGTCTCATAATTTAGTTATATAAAGTAAATCTTGCTGTAATGTAAGCGAATTTGATACTATAGAACTGCATGTTGCTCACAGTGAAATCTAATTAAGTCTTTTAAAAATATCGGAGTAACTTTCTATGAAGCCCGTATTAAGAATACATTATAAGGATATTCTTAAGTGATTATAATGAATGCATAATGCATTATAAAAAACCTTCTAACATGTTGTATCATCTCATACATAATCATAACAACAATTATAATACATTGTAATACTTAAGCATCTGTGGTTATAACTTTTAAGAGTATGATTATTTAGAACGCACAATTAATACCACATTAAATCCACTTAATTTATAATGGATTATCTCATATCGTGACATTGTTTATTTAAGATCTACACAGTATCTTACTACATCTTGTGATAGGTTAGGAGTATTTAAATGCTTTAGAATGTTTCCTGTGAGGTTAATGTTAATTTTGCTGTGAGCTAGAATCAGACCCGGTTCTTGACAGATATAGAAAGGTGGGCTGGCAGAAATCCTGGGTGGGCATTTTTTGGGGGTTGATATTGCAAGGGGAAAATGTCTAGATATTTATACTGTAGATATTGCTATATTAACTATAGTATATGTACACTGAAAAAAAGCTTTCATGGGCAGCCTAGAACTAGAATATCATGCATTTTCAAAACAAAATAAACTTTTTTTCATTGTTGAATAGTAAAAAAAAAAAAGAAGACTAGACCACTATGGTAATGGTAAAGGAACTAAATAAATAAATGATTTAAATGGATTTAGTGGGGAAAAAAAGTCAAAGAACAAGAACAAGATTTTTTGTAAAATAATCAATCTGAACTGCAAATAATATTTTTATTTTAAAATATGCACCCATTCAATTTTAGTTGTATTCCTAATATGGTGAAAACGCAAAACAGAAAAAATGCTATTGTCACAATAATTATGAATTACATGAATCACGTAAATGACAGCCCTACTCTCAATTCAAAACGGCGAAATAAAAAAAATAAAATACAAAAAAGTCGAATAGTTTGCATTACTGGATATTACAGTCGAATCAACTATTGCTATAGTAACGAACGCAACTTTCATCGCACAAGCCATAATTGCAGTGTTATTTACTTTCAGTTTTCATTCTTACATTCAGCATTGACAGCAAGTTAAAGGAGGTAAGCTTTCAACTGAACTGCAGCCTACATGCATTTTAAACGCTTATCTTGCCCGTCCATGCAATGAATGCACGTTAAATGAGCAGGGTTTTTTAGAACATTAAAACTGCTCAGGTAATTTCAGTGGTAGGCTATGATACATACTCATGTATTAAAATCCTCGTTAACTCACAAACTCCACGTGATAGTGCACAAATATTTCTGCCCGTTTTCACTCGTTGTCAGCCTCTGCTTTTCTGCAACAGACTGAAGTGAATTTAGCGCGCGTTTCTTTCAGCTAATAAAATAAAAATGCTTGGTGTTATTTTATGATTGTTGGGGCAGTATCCAGCTAACGTTATATCTTAAACTTCTCAAAATACAGTCCGCTTCGGATTGGTTTTAATCACTGCACAAAAAATTAACGCAATCTTTATCTAATTCTGATTGGGTGGAGCCGGCCCCAGCTAGTTTAATATCAGTTGTAATACTTTCAAATGAAAAAAAAAAACAAGATTTTTTTTGATGGTCCCCTTAGTCTATTGACTATAAGCAATTTTGCAACTACATGCCAGCTAACTCTCATTTAGAGTATTAGTGGACTTAGGTTAAGGTTAGGGTTGGTAGAAACATCAAAATAAAGTGTTAGCAGATATTTAGCAGACATACTACTCCATTGACTGCTAGTTGACATGCAGTTGTCTAAAGGGTACCATCAAAATAACCATACTGATATTACAATAAAAAATAGTTCAAAGCAAATTTGTACACATTCATCTGATCTGATATTTGATTTTATCGCTGTTTGAGAAAAATATTATTATTATTATTATTATTATTATTTATAAGTGGTCTTTGTCTGCTTTAAATACTTTACTTAAAGCAGACAACGACCACTTACACATAATAAGACCACATTATAAAGCCTTTTGGATGTTTTCATGAATACTTTCTACTTGTCATTTTACAGTAAAAACACTAATAAGATGTACTAAGTTATTGTGCAGATCTTAAACAAAGGTAAGATATGAAACTTATAATACATTATAACTATGGGAAATATAATTCATTGTAACTTAAGTGGATGTTCATTGTGTTATAAATCATCATACTCTTAACAGCTATAACCACAAATAAGTAAGCATTATAATACAGTAAAACTGTTCTTATGATTATTTATGAGATGATACAACATATTATAATGTTTTTTTTAAATAATGCATTATTCATTCATTAAAATGCCTTAAGAATAGCCTTATAATGTATTATAAATACGGGCTTCATAGAAAGTGTTACCAACATATCTCTTAATACGAAAGATGAATACAGAATATGCAAATACAAACTAGTTTGTGTTTTGATGACGAAAGTGCCCCCATGTCCTCTCATATATTGGACACACCAAACAATCTAAATATTTTCTTATAGTATTAGTTTAAAAAATGACAAATAACCGCAATTTGATATGATGACATGTTTGTGGTATTAGGGTTTTTGGTGGATATGAATTCATTAATCCGCGTGGTGTCACTATAGCCCGTTGAATTTCGAGCTGTCTCCAGTGTCTGGAAGCCCCTCCTGGTTTTAGCTGGGAGGAGACTTCACACGGCTTTGTTTCAGAGACTGGACGTTTAAGAGAGTGTCCGAAGGCCTCCTGTTTTCTCTTCGCTAAAATGGAATATTGTCTAATGTTTCTTTATTCGCATTGATGGACTTGGAATACCGTCTTTTATTTCGTGGATCACTGCACGGGATTCACTGGATGTAATAATGTTCTCGCCGTACAGAAGGAAATCTATTGTGGCCTGTATTGTGCTCGTTGTTTTAGAGTGTTGTTGGGACGCGGTATCAGGGCAGCTCTCTTATTCTGTATCAGAGGAGGTGAATCCGGGAACATCAGTGGGAAATATCGCTAAGGATCTAAACCTTAATGTTCAGGAACTGGAATCGCGCATGTTTCAGATTGTCACGGGATCCAAGAAAAAATATTTCGAGGTAAATCTAAAAACTGGGTTTCTGTATGTGAGCGAAAGAATAGACAGAGAGGAGCTTTGTGCCAAAGCACCAAAATGTACACTCAATGTAGAAGCGGTTATCAACAATCCACTGAAGCTTTATCAAATAGAAATTAATATTGTGGATGTAAATGACAATTCTCCGTCTTTCAGCGAGAAATCACAAACGCTAGAAATTGCTGAGACCACCACTCTGCCCGGTGTTAGATTTCCTCTCCATCATGCTACAGACGCAGATGTTGGGAAACATTCAATAAATACTTACAAGCTTAGTACGAACGAGTATTTTTCTTTAGCTGTCCACAAAGGAGGGGAACAGAGTGTGTCTGCTGAATTAGTGCTGCAGAAAGCTTTAGATCGAGAGAAACAGCCTGTGATCCAGCTCACAGTGACCGCTGTAGACGGAGGAACCCCTTCTAAAACAGGCACATCTCTTATCATTATCAAAGTTTTAGATATTAATGATAATGCTCCTGCTTTCAGTAAGCCCTTGTATAAAGCAACCGTTTTTGAAAATGTGGCTATTGGAACGACAATTGTGGCGTTAAATGCGACAGACTTTGATGAAGGTACTAATAGTGATATTGTTTATTCTATAATTAAAAGAGATCAGAATAAAATCCTGCAGGGTGGTGTTCCCTGCGCCATTTCCGCCTGCAGATGCAGAACTGATCAGTATTAATGGAGGAGACACTTTTACCAGAACACAAACATTTCCTAACAAAGAGAAGGTAAGGCTCGTTCCTTGAAGCGCAGATATTTGTGTGAAGTTTTTTATATAGAATTTAGCATTTGCTCACGTTTTAGGTTATAGGCTTAATAAACTGAAAGCTCGTTTCTAGAACTGGTTTTATTATTATTTCTAATGTCAACAATATATTATTTTTTAAACACGTGTGCAGATTTTCGCCATTTAAAAAAAAAACCCGATCAGCTGAATCTGCTTTTTATTTCGTGATGTTAAAGTTATTTCAAGAGCTCTCTAATGTATTTTGTTTTTGTTTTTGTAATACTAATAATAATGATTATTATTATTATTATTATTATTATTGCATCTTATGCTAAAATTACGCTTTTCAATAACAGCATGTATTGTATTTGTATGTTTCTATTTGGCTATTATTCAGATTTGATCATTTTTATAGGCCTAACATATTTTCACAGTATCTTAGATTATCTGATGGCAATCAGTAGCATCTTATTTTCATGAATATCTGGTGAATTGTTTTCTACGTTATCTTTTTAAAATACGTGTAATTTTGAGATCAGAAAATGTTGGGCATTTTCAAGTATTGAACATGATTGTCCACACGGTGTCAGTGGCAACCCATGTAAGTTTTCTTGTGTCTTTGGAAAGCTCCTCCTTTCATTGGGTAGGGATCCTCGCCTCGTCAGAGGTCTTTGTTCGAGAGGACAGGGCCGCCTTGGAGTCGCTATGTCGGTGTCTTTGCGAAAGCAGTAAGGCTGTAATGGAATATTTGAATGATACATTTTTTGTTTAATCTACAGTTTTACTAATCAGAGGAAATATGGACCTAACAGATGACTGTTGGAGCTTTAAGTGGATTTTTATTGTGTTTTACTTTAATAACTGGAATAACGCAAACGGGCAGATTGTGTATTCTGTGTCGGAGGAGGTGAACACCGGCACCACGGTAGGAAATTTAGCAAATGATCTAAACTTGAATGTACAAGACCTTGAGAGGAGAGGGTTTCAGGTCGTCACAGGACCTAACCAAAGATATTTTGATCTACATGCAAAAAATGGTATTCTCTTCGTTAGAGAAAGAATAGACCGAGAGGAGCTGTGCGGTCGGAGCTCTAAATGCGCGTTAGAGTTGGAGGCTATTGTTAGTGCGCCGATGAACATATACAGATTTGAGGTAAATATTTTAGACGTTAATGACAATGCACCGACATTTCGCACCTCAAAATTGTATCTTAATATTTCTGAACAGACATTTCCAGGGCAGAGATTTACATTACCAAGTGCTTTCGATCTCGATGTTGGAGTTAATTCGATAAAAAGCTATAAGCTGAGTCCGAATGAGCACTTTTCTTTGGATGTGCAAAACGGAGGAGATCAGAGTGTATCTGCAGAATTAGTGCTGCAGAAAGCTTTAGATCGAGAGAAACAGCCGGTGATCCAGCTCACACTGACCGCTGTCGACGGAGGAAAGCCTCCAAAATCTGGTACGACGCAGATCATAGTTAATGTAGTAGATGTGAATGATAATATTCCTGTGTTCGACAAGCCACTTTATAAAGCGCGGATACCAGAAAACTCACCGCCCGGTGCTTCTGTGATCACAGTGAACGCAAAAGATGCAGACGAGGGGCTAAATGGTGAAGTAATCTACTCCTTTATAAATCATGATAATGATAACACTGTAAATGCTTTCTCTATCAATCCAATTACTGGTGAGATAACCATAAAGGACCCCATAGATTATGAAGAAACTGCTGCAATTGAAATTCGTGTTCAGGCCGAGGATAAAGGCCCAAATCCACGAGCATCACATTGTAAGGTCTTAGTCGAAGTAATTGACCTAAATGATAACGTACCAGAAATAAGCGTAATGTCTTTGGTTAATGAAGTGAGAGAGGATTCGTCTCCAGGTACAATGGTGGGATTAATCACAGTAAAAGATGGCGACGCTGGTAAAAATGGTGTTGTGCAGCTCAAAATAAAGGACGCTCTGCAATTTAGATTAGACAATACATACAGAAACAGATATTCGTTAATGGTTAACGGTCCGCACACTTTTACCAGAACACAAACACTTCCTAATAAAGAAAAGGTAAGCGAGCAAACACATTATTCTGTTTGCTGTGGTTTAGAACTGCTGTTTTCATTTCTTGCAATATTCTTGCTGTATATGAATATATATATATAGGATCTGTATATATATATATATATATATATGTGTGTGTGTGTGTGTGTGTCAAACTGAGGGGAAAATAATTATTAACCATTACATTTTTTTCTCCTTTAAATATTTTATTTCTTTTGCTCATAGGTTTAAAAAACATTTTTCGTCTTTTCCACTAACGCATCCTCTCCGTGTTGCTGAAAACGCTAATGTAAAAAGTACTTTAAACCTATTGTTTGCAACTAGTAGGCTTATTGGCTCTTTGATTCTCATTTACATTCACTATATCATCCACATCTTTTAATTTTAATTTGTCTTCTGTCCCGTCTCGTCCTCCTAAATAATTTGTGCTGTCCATGGTGCTGATAGCGTTGACCATAAATAACATTATAATCATGCATTTTACACCGCTGGCTTGATTTATTGGACAGTTTCAATTGTTGCTTTTATTTAGTAATTTCGATTTGTGTGTTTTTAATTGCAGTATGTCAAGTACATGAGCGGTTGTGTTTATGGAGTTTTTAAATCTCAGGTCACGCTGATTCAACCATAAATACATATTAGCTTAGTAATGAAATATAAATTATTAATTTTAAATTATTTTATTTTTAATTAATTAATTAATAAGATCATGTGATTTCATTAGTGTTTGTCCAGAGACATTTTCACTCATGTTCAGCAAAATGGAGACAGACTTTGTCCATTTCACTTCAAACATATTTAGCCTCTCAATATATAATTGTCTGTTCCATACTATGTACATCCACGAGGTGTCATCAGCGACCTGAGTTAAAATTATCTGTTCTCTCTCTCTCTCGCTCTCTCTCTGCGAGACTCCTCCCCGTTTTGGGGGCAGGGCGTTTGAGCTGCAGAGGGCTTTGTTCGTGAGAAGGCACAATATAGATTTTCTGAATCGTAGTGCAGAACGTGGTTTATTTTACTACAACAGTCTGCGGATGTTTTTAATGTGTTTAGTTTTCCTGTGGATGTGATGCTGACGGATCATGGCGAATTCACTAAAGGAACGAAATATATTGTGGATATATATGACTGTATTTTATTTTCTTCCGAGGATATCTTCCGGGCAGATTGTGTATTCTGTTTTGGAGGAGGCCAGTCCGGGGACTACAGTAGGCAATATAGTAAAAGATTTAAACCTTAATTTGCAAGAACTGGAAAACCGTGGATTTCAGATCGCTTCTGGACCCAACAAGAGGTATTTCGATGTAAATATGAAAACGGGAATACTTCAAATTAAAGATAAAGTAGACAGAGAGGAGCTATGTGGACGTATCTTAAAATGTGCCTTAGAATTGGAGGCCATTGTTAATTCGCCATTGAACATGTACCGATTTGAAGTACATGTATTGGATATAAACGACAATTCTCCAACATTTCACTCTTCATCGTTACAATTAAATGTATCTGAAGCGGCATTTATAGGGGAAAGGTATGCATTACCAAACGCTTTAGACGCGGATGTGGGCAGTAATTCGGTAAAGAGCTACAAACTCAGTGCAAATGAACACTTTTCTCTCGATGTTCAGAGCGGAGGGGAACAGAGTGTGTCCGCAGAGTTAGTGCTGCAGAAAGCTTTAGATCGAGAGAAACAACCGGCGATTCAGCTCACACTGACCGCTGTAGACGGAGGAAAACCTCCAAGATCAGGAGCAATAAGTATAACTGTTAATATCATAGATGCAAACGACAATATCCCTGTGTTTACAAAGTCACTTTACAAAACACGAATTCCAGAAAATGCTCCCATTGGAACTTCCGTTATCACAGTACACGCGAGTGATGCGGACGATGGACAAAACGGAGAGATTGTATATTAATTCATTAAACATGTTAATGATAGAAATATCGAGTCATTCGCAATCAATCAAGTTTCTGGTGAAATAACAGTTCATGGTAAATTAGACCACGAATCAATTAATGCTATTGAAATACGTGTGCAAGCGAGAGATAGAGGTCCGCTTCCAAGAGCAGCTCATTGTAAAGTATTGGTCGAAATAATGGACATTAACGACAATATTCCGGAAATATCTGTAACGTCTTTTGTTAATGTTGTGAAGGAGGATTCACAAAAAGGGACAATGGTCGGTCTGATTACAGTAAAAGATGACGATTCTGGCGAAAATGGATCTGTAAAATTGAAAATAGTCGATTCCCTTCCGTTTGTATTACAGAACACTTATAAGAATAAATATTCTATGTTGTGTGCGTGTCCGTCATCTTTTTACTGAGTCTCATCAGTTTGATGGCTGTGAAATGCCACAGGACAGACAGGAGTTTGGGCAGGTACAGCGCCCCGATGGTCACCACACACCCTGACGGGAGCTGGTCTTACTCCAAATCTGCTCAGCAGTATGACGTGTGTTTTAACTCGGACACACTGAAGAGTGACGTGGTGGTGTTCCCTGCGTCATTTCCGCCTGCAGATGCAGAACTGATCAGTATTAATGGAGGAGACACTTTTACCAGAACACAAACATTTCCTAACAAAGAAAAGGTAAGAATGTAAATATGTAGCTACATACGAGGATTTAAAAAAACAATTTATTTATTCATTTATTTTTATTTTTTGTTTGCTGCTGCTTTTTGCTGTCCATGGTACTGAAACTCTCTATTGTTATTGACCATACGCGGCTTTGAATTTTTCTCTATACCATCTAGGTGTTTCAGCTGATTTCAGTCTTCTTTTCCATCTTCAACTTCCTGTTCTTCTTTCTAATGTTGTTTTTGCCTTGGTGGATTTTTAAAGAGTAGAAAAAAATTATACATTTCAAAAATAATAAATACATACAACAATACAAACGTTCTCAGAGTTTAATACTTAAGAGATTTTTAAAACTTGTTTTCTGCTAAAAACACAAAAGTTTTAGTACATCTGTCAACAACACTGTGAAACATCATGTTTTCTTTTTTAACTGATTGTTTTTATTATTATTATTATTATTATTATTATTATTATTATTATTATTATTTGCCTTTTCTGGAAAAGCCTGTCTTAATCATACAACAGTTTTACCGTGCACATTCAGCGGTTTATATACATGCTATGAGTTGTCAAATATTTCTGCTCTTCCACTAGAGGTCACCATCAGTCCATGGTTAATGTCTTTGCTTTTGTGTTCGCGTGTCTCCGCCTTGTTTTTCGCAGCGGGTGTAGCGTCAAATGGCTTTGTTCGAACGATGCTACAGCTCTCAGCCTCCTCTCTGCTTTAGTGAATAAAAGACGAAACTAGAACGAATGCTGATATCTTGATGAATATTGTCTTTGTTTTCAAACGGAATATGGCAATAGCTTTGGTCCATGATTGTCTTCCAACGATTCTTTTATATATGTTGTTTTTCTTTGGGAGTATCGCCGACGGGCAGGTTGTATATTCAGTGTCGGAAGAAGCAAACCCGGGAACAACAGTCGGCAACCTTGCAAAGGATTTAAAACTGAATTTACAGGATTTACATAATCGAGGATTTCAACTAGTATCTGGAACAAATAAGAGGTATTTCGATTTAAATACAAAAACTGGAATTCTTCATATTAAAGACGGAATCGATAGAGACGAACTGTGCGGACGGAGCTTAACATGCTGTCTCCCATTGGAAGCTATTGTTAATGTGCCATTAAACGTTTACCGTTTTGAAGTTAACATTATAGATATAAATGATAACACACCTACATTTCGCTCTTCTGTGAAATATTTTAATATATCAGAGTCGGCATTTCCAGGTGAAAGATTTCCATTGCCGAATGCGTTTGACGCTGATGTGGGCAGTAATTCAGTAAAGAGCTACAAACTGAGCGCGAATGAACACTTTTCTCTGGATGTTCAGAGCGGAGGAGAGCAGAGTGTGTCTGCTGAATTGGTGCTGCAGAAAGCTTTAGATCGCGAAAAACAACCAGTGATCCAGCTCACAGTGACCGCTGTAGACGGAGGAAAACCTCCAAGGTCAGGGACAATAAATCTAATTGTTAATATTGAGGATGTGAATGATAACATTCCAGTGTTCAGTAAACCTCTATTGAAAGTTCGAGTAGTAGAAAACGCACCGCTTGGCACCTCCGTAATCCAAGTTCACGCCAGTGATCCAGATGAGGGACTAAACGGTGAAATCGCATATTCATTAGTGAGCCAAGATAGCGATAATAATGTAGATGTATTCTCGATAGATTCTGAAACCGGTCTTATAACTGTGAAAGATACTGTAGACTATGAAAAAGGCGCTGCTGTTGAAATTAGAGTACAAGCTAAAGACAAAGGCCTTAAACCACGAGCCGCATACTGCAAAGTGTTGGTGGAGATAATGGACATAAATGACAATAGACCAGCAATTGCTGTTACCTCCTTAGTAAATACTGTTAACGAAGACGCAGCTAATGGTACAGTGGTTAGTATGATAACTGTACTGGATAATGATGCGGGAAAGAATGGGGAAATTCAGCTTAAGGTTCGCGATTCGTTGCCATTCAAAGTTCAGAACTCGTACAAGAACTATTATACCCACTGAAGAGTGACGTGGTGGTGTTCCCTGCGCCATTTCCGCCTGCAGATGCAGAACTGATCAGTATTAATGGAGGAGACACTTTTACCAGAACGCAAACACTTCCTAATAACGAAAAGGTAAGATATTTTTTTTTATTAAAATTGAGGAAAACACATTATTCTCTTCACTGTGGTTTAGAACTGATGTTTCTTTTCTTGAATTATTCGTGCTGAATATCATTTTTTTCCATATTAAGAATGCGGGGAGGAAATTATGAACCATTACCTTTTTTTTCTTCCTAAATATTTTATTTCTGTTGCGCACATGTTTAGAATGTAGTTCTATCGTGATCGTCTTTTGCTCTAAGGCCCTCTGTCCGTGGTGCTGAAAACGCAAATATGAAATCCACTGTTCTTTCATCTTATATTGCCATGTATATGTTGTGGCGAATTTAGTCTTTGTTTAGTTTTCGAGCTATATATCGAACTGCCGTCCTCTCTGTTGTCTTGACTGTTTATTGTTTTGCTTGTGGTTGCAAAGTATTGTAATTATTAATTTAGAGTGCACATATAGATTTTTCGCACAGTGGACATTGCATTTACATGGTGCTTATTCTTAATATGTATTTGGAGCTGTTTGTGGTACTGAACACCTGGCGCCAAAACATCAAGATATCAGATTTTGTCACATCCGATCACAAGGCCTCATTTTTTCTTGTGGTCAGAATCACAACATTTATAGGATGCAATACAGAACAAACAAATAAACAAATGAGAACGATAGAGAAATACATTTTTGGCACGTTTGGTATAGCATTTTTAATGTAATGAAACTTCATTTTCCCTAGTTTTAATTTTATTTAAATGCAGTGTGAATTGACAAAACTTACAGACATAAAACAGTATATATACAATTAAGTTTTTGGTGAGTTTTAATTATCCACTAATAACATTGTTCAATAATATAAGTAAATAGTTTTAAATTATTCTATTGTGATTTGAAAGATATTGGGTCCCTTCTTACTGAATTATCTTCACCCCAATTTGTCCGCGCGGTGTCGTTAGAGACTGGGATTTCATCTTACCTCAGCTATGCAAAGCTCCTCCTCAGTTAGGGAGGGTTCAGTTTATCACGTGGGGCTTTTGTTCGTGAAAGGCCACAGTACTGTCTCTGTTTTTGCATGAGCTGTGAGGAATTACGGCGTTGTTTGGTTATTACCGAATGGATGAGACTGATTTATTGAAGGAATTATGAAAATGCCGAAACGCGGATTTAAATGGTGGATGTATTTTATTGCAACGTTTTCAATTTGGAATATTACCGATGGGCAGATTGTGTATTCGGTATCGGAGGAGGCGGATCCGGGAACCACAATGGGAAATATAGCGAGAGATTTGAACCTAAATCTTCAAGATTTAGAGCATCGTGAATTTCAAATCGTTTCAGGCCCAAATAAGAGGTATTTCAGTGTTAATTTAAAAAGTGGTGTTGTTCTCGTCAAAGAGAGAATAGACAGGGAACAGTTATGCGGAAGGAGCAATAAATGCTCTCTGGAATTAGAAGCTATTGTTAATTCCCCCTTAAACATGTATCGACTGGAGGTGAATGTTTTAGACATAAACGATAACTTTCCCACTTTTAAGTCACCAAAGACGGAACTAAATATTGTAGAATCAGCCTTCCCGGGGGAGAGATTTACTTTACCAAGTGCGTTTGACGCTGATGTGGGCAGTAATTCGGTAAAGAGCTACAAGCTGAGTCCGAATGAGCATTTTTCTCTGGATGTTCAGAGCGGAGGAGAGCAGAGTGTGTCTGCTGAATTAGTGCTGCAGAAAGCTTTAGACCGAGAGAAACAGCCTGTTATCCAGCTCACACTGACCGCTGTAGACGGAGGAAAACCTCCCAAATCAGGAACATCGCAAATTATTATTAATGTTGAGGATGTTAATGATAATATTCCTGTATTTAGTAAATCTCTTTACAAAACACGAATAACGGAAAATGCGCCCCAAGGCACCTCTGTTGTCACGGTCCATGCTAGTGATGCTGACGAGGGTTTAAATGGAGAAATAATGTATTCATTTATAAGCCATGATGAGGATAGTGTGGTAAACGCTTTTACCATTGATTCTGTCAGTGGTGTAATCTCAGTTAAAGGGAATATTGATTACGAAACTAGCAATGCTGTAGAAATTCGTGTCCAAGCAAAAGATAAAGGCCAGAAACCAAGGGCTGCTCATTGTAAAGTTTTAGTTGAAATTGTTGATGTTAATGATAATGTACCTGAAATTTCCGTGACATCTCTTGCTGAAACAGTGAGAGAAGACGCTGCTGCTGGTACAATGGTGGGATTGATCGCCGTTAAAGATGAAGACGCAGGAAAAAATGGAGCAGTGGTTCTTAAGTTATGCGATTCTGCATATTTTCGTATACAGAATACTTACAAAAATAAATATTCTCTGGTTGTAGATGAAAAAGGTAACAGTTATTTGTCCCGTCGTATTACACATGTAATGCGTTTTTTTCTTGGAAATGAAGATTTTATATTATTATGCACTACAGACAATCAATCAATCAATCTACATTTTTCGTACAAGGTGATACATTTAGCTGAATGCAAACTGTTTAATCTAAGAGGTTTGCAGAGCAAGCTTCTTTTTAAACACGTTTCAACTTTTTAAAAGCCCCCTTTGTGTGTCTCTTTGTGCTGTTTAAGTAAATCTTTCAGATATTTTTAATATTTTTGTTAATTTGCAGTTCAATTGAAATAGTTAGACACTTGAAAAATATATATCAAGTCGTTTTATTCTGGTTAGTCAGTTAGTCAGTTATTTAGTTGGTTGGTTCAAAAATAATGTTTTGCTTTCTATGTTCAATGTGATACACTGTTTTTCCGCGCGATGTCAGTATCTGCCTGTTGTTTGAGCGTTCCTGATAAGATGAGGCTCCTCCTATTGTTCTTGTTGTATCTTCCTGGATAAGGGCTTTGCTAGTCGTACGCCATTGTCCTCGGAAACAGACCACTCGTTGATTTAGCAGAAAACGTCTTACAGACATGCGGGAGAATGTCGGTGATTTAGCATACACAGCAATGGTTTGGTAAAATGGCTTTAACAGAGGGGCATATTTTGAACGTGTGGATATTTTTTAGTATCTTTCTTCGATTTGGGATTTTTGCAGATGGACAGATTGTGTATTCCATAACGGAGGAGGCAAATCCAGGCACGACAGTTGGAAATTTAGCTAAGGATTTTAACTTGAATTTACAGGACATTGAAAGACGTGGATTTCAAATCGTGTCGGAGACCAACCGAAGGTATTTCGATTTGAATTTAAAGACTGGTGTTCTTCACGTTAAGGAGAGAATAGACCGAGAGGATCTATGTGAACAGAATGCGAAGTGTTCTTTACCTCTAGAAGCAATTGTTAACTCTCCTTTGAATATATATAGATTTGAGGTAAACGTACTAGATATTAATGATAATCCACCATTATTTCGTACCTCAAAGACAACACTAAATATTTCAGAATTAGCTTTTCCAGGGGAGCAGTTCGCTCTGCCGAGCGCGTTTGACGCGGACGTGGGCAGTAATTCGGTAAAGAGCTACAAGCTGAGCGCGAATGAACACTTTTCTCTGGATGTTCAGAGCGGAGGAGAGCAGAGTGTGTCTGCTGAATTGGTGCTGCAGAAAGCTTTAGATCGAGAGAAACAGCCATTAATTCAGCTCAAACTCATCGCTGTAGATGGAGGAAAACCTCCAAGATCAGGAACAATGCAAATAATCGTAAATGTTGAAGATGTCAACGATAACATTCCTGTTTTCAGTAAATCATTGTATAAAGCTCGTCTAAATGAAAACTCGCCACCTGGTACTTCTGTTGTTACAATTCAGGCCAGCGACCCAGATGAGGGTGTAAATGGTCAGATTGTTTATGCTTTAGTTAACCACGATAATGATAAAAATGTCGAATCATTTTCAATAGATCCTGAAACTGGAGAGATTACTGTGAAAGGTAATGTAGATTACGAAAGAAAAAATGCTGTGGAGCTCCGCGTGCAGGCACAAGATAAAGGGCATAAACCTAGAGCTGCTCTTTGTAAAGTGCTACTTGAAATTGTTGACATTAACGATAATGTTCCAAAAATCTCTGTAACATCTTTGATAAATAATGTCAGAGAAGATGCTCCGATTGACGCAATGGTTGGTATGATAACAGTCATTGATAGTGATGCTGGTAAAAACGGACAGGTAACGTTAAAAATGCAGGGCTCTGCTCCTTTTAAAGTTCAGAACTCGTACAAGAATTATTATACCTTAAGTATTAATGGAGGAGACACTTTTACCAGAACACAAACATTTCCTAATAAAGAAAAGGTAAGACATTTTTATTACACGTGAGGAAAACGCTTTGGTTAGAGCTGCTGTTTCTACTTTTACATTTTCGTGCTGTATATTGCTAATTTAAGTGATTTTATGTAAGGTTTGAGGGGAAATAAGAATCCGTATTACCTTATTTCTCCCTAAAATAATCTACTCTGGTTTCATGGAGATTTAAAGTGCATTTTTATCGTCTTTTGCACTAACGCACTCTGTCCGTGGTGCTGAAAACGCAAACGTTCATATCTGTTCTTTCAGGGCGTTAGTGAGTTGATGAAAAGCTAAATTAATTTATTACATTAGAACTAAATAATACAATTATTTTTTTTAAATAACAAATTTAAGATTGAAATGTGTAATAACGTAGTCTTTATGAGAACAGAGCTGCGTTGTTTACAGAGGTGGTCTCGTGAAAATGCATATAAATAGTACGTCAAATACAAACAGAAATTCGTGCTATTGACACGCAGAAATTGACTTTGCCTTGCATATGATACACATGTGTTTGATGTGCATATAATATGCCGTTTTCGCGTGCACATGATAAGCATCAACCCCACAACCCTAATCATACCCATTGCGTATCATGTGCAAGTCAAAGTCAAATTCTGCGTATAAATAGTAGGCCAAATCGAAACATAAACGCGTGCTATTGATACGCACTTTCATGAGTTCGTTTTGTACCGTGGAAACAACCCTGTTTCTGCTGTTCCATTAGCAGAGTGAGACAGTGGATTTGCGATTTTATTCAGCCTGTCTGTTGCTTTTGTTCAGGCCAATGCGAAAATTGGGCCAAAATTGTGTTGGTAATCTTAACTGGAAGATGGAAAACAAACTAATGTGCATTCTTAAAATCTCAACACTTCAATAATAAAGTAGCCTATGTAGAATTGTTTATGGAGCAGATAAAATGCCTATAATGTATCATTGTGACTCATACTTTTCTTTAAAAAATGATGTAAAGGATGAAATATGAGGTTTATAATTTTATGAAACTTTTTTTTTAGTCAAAACTTTTTAGCATGTAGTGCATGTTGGTATATAACATGTTATGTTGTAAGTCAAAAAATCAATATTTTTTATTTATTTATTTTTTTTTTTTTTTGGTTTTCAGCATATTTTCAGTGTGAGTATGAGTACTTCTGGAACATTTCCAGCACCTTTTAACAATACACTGATAATATTGATAACTGTGATCATTTTGGTTACTACAATCATGAAATGAAATGTTATGCCATTTTATGTCTAATAACAATAGCTATGTGAAATAATTCTGATTGAAAAAAAAAACTTTTAAACGGATAAAAAATATTTTTCAAGTAAACATGGAAATATGGCATTCCATTATTAAATATTTACTTAGAATCTCAGGAGGGGTTCTTCAAGTAAATAATTTAGGCCACAGGGGTTCGGGTTACAAAAACGTTTGAAAACCACTGCCCTTAAATAAGTAATATATTTCCGATTCAGGTCTTTTAATTGTGTCTTGTACTTTTATTTTATTTTATTTTCATTTTTTAGTTAATTAATTAATTAATTTCCCAATTAAATAGCCTTGTTAAGTGTGTGCATTCAATGCCACTGTTATGATTAGATAGCCAGTCTGATGTGGACACTTACTCCATTCTAGGAATTATCTAATTTATTTTAATTGTATGCTCTTATAACCGAAAGATTAAACAGCAAAATATTTTATTTAGAAACAGTGTAGTTTGCAGTTGTCCGCACGATGTCACTAGCCTTCCATTTTTACAGGAGAATTTTCTTGACTCCACTAAGCTCCGCCTCATTTGGAAGCTTCCCGAGCGGAGAGGCTTTGTTCAGAATTCGCCATTGTGTCTAGAAGCTGCTGTAGCGTGTGGTTTCCTGTGAATATTTCCTGAGTGACTATGCTATCGGATTTTTATCACTTTGGCATATCCAGAAGGTTTAGAGACAATGGCGTCCAAAGGGCAATCAAGAATCCGCGTTGGGATTTCTGTGTACTTTCTGTGTTGGCTTTGGAATATAGCGGGCGGACAGGTGGTGTATTCGGTGTCGGAGGAAGCAAACCCAGGCACTACAGTTGGGAATTTGGTGAAGGATTTTAATCTGAATATTCAGGATCTTGAGGTACGAGGGTTTCATATCGTTCCGGGACCGAACAAGAGGTATTTCGATTTTAATACTAAAACTGGAAATCTCCATGTCAGAGAGAGAATTGATCGAGAAGAGATTTGCGAGCAGCATATTAAATGCTCTCTACCTTTAGAAGCCATGATTAGCTCCCCATTGAATATTTACCGATTTGAGATACGTGTTTTTGACATTAATGATAATGCACCAGCATTTCGGACATCAATAACAAATTTGAATGTCAGCGAATCCGCTATTCCAGGGGAGAGATTTCCATTACAGAGCGCGTTTGACGCGGATGTGAGCAGTAATTCGCTGAAGAGTTACAAGCTGAGTCCAAATGAACACTTTTCTCTGGATGTACAGGGCGGTGGAGATCAGAGTGTGTCCGCAGAGTTAGTGCTGCAGAAAGCTTTAGATCGAGAGAAACAGCCTGTTATCCAGCTCACACTGACTGCTGTTGACGGAGGAAAACCTCCCAAATCTGGTACAACAGAGATTATAGTTAAGGTTGTGGATGTTAATGATAATATTCCTGTTTTCAGTAAGTCTTTGTATAAATCCAAATTAACTGAAAATGCAGCACGTGGTACTCACGTGCTATCTGTTCAAGCAGTTGATTTGGATGAGGGTGTGAACGGTGAAATCATTTATTCAATAGTTAATCACAACAATGACAAAAATGTTGACTCATTTTCGATAAACTCAGAAACAGGTGAAATTACTGTAAAAAAAGATGTGGATTACGAGCAGAGGAATGCAATCGAACTCAGAGTACAAGCAAAAGACCGAGGTTATAACCCGAAAGCAGCACACTGTAAAGTATTGGTCGAGGTCTTGGATGTCAATGACAACATTCCGGAGATATCTGTGACGTCTTTAGTGAGCACTGTTAAAGAAGATGCTCCGATTGACACAATGGTTGGAATGATAACTGTAGCTGATAATGATGCTGGTAAAAACGGAGAGGTAACCTTAAACATGCAGGGCTCTGCTCCATTTAAAGTTCAGAACTCGTACAAGAATTATTATACCCAGCGACTGTGTCTATTGATGTTGTGGTTGTTGAAAGCGCAGGTGACGACAAGACCACATTCAGACACGCGCCGATAAAAGAGGAGAGTTTCTCGGATTTAAATCTGTATTTGCTGATCGCCATTGTGTGCGTGTCCGTCATCTTTTTACTGAGTCTCATCAGTTTGATGGCTGTGAAATGCCACAGGACAGACAGGAGTTTGGGCAGGTACAGCGCCCCGATGGTCACCACACACCCTGACGGGAGCTGGTCTTACTCCAAATCTGCTCAGCAGTATGACGTGTGTTTTAACTCGGACACACTGAAGAGTGACGTGGTGGTGTTCCCTGCGCCATTTCCGCCTGCAGATGCAGAACTGATCAGTATTAATGGAGGAGACACTTTTACCAGAACACAAACACTCCCTAATAAAGAAAAGGTAAGATATAACATATAAAGCATTTTTTAAATTGATTTCATTTTAATTTGTCAGATGCAATTGTCAAATGCGTAAAACGTAAACAAATGCTTTTATATTTCAAAAATGTATGGATATTGAGAATAAAAATATATATATTTGAACTGATACTGTCATTATAGTTGTTTCTTCTAAGCCACTTGGTGTCAGTATAGAACTGATTTGCAACTTTTGTGCGCGCCCACGTTGACTCCTCCTCAATCGCCTTTGAGCGCGCGCTCATACGCTTTGTTCTGTTTCGTCTTTATGGCTGTATGCACTGAAACAAAATGGCATATAGGGCAATATAACCAAAGTATGGAACCTGTTTTATTAATATTCTTTTTGCGGCGATTGATGAAGTTTACAAAATAGATGCGTAATGGCTCGTCTTTGCTGGACCGTTGTGTGTCTGGTTGTGCTGCGCTTGCTGTCTATAGCCTCAGCCCAGATCGCATATTCCATTTCAGAAGAGGTGAACACGGGGACGTTTGTTGGAAATATCGCAAAGGATCTTAATTTGAATGTTCAAGAACTGGAATCACGCGGATTTCATATCCCCGCAGTTTTAGGAAGAAAATATTTTGAGGTTAATTTGAAAACTGGTGTGCTGTTCGTCAGCGAAAGGATCGACAGGGAGAACTTTTGTCCTGCCGCACCGCAATGTTCAGTGAATTTAGAAGCCATTGTTAACAATCCGTTAAACCTGTTTCGCATTGCGATAAATGTTTTAGATATTAATGACAATGCTCCATCGTTTCGTGTTAGGTCTAAACAATTTAACATATCAGAGAATGCCTTTGTTGGAGACCGATTTCAGTTGCCGAGAGCATCGGATCCTGATGTTGGCGCGAACTCGGTAAAGAGCTATAAGCTGAGTCCGAACGAGCACTTCTCCCTGGATGTACAAAGCGGAGGAGAGCAGAGTGTGTCGGCTGAGTTAGTGCTGCATAAAGCTTTAGATCGAGAAAAACATCCTGTGATCCAGCTCACATTGACTGCTGTAGATGGAGGAAAACCTCCCAAATCAGGTACAATTCAGATAGTCATAAATGTGCAAGATGTGAATGACAACGCACCCGTGTTTGGCAAAGCTCTTTACAAAGTGCGTCTTGTTGAAAATGCATCAGTGGGAACATTGGTCATAAATCTGAGTGCCACTGATTTAGATGAGGGTGTAAATAGTGAAATTATGTATTATTTAGTTCACCAAGACAACGATGACAAAACAAACGGCGTTTTTAAAATTGATTCTTCTACCGGCGTGATTTCAGTGCAGGGCAGTGTGGATTTTGAGCAACACAATGCTTACGAGATTCATGCTCAGGCTAAAGACAAAGGGTCCAGTCCGCGATCCGCTCACTGTAAAATATTAGTAGAGGTGTTAGATATAAACGACAACGAGCCAGAAATATCATTAACGTCACAAGTGAACACAGTAAGGGAGGATGCTAAAAAAGAAACAACGGTTGCTTTGATAACCATATCGGACAAAGACTCGGGAAAGAATGGGAATACGCATGGGAAAGTGGTAGGTGATGTTCCTTTTAAATTGCAGTCGTCATATAAGAATTATTATTCTCTTGTAGTGGATGGGCCATTGGATAGAGAGCGTGTTGATCGATATAATGTCACAATCATGGCGTCAGATGAAGGGACTCCACCTCTTTCTGCCGCTCGTGTTTTTACAGTGTATGTATCTGATGTTAATGACAATCCGCCACGTTTCCCAAATCCTGTCATAAATATCTTTGTAAAAGAAAATGGCCCTAAAGGCCAAATCATTTACACTATTTCAGCTGTTGATCCAGATTTAGATGAAAATTCCAAAATTACTTATGGATTATTACCACTTCATAAATCTGGAAATGCATATTCTGTTGTAAGTATAAACCCTGATAGTGGGGATATACACAGTTTACAATCGTTTAACCATGAGGAGATAAAAATGTTTGAGTTTAAAGTTCAGGCCACAGACTCTGGTGTTCCTCCGCTCAGCAGTAACGTGACTGTAAATGTTTTTATCCTGGATGAGAATGACAACAGTCCCGGGATTCTCGCGCCCTATTCCGAGCTCGGTTCCGTTAACACCGAGAACATTCCCTATTCTGCTGATGCGGGCTACTTTGTGGCCAAGATCAGGGCTGTAGATGCAGATTCTGGTTACAATGCGCTGCTGTCTTACCACATCTCTGAACCCAAAGGAAACAATCTGTTCCGAATCGGAACCAGCAGCGGGGAGATCAGGACTAAGAGGAGAATGAGTGACAATGACCTGAAAACTCACCCGCTGGTCATTTTGGTTTGTGATAACGGAGAGCCCTCACTGTCAGCGACTGTGTCTATTGATGTTGTGGTTGTTGAAAGCGCAGGTGACGACAAGACCACATTCAGACACGCGCCGATAAAAGAGGAGAGTTTCTCGGATTTAAATCTGTATTTGCTGATCGCCATTGTGTGCGTGTCCGTCATCTTTTTACTGAGTCTCATCAGTTTGATGGCTGTGAAATGCCACAGGACAGACAGGAGTTTGGGCAGGTACAGCGCCCCGATGGTCACCACACACCCTGACGGGAGCTGGTCTTACTCCAAATCTGCTCAGCAGTATGACGTGTGTTTTAACTCGGACACACTGAAGAGTGACGTGGTGGTGTTCCCTGCGCCATTTCCGCCTGCAGATGCAGAACTGATCAGTATTAATGGAGGAGACACTTTTACCAGAACACAAACACTTCCTAACAAAGAAAAGGTAAGTCTTTCTAGGGACCTCTATTTGTCCAGTTAAAATATCCCTTTTTCTCTTCAGTTCCTATATGTGCTTTTATATAGTTCCAAGTCTTGTACTGAGTTCCTGACACCTCTGCAGAATCATGGGCCTTTTTAGATCGCCTGAGACTGAGAACTCTCCATGGTGCTGAAACACACTAATATTAAGTATAGTTTGAATCTGTCTGGCAACAATGTGCTGAATTGAGCAGTACTTTTTATGGTGCCTATGCTATACCAAATTTTATGTTTGGCCAAACTATACAGATCCGTTTCAAGGGTTTTTCTCATATTTGCAGCTGTATTTTATTTAAAGTTGTTTGTTTTGTTTTGTTTTCTCTTTATTGATTTTTTTTCTCCCCAGTTCTGGCCACTTGTATTATGCAGAAATGACTACGGTTGTTTCTAGGTCTGAACATAAGTCAGACGGCTGTCACGTGGAGCGGATTTGTCGTTGCCTGTGTCATGTTGGTTAAGGAGGCCATGCCCGGCTTCTGTGTTACTCTTGAATGATCTCTGGCACATAAACATAAAAAAAGGATGGTACTACTGAATTTGCCAATGCTATCTTACTGAACACATACACCCCCCCCCCCCCCCCCCGCCGCCTCCGACTCCCCCTGATCT